>NC_044992.1:20725161-21071678 GCF_008728515.1 Papio anubis
AGCCAGGGCAAGAACAGTCTACTGGGTGGGGCAGGATCCAGGACAAGTAGGCGAGCAGCCCTTCCTCTGGCCACTCAAGCAGTGGGGACTGGGAGGAGGGGCGCTTTGTCTACACAGTCTTCCTATGGCCCATCACTGTACAGACAGGGCACTTGCCTCCTGCCACGCTGACTTCAGGACTGGTTGAGCCCCGGGGAACTTCTGCAGGGCAGCCCAACTTTGGCCCTGGTCCTGGCACTGGGGAGGATAGAAAGTGTGCTGGATACAGTCAGACAGAACTGGCTGCCGTTTTGGATTTGGTCCCTTCCACCTGGGCGAGCTTGGGCAAGTTGCTTAATCTTTCTGAGCCTCACTGCCTCACCAGGAACACAGGAGCTGAGGCTGCTTCCCTCACTGGAAAGCACTGAAGCCCAGGAATCGACCCACAGCAGGCCTTCAACAAATACCCCTTCTCACCTTACGGGTGAAATATGGCACTGGAAGTAACGCTCTTGGCTGTGGGAGCTACAGAAAGCAGTGCGGTCTCTATCAAACCCAGTCTTCTCTCTCTTGAGAGGAACAAATGGGGATACCCTACTCCCCAACCCCAAAGCCCTGTGTACCTGGAGGTAAAAATCTGGGTACCACGGGTTCAGGAAGGCTTGCTTGGGAGCAAGAGGGAGGTGGGTGTTTCTGGGGAGGCATTTCTCTTTTCTTTTTTCTTTTTTTTTTTTTTTGAGACGAAGTCTTGCTCTGTGGCCCAGGCTGGAGTGCAGTGGCGTGATCTTGGCTCATTGCAAGCTGCGCCTCCTGGGTTCATGCCATTCTCGTAACTCAGCCTCCTGAGCATCTGGAACTACAGGTGCTCACCACCACACTCGGCTAATTTTTTTTTTTTTTTTTGTATTTTTAGTAGAGACAGAGTTTCACCGTGTTAGCCAGGATGGTCTCGATCTCCTGACCTCGTGATCTGCCCACCTCGGCCTCCCAAAGTGCTGGGATTACAGGTATGAGCCACCGCGCCCGGCCCTGGGGAGGCATTCCTGAGCACAAGTACTCCTGGAGTTCTGCCATGGATCTCTTCCCACGTTCTGTGGTGCCCGCCATAACCACCCGTTCTGACTCTCCCCTCACCCCTCCAGCCTCCGGTGATGAAGCCTGCCAACCCGGCTCCCATTGTAGATCTCTTGCTTTCTTTTTGGATCCTCTTCATTTTGGCTCTTCTGGAGGCTCATGGAGGGCCGGGGGCCAGAGCATTGAGCCTCTCCCATTGGGAGTGGGAGGCAGAGGCCGGAGCCCCTTGACGTCTGCCGAGCCTGGCGAGGTGGGGAGGTTGGATGTGGTTGGCCAGGCGTGATGAAACAACCTGAGTTGCCAGCCTGTGGGCAGCCACGGAAGACCGTGTCCCATTCCTTCTCCCACCTGCAAAGGGAGGCTGGGCTGAGAGGCGTTTCCCTGAGGAGGAAAGATGGGCGGGCACAAGCGTCCCCATCTCTGTCTTCTACTCCAGGGTTCTAACCTTTGCCCTCCCTCATCCCCTTCCAGAGAAGAAACAGCTGGGACCCCACCCTCTGGCCAAGTCTGTGGGAGCCGTGGGCTGATTACGCCCCCTGGAGGTGCCTGTAGCGCCCTCTGGTGGGAGCTGGTGGTCTTCACATGGGAGAGCCTGGGTGAGACCTGGTTTCTTTCCTCCAGACCCCAGACAGTCATCACACGGTGCAGGCGCCCCTGGACAGATGTTCTCTGTAAGTCTACAAGTTCTGGCCAGTTCCACAGCTGCTGGTGTCCTCATACACCAGAACTAAACTCCTAGAGCCTAGAGTCAGGAAGAAAGCGGTTTAGCAAGGAGGATGGGGACATCTGGGGCTGAGTCCTTAGCTCAGGTGACATGTGGCTAAGCTGTTCTTGGGACAGCAGAGATTCTGGAAGAAGCAGGATTTATCCAGTGGTGGAAGAGGCAGGTTCCCTAGAGACCGGGAGGGAAACTGGTCCACCTGTCACCAAGTGGGGAGTGCAGTGGCCCCAGCACCCAGATGTGAGGTTCCTGGCCCTGCATCCTGCGTCCCCGGGATGTCACTCCTGATCACAGGCTTAAGCTGTTCTCCTGATGATGCAAATCAGGCCGGAGGCTTAGAATTAGTGGGGCTGCCTGTGGAGGGGTTGAGGGGCAGGTGACCGTGGTGGGGTCCGGGAACACGGCAGGAAGTTCCAGGAAGGCTAACGTGAAAAGGGAGGTGGACGGGAGAGTCCAAGGGCCAAAGCCTCACGAGATCAGCCTCACAGTGGAGGCCCCTCTGGAATGCGTGGGTGCGCGTGGGTGAGTGCTCGTGCACACATGTGCTCTCCCATTGAATTTCCTGGTTTCTTTTCAACAGACTCCCGCCCTCCCACCTGTGATGTACCCCCACCCCGCCTATGTAAGTGGTTTCTCAGGGAGGGTGGAGGTTCTGTTTGTGGTGGGCAGGCTGGGGGTGAAGAGCCACTGTGGGGGTATCCACTGGCCTTGAAAAATGAAAAGCAGTCCTTTGGTAAGCTGAAGGGCTTCAAAGCATCCCAGTGAATTAGAAGACTCTAGAGAGGAGCTTTCAACCTTAAAACTGCCATGTCAATGTGAGCACATTGCATAGCCCTCCCTTTTCACCCCACGAGTCTTGTTGTGTTTGGCCAAAGTTCCTTTCTTTTTTTTTTTTTTTTTTTTTTGAGACGGAGTCTCGCTCTGTCGCCCAGGCTGGTATGCAGAGGTGCGATCTCGGCTCACTGCAAGCTCCGCCTCCCGGGTTCACGCCATTCTCCTGCCTCAGCCTCCCAAGCAGCTGGGACTACAGGCGCCCGCCACCACGCCCAGCTAATTCTTTGTATTTTTCAGTAGAGACGGGGTTTCACTGTGTTAGCCAGGATGGTCTCAATCTCCTGACTTCGTGATCTGCCCACCTCGGCCTCCCAGAGTGCTGGGATTACAGGCATGAGCCACCGCGCCTGGCCCAAAGTTCCTTTCGTGACACTAATCTAAGCCCATTAATTTGAGGAGCACTGGAAAGTTTTCCTTTGACTTTTGTGGAACGAAGTAAAGCTATCGCGGGCTTCCTCTCAGCTGACAGCCCAGATTCATGGGAACTGGTACAGTCTTCCCCTTTTGCATGGTGGGCTGCCCTGGCTGCCACTGGCTGACCCATGCCTCTCCTTCTGAAAGCTGATGCCTTTTGTCACCACCATTCTGGGAGGGCTGTACCCATCCAAGTCCGTCATCCTGTCGGGCACTGTCCTGCCCAGTGCTCAGAGGTAAGCCAAGGGCTCCAGTGACCTCTGGGAAGAGAGAGCCCTTCAAGGTCATTCCAGTCATTCCCTTGGCTTCAGGCAGGCTGTGGATGACAGGGAGGAAATGGGGCCCAGAACTCAGTGGACAAAGGTCCAGATGGGCCGCCCACCCCAGGTTTCACATCAACCTGTGCTCTGGGAGCCACAGCGCCTTCCACCTGAATCCCTGTTTTGATGAGAACGCTGTGGTCTGCAACACCCAGATCAACAGCTCTTGGGGGTCTAACAAGAGGGGCACAGCTGGGGAGAGAGGAGGAGTGGGCAGTGAAGACGAAGCCCCACGCTCATTCCCCTCCCATCCCCCACGCAGCTCCACCCCAGTCCCAAGCCACCAGCTGTCCACTCCTGGTGGGAGGTGACCGCCTCAGCCCCTCCCCTCTGACCTTTAACCTCACTGTCACCTTGCACTCTGTACCAACCCTTCACCCCCTCCAGGAAAGCTAGTCTGATGGCATCCCACTGGCCTCCACCAACTGACCAGAGTGCTGTCTTCAGGGGACTGGCTCCTTTCCCAGTGTCTTTGAAATAGAGAAATGAAAATGCTTGTTTGCACATTCATGTGGGTTGACTGTGGCTTCCTTAACTCATTTGGAGACATTTTGGAGTCTGTGGAATTGGGCGGGGTTGCTGCTGGGAGGAGTGGGACGGGAGAGCATGGATTCCCTTTGGGCAGGGGGTCCTGACCTCACACCTCCTCCCAGAGGGTCCCTCCCAAATCCCAAGAGGGTGTTGGAGAAAGCAGGCTGGGGCTGTAGCCTTTTGGGCAGGAGTCTTGGACACAGGAAGGTTGCAATGGGCGACCCCAGGAAACAGCCCCATGCTTCCGAGATGGGAGAGGGGCTGGGGCAGACCTGGTGTCCCAGTGGGAGGAGGTGGCTTGGGGAAGGGGTGTCAGGAGAAGCCAACCCGAAGCACCGTCTGGGTGTGTGTTCCATTGTGGGTCTCCCTGGCATTAGGGGTTAGGGCTTGCATGGGACAAGTGGCTCTGTGCCCATGTGTGGGGTTCGGCCAGCCACTGGAAGCCCAGCTCCGCATCCAGCTGATGCCAACACATCCTGCTTGGCCCAGCAAGAATCCATTTCCTCAGGCCCCATAGATCAGCACAAGCTCCATCTGCTGCTGTCACACCTGGCAGCCATTTCAGAGGAGCCATGGCCTGCCTGGGGTGTTCCTCTGTGGAGGATCTGTCCAGGCTGTGACACCCACCAGCTCCCCACTCTGAGGGGAGCTTTCCCTACAAAACACGCACACACACATAGAGTGTGATTAAAATAAAATGCAATTCATATAAACATCTCCATCAAGGAATCATACAGGGAAGGCCCAAGTGGCCATAGGGAGCAGACTGGGGTGTTAGTTTTTTAAATACCGAGGCATAAATAACTGTACACAAGGCAGTTAAATACACAGTGGCGCAACAGCACCTCCTGGTGGTCACATGAAGTGGTGCACTCAGCAACGGGTTCCATCTTTCACCCACTTGCCAGGTCTGGCATTGAAGCGTTCGTCTCCAAGGGACCAGGGAGGCCCCAGCTTGAGAGAGGAGGCTCCGATCAATCCAGGGTGCTACTTGGTAGGAGGTCAAGTAAAGGGCTTGATGGGGAACGAAGTGAGGAAATAAGACTTGAGGCTGGGGGATATCACTTTTCTCCATCTCCCCAGGCCCTGTGACCTCAGAGCTGCCTCCACGGTTAAGTTCTGTGTCAGCAGCTTTAACCCCTCCCGTGGGCCGTCAGAGGGCTGACATCGCCAGGCTCCTGGGCTGCACTGCCGCCCGTCGCTAATAGCCTGCGTGGAAATACAGTAAAGATGTCTTCATGATGGCGCTTCTGGCTCTTTGGGGTGGAAACCAGGGCCGTGTGAAGTCAGGCTGGGATGAGCTGGGGCTGCCGGCCCCTGTCGTGGACCTTCATGAGCCATCTGTCTTCCCAACTGTCATACTTAGATTGTGCTGGAATCTGGTTTAGAGCTAACATGCGCACCGCCGGGGCAGGCCTCTAGCTTTCATCTCAAAGCTTGCCAGCATTCCCATGTCCTGCCCAGTGCTCACCACCCTCCACCCAAGACGCTCCAGGAAGTGGGCGGGCTAAATACGTTTGGGAAACGCTATGTCCTTCACTTTGCTCCCAGCCTTGAAGGGTCCCGGCAGCACAGCAACACGTTGAAACCCCAAGAAGCCTTGTAGTAAAACTAGCGTGCTTGCCTTGGCTTAACTAAGCCTGTCCCAGGCTATTCCAACCTTGGAACCTTTTGATGCAAATATCTACTGACTATTCAACCCACATTTTAGGGGAAAATGCTGTATCACCTCACTGTCCTTCCAACACGCCAACAACTCACCCCCAGGCCTTTGTACCTGCTGCCCCCTCAGAACAGCCCAGTGTTTCCTTCCGGTATCCGCGGGGCTCCTCCCCACTATCTCAGGTTTTATTCTCGAACCGCCGCCTTCCAGCTCTGCCTTCCCTGGCCACCCTACTTACAATTACACTCCCCAGCGTTTCCTGGGCTGTTTCCTGCTGTTTTTCTCCAAAGCACTACACCTCTTTCTTTTGGGTTTGTCAGCCCTAGTAGGGTATGAGGAATTTTTTGCCTGGATTCATTTACTGGTCTATCCCACAGCACATAGTAGATGTAAATAAATGTTCAGTTGAACATATATGAATGTCTTAGGGAGAGTATGGAAGTGACAGTCACAGGGTTTGGAACCACAGAGAGGCAGACTGAACTCTAGGCTTTCATATTCACTGCTGTGGACCCTATAGGCCCCCTTCCCTCTGTAAAACAGGGTGCCTCCCTTGTAAAAAATCCTTGGCAGGACTGAATGAAATGTCACATGAGAATCCTTGGCAAGCACTTGGCCCCGTGGAAACCCTTGATAAATCACTATTATCTTCATCAGTGAAATGCAAGCCCTTGCTGCGAGGATGAGGGGTGAGCAGGCAGCCGACACAGGTGTGAATAAAGTGTAGAGGTTCACCGCGAGGCTGACGGGGAGCAGCCTTGCTCTCCCCTGTGTTCCTGGCGCTTTGGCCACACAGATACTTTCTGAAAGGGGTTTGGGGAGGCCAAGGGAGACTCTCCTGCCCCCATTCCACAGACGGCAAAATGGAACCCATTCACCCGACTTCCCAAAGCTTCACGACCAGTCGGGATATTGCAGCGGGGCCTTCCTGACAGCCCACCCAGCTCAGATCAGCCCTGCTAAGATTCTCTTGGGGGTCCAGAACTTTTCTGGGCCTGGCTTTACCTGGTGCCAGCCACCCCTAGTGCGGCTCCAATGGCCTGGGCATGGCTGGCATCCCTCAGCCCACACACCCATTACTATACCTTGAGCTGAAAGAAATAGTCCTCGACCTGCCACTCCTCATTCAAGTTCAGCTTGGCAGCCACCAGCACAAGCACAGGGTGTGGGCCACATCCCAGGCCATGCATACATCCCCCACAAACATAGGGTGGCCGGCTCCTGCATTAGACACCTGGAGCACCTAAGCTGGCCAGCTGCTGCCATGAGGATGTCCTGAACATAGACCTGAAACCAGGAAGTGGTGATTCCCAGTCCCCAGCTGCTGGGGACAAGGCTTTACTGAACAGGCCTGCTGGCCTCAGGGAGGCAGGGAGGGAGCACTAAGGGCTGTGGGTAGGTCCCCTCCAGCCAGGACCTTGCGGGGCCAGGCTCAGGATGAAGGAGCACAGATGCCCCGGGGGCTGGGCTGGGAGTAGAAAGAGATAAATGCTGGACACAGTCCTGCCCTCGAGGGGCTGACCATCCAGTGGGGCTCCCCAGACTGTCTCTGGATTTGCCATGCTTCAAAGAGGCATCAGCCAAAGGCAGTCCCCACTTGGGGCTCTGCCTACACCCCAGAAAAAGGAGCCTCTCAATGCAGACTGTCCATCAGGTCCTGCAGGATAGGGATCCTGGGCTCCCAGCTAGAGGTCCAGGAGTCAGTGGGACACTCTCTGCTCCAGCTCCGCACAGGATGCACTGGCTGGCACTGGGCACAGAGCACTGGACCCAAAAGGTGCCCTGGTGGGACAAGTGTGTGAGGCCGAGAGTCTATTCTGACATCCCAGGCTCGGGGGAGCAGCAGCGGCCTGGGGGCAGCAGGAGACCCCTCTGAGGGCTGTGATGGAAGCGTTGGCCGCCCTCCAGCCTTTGCTGGGCTTGGCGTGTGGCAGCCTGCACCACCTCTCCCTGGGCAGTGCAGCGTGTCCCAGGGGACCTGCTGAGGGACCTTCAGCAGGCTGAGCTGTGGGCAACAGCGTGCCCTGGGTTAGTCTGAACCTCTCCAGGACTGTCACTTCTTCTGTATGAGGCATTAACACTCTTCACAGCGCCAGCCCTGATGATTTGGCCAGACTACCCACTTCAGAGCTCAGGAGCTGAAGGCTCAGGGGAGGAGCGAGGGGCCTGTGAGGGACAGGGCTCACCGCAGGGCCTGTGTGTGTAATGCTTCACCCTTAGCCCGAGGCTGCATTACCTTGGGCTTGCCAGGTGAGGCGAGAATAGGCCGTGTGCATGCAGCACCCCTTCTGGGCCATCTCAGCATGCCTCCTGGTAGATGTGGTCCTCCATCTGGGCAGCGGCACCCAAACACCAAAGGTCATGCGGCCTCCCGCGCCTGCAGGAGTCCCGAACTGTTGTTATATCGGCCACCAGGGCGCCACGGCGCCAAGTCCAACTGGAATTCTCATTTCACTCCCACTGGCTATTCAGCATTATCCCACTTTACAGATGAGAGCTGAGGGCCCAAGGCATTCAGATCACTCATCCATAATCCTGAACTGAAAGTGCGGATGCAAAATTCCCTCAGCCCATCGGAGGGTCAAAAGCAGGGACTTTCCGTTACCTCCACTCCCAGGAGGAGCCCCGGCTACGATGTGGGAGACGGAAGAGCAGCCATTCAACCCACAGGGAGTCCCACACACGGGGAAGGCAGAATTTGGGAGGCCTTCCACTCCAGAAAGGTCCAGGAGCCGTTTGGCCAGGGCTGCAGTTCTGCTTCTAGGCGAGGCTGCCCCCCTCGTGCCCCTCCACCTGGGAAGCCTCCAGCCTTACCCTTGTGCTGGGAGTCATGGAGCCATGCTGCCAGAAACTGCGGAAGGGGCGATGCCTGTGCCAGGTCGACGAGGGATGCAAGGATGGGAGGGTCTCGAGGAGGTGGAAGCAGCTGGCGCTGAAAGGGACAGGAGGCGGGGCCAGCCCTCCCAGACACCCCAGGCCCACACACACACTGGGTGCCTGGGGAGCTGGGCTGCAATGAGAAGCTGATCGTGAGGGGTGGAAGGACAAGCAGCTGCTATTTGATTTCCCACGTCCTGCAGGCTGCTTCACCTCTGTAGCCACCAGCACCTCCCAGGTCGCCTGAGGCCAAGCTCACTGGACTCTGGGCCCCTCCCAGCACTGCTGTCATACGTTGTCCTGCTTGCTAGAGACAGCCACCAGTCTTGACCCCAGTGGGGAGGGCTCGAGGCAGCACCTAAACCCCAGATCCCTCCTTTCCTCCACGGAACCCCCAGGGGGTCAGCGGTCCCACGGGAACAGAGGCGGAAGTGGTGCTTACTTTAAGTATAAAAGCAGGGCACTGGGTCTTGGGGCTCAGGCTGTTGAGCCATGTGCTGCAGAGCGCCGTGGTGCAGGGACCCTGGCCATCTGCAACAATAACACAAAGTGACCAACGTCCCCCACTGCCCCCATGCATAAGCCGTGCCAGCTGCTCCCGCACACCCACGGCCTCCTTGGGCCAGCCCCTCAGGCTCTCGGGACTCCAATGAGCAGCTGTTTGGCCCTCCTGGTTCAGCCACCCTCTGAGGCGCCAGAGCTGAGGAAGGTTGAGGACTTAGAGGGGCTGTAAAGCTGCTCGCTTCGCGCCCGAGTCCCGAGGAGAGAAAAGTGACTTGGACAAGGTCACTCAGGTCGTGGCGGAATCAGGTGGACGGCTCCAGGTTCCCTGACTCCTACTCCAGTGCCTTCAAAGACTTTCTCCAGAGACACCCGCGCGGCTCACCTCTGAGCTCCACTGACTTGGCTGCTTGCTGGAAGTGACCCCTGCAGGGGTGGCCACTGCTGATAAATGAGCATGGCCCTTGCTGGCAGCAACCCTGGGTGAGGGTGGATGAGCTCTAGCATTTCCACTGCTCTGGGCCTCAGCGTTCCTCCTCAGTGGCCCTCCTGGGCTTGTAAAACAGGAGGTCTCTCTGGAGTTCTGTTCCCCCTTACAGTGGCACAGCACTTGAAGGAGGCCTCCCACCAACTACAGAGGTCCCCCTGGTTTTCCTCGGGATTGAATCTTGCTCTCTGGGACATGTCGGCCTCTCCTCTCCTGGTCTGGGTGGGTGTTCTCTAGCAGGGCAGAGTCTCTGCCAAGGTTTTATAAACTGTGTTTTTGCTTCCTAAGAGACAGAGGGCTCCAGAGGTGTGGAGGCGGCTCCCAGCTTTGCCAACCCAGGCAACTCTCAGTTACAGAGGGCAGGTGGTGGAGCTGAGACCACCTGGATGAGATGCTGGCCTCCCCGTCAATGGCAGCATCACCAACCCTTCGCTGCCCTCAGTGACCCTGACCTTTCCTTCTTGGCTTCTGCAGAATGAAAATCATGTAATTATTTCTATGCCTATCTCACTGCTGCCTCTAAGATGCTCCTGAGGCAGGGCTGATGTCTCTTTATTTCCCCACCCACCCCAGTGCCAGGCATGGGGAGGTGTGAAATAAACCATCACTAAATGAGCTCAGTGAGCGAATGAACAATCAATGCAGACTCTCCCCTGCGTTCAGGATATACAATCAGGAAGACTAAGAACCACTGGATTCTCACCAAGGGTTGGGTGCTCTCCACGTCTGATCTCATTAAATTGTCTCCAGAGTAGTGGGACAGTGGAGTGGTGGAGGACTTGGACTCAGCAGTTGGACTACCCAGGTCCGAATCTCAGCTCTCCACTTACTAACAGTGTGACTTTCTGTGCCACCTGTAAAATGCACACAGTACCTACTCCACATAGTAACTGATCATATACACAGAAGGCTTGGTTTTGTGCCTGGTTCCTAGAGATGGCTCCCACCTCCCTAGCCACATTGCTCAACTCTGGGCTGTGGGTGTTCCCTCCCTCCTTGAACTGATGAGGAGCTGAATCCGAGTTGATGAACAGATGCCCAATAAGAAATGGAAAGGGCCTGCTCCAGAGCCCTGGGCTCACCTTGGGTGTGGTACGTGACCACGGCCACAGTCAGGTGGATCTCCGTGGGCGTGTGATCCCGGGAGGAGCTGATGGAGTGAACCTGGGCTTCAGGTACAGGGCTGGGAGAGCAGAAGCCAGCAGACACCACTTGAGGGATGGGAACTCCTCCAGCACCTCCAGGAACGTGGGGCTATTGGTGAACTTCCACTTGCTGTACTCCTGAGGGCTGAACGCCAAGGGTGATGTGAGTGACTCGGGGCGCCCGCCCCATTTTGGGGGAAAGGCTGTCACAACCCAGTATTCATTCATTCACTCAACAAACAAGTCCATGTGCCAGGCTGTCCAGGTGCTGAGACTGCAAGCTTGAGAAAGAAATAGTTCCTGTCCTGGAGGAACTCAGTCCAGTACATTTATCTAACTTGTGTTACCTCTACTCTCAGCAACTCATGGGCAGGGGTCAAATCTTTATTGTAATTTATTTGGGGCAAGGCTTTGGAACCAATCAGACCTGGGTTCAAATCTTGACTGGGTGTCCTCACTATGGAATCTCATCCCAATTACTTACCTTTTGTGAAACAAGGATAGCATTGCCTACCTGGTGGGGATGTTATGGGAATTAAACCAGAAAACATGTACCAAGCTAGTTCATTGCAGCCACAAAATAATGGTGGTGGGGGTAGTTGGAATCAAGATAATTAGCTATAATGATGATGATAATAATGACAACCGTTGCCTTTGCGAGACTTGGAACCGAACAGTTGCAGGTGATTAATACATTCTCTCGTGGCTATTATTCAAGCTCTCCGTCTGTCACTCTGCCCATAATGCCCATTTATCCATTCATCCACCATCCTGCAATACATCTTAAGTGACAACTTTATTCCAGTTTTGGGGAAAGCAAAGACAGATGACGATGGCTCCCTTTCTAGCTAATATTCAAGGCAGTGCACTCTGGTTGTATCCTGCAGACACTTGGAAAAACTCAGTTCACTCAACACAACTGTGTCCCAGACATGGGCCAGCGGATGATGCCTGGCTTCCCACCAGCCTTTGACAGGTCTCACTTTGGGAACCTGGGTGGATCCCTCTTGGAAGTTAAGGACCAGCTCTGGGCTTTGGCTCCCCACATGCTGGGACCCCCCCACATACCCCCACTGCCCACCAGCCCTGATCTTCACCTGGCACAGGGCCTCCAGCCTCTGTCTCTCAGTCGCTTCTGTGGCCACCTGGGCCAGCTTTTGGAGCAGCAGCTGGGTTGGGGGGGTGGTGATATCCAGGAAGTAGGTGAGGGCCTGGCTGAGCGAGCAGGGGGGCAGCCTCTTGTCACTGACCCAGTAGCTGCCTGGACGGGGAAGGAAGGTGTCAGGATGGAAAAGAGGCCCCATTCGGGATTCTCAGTAGGTAGCAAGGCCCCCAGGCAGACACCCCCTGTCTCCAGCTGCAGGGGAAAGGAGGCTCTGAAATCTTGGTTCCAAGAGCAAAAGGCAGGAAGGAGGTGGCACATGGAGAAAGGATTCCAGGAAAGGCTGAACACCAGCCCCCCAAGGGGCACTAAGTTGGCGTGGTCCTGATGAACTAACCATGTCCTTCTCTGGCCCAGACCTGAAGTTTAGCAAGACACCCATTGGCGATCTACAGACTCACAGTGACTAAATCCACCAAAGACTAATGGATACCTCACAGGCCAGTTGTTCACTCAGAGAAAAGCCCATGACTGCAGAGCCCTGGGTGCTGTACCAAGAGGTGCTGGGTGAGCAGAAGATGAGCCCAAAGGGAAGTCCCAGGGGGTAGCATGCAGGGCAATCACAGCACAGACCCTGGGGCCAGCAGACACGGGTTCAAACCCTGGCTCCCCACTTCCTAGGTGACTGAAGCCTCTGGGCCTTGGGTTCCCTCCGTGTGAAACAGATCTGATACCAAAACCTATCTTGCTGGGTTGGCATGAGCACTGAATCAAACTGTGCACATAGTAGCTGGTGCTGTGCCTGGTACACAGATGCTTTCTAAATATTAGGTAAAAATATGAGCAGGACATTATCTCCTCTGAAACAGAGGCATAATGAACCACATCCATCACCCTACAGTCACAAGGACGTCTGTCTCGTTGTCCCCATGTCTCAGGTTCTCTCACTTTCTCCTGGACAGTGGGGAGCACCACCAGGCTCTGCCTCTCTGGTCCCACTTTCTTTTTTAATTTTTTGAGATGGAGTCTCTGTCACCCAGGCTGGAGTACAGTGGCAAGATCTCTGATCACTGCAACCTCCACCTCCTGGCTTCAAGCAATTCTTGTGCCTCAGCCTCCTGAGTGACTGGGATTACAGGCATGAAGCACCATTTCTGGTTATTTTTGCACTTTTAGTAGAGACAGGGTTTCATCATGTTGGCCAGGCTTGTCTCAGACTCCTGACCTCAAGTGATCCACCCGCCACGGCCTCCCAAAGTGCTGGGATTACAGGCGTGAGCCACCATGCCCGGCTTATCCCACTTTCTCACTTTGGCCACTGCATTGCGGGGATGTTGTTATCACTGGGGAAACTAAGGCCAGGGAGCGATGCTTTATGGGCTAGGACTGTTTTCATAACTGCTTTCACATGAGCTTTGGCGGCCCACCCTCTCAGCAGGAAGGGCAGGGATGGCTGTCATCGGCAGGCCCAGGCCCAGCCCCTCAGCCAGGTGGGGTGGCCGGAGGATGCCAGGCAGCACTGGCTCTCTGGCCTGGGGCTCACCGCTCTCGTCCAGGGCCTCCAGGCGCACTGTCTGGTGGGGCGCGGGGCCGTCCACCACTCGCTCCAGGATGCCTTGGACCAGGGCGGGCTGGTTGCCTGGACAAACCCCGAGGTGCTCCCCCGGCAAGTAGTTCAGGCCTTGGCCGTCCTCACAGGAGAGTTCCACCAGGATGGTGGCACGGCTGGGGAAGGAAAATGAAGCCTCAGGTGATGTTGGAGGATTTCCTCCAGGGCTCCTGATGGGCGGGCCAGTTTCACCAGGAAATGTGCCCTCCTTTCATTTTCCTGGCTGGTTCCACAAGCCTGAGCCACCACCCTGAGCTTGGGATGAGGGATCCCCACAGGCAGGGGTGCTCGAGAGGGCCCCGGGAGCTTCCCTTTGGGGAGGAGGGAGCCCACCCCTTCCCAGCAGCCCTCTGAGTCCCCCGAGGGCTTGGCCACAGCCTCTGCCTAGAGAAAGCATCCCCTTGAGACACGTGGACATCAGAAGAAATCTTTCCTTGCTGCCAGGACAAACCCTGTTCTTATTAGGAACCAAGGCCAGTTTTCCTAATGCACGCGGGGAGGACTGCACAGATCAATGAAACCTGCAGGATAATCCACAAGGCCTGTTTCCCAGGAGCTGGGAAATGTCCTTCCCTGCCAACACTTTTTCCCTAAGTTCTTCTTCTGTAATGAGTCAAACAGTTTAAGTCTGTTCCTGCACTCTCCTTTTAGTGAAAGAGAGTCTACCGAGGGAAGTGAGAAGCATGGAGCAGATGCTTAGTGTCCGCTTTTCTGGAAAAGTGGGCCGGGTTGCCAACTAAGAGTAGATGTAAAAGCACAGGTGGCCGCTGGGTTACCAGGTGGGCTGGTCCCTACTGACAGTGTGGGTTGCTAGAATGCCAGCAGATGCCTCCCTCTCCCTTCAAAGACTGATTTTTTCTGGCCTTTCATTCCTTAGAATAAAGTCGACAGAGCATCACCCGAGTAGCCTGCACTTCTTACCTGATGTCAGACTCTGTAGATTCTGCTGAGATTTGAGCCTCATGGTGTTCACGCCTGGAAGCGCACGCTGCTCAGGGCTGTGAAGAACACAGAGATGGTGAAATGGCAAAGTGGCTCTTAAAGCATAGGTGGTAGGGAAGCTCCCAGGTGTCTGAGTCAGTGACACCTGACACTCAATTTGGGCATGCTGAGGTGGCTGCTGAGGGTTTCCTTTTTCTTCCTTTATTCCACAAATAAAGATCCTTGGTTCAGGCCGGGTGGCTCATGTCTGTAATCCCAGCACTTTGGAGTCCGGGAGGTGGGTATCTACCGGGAGGTCAGGAGTCTGAGACTAGACTGGGCCAACAGCTACTGAAACCAGGCATGGTGGTAGTTCCCTGTAGTCCCAGCCACCTCAGGGAGGCTGAGGCACGAGAATCACTTCTGAACCCGGAGGCGGAGGCTGTGGCCAGCGGGAATCGCGCCACTGAACTCCGCCCTGGACGACAGACTGAGACTCCGTCCCCAACGCCCCCCGGAAAAAGTCCTTGATCTGATAAGCAGGGCAGCTTCTAGGTATTGCTTCTAGGTGTTGGGAAATTCAATTTAGGAACCTAAAACAAAAGTCCCAGGACATCTCCATGGCTTGGGACCCACAGGAGAGCATCACTGACATTGGGGATATCTGAAACGCAGAAACCTGCAGGACTATCTTAGTCAGGCACAGCACCCCGGGTGCAGAGCAGAGAGTTCACCACTACAGCCTGAATCGCTCTTCATGACGCCTCTTCTTCATGACCCTTGGCTGCCTTTATGCTGGAAGGCGGGGCTCAGACTCCCAACACGGGCTACAGGCTAGCAACGTGCTTCACCTCCCTGAACTGCAATTCTCCCATCTGTGCCTTCTCCCAGGGGAGGAGGTCCAGGCCTCACTTAGCCCATGTGGGCCAGGAGCCCCGCACAGTGCCCGGCACACAGTAGGCCCTCAGCAGATGCTGTCCCCTTCTCTCTCCACCACCCTCCTGGGGCTCCCTCCTGAAACAGCCTCCCTCAGCGCCTTGAGTCTTGCACCCTAACAGGCTCTTGCATGCAGTGAGAGGGAGGCGCCCAGGCCAACTGTCTCTGTTCAGAAGGAGACCCGGGGGTCTCCTTGACCGTGGGCTCAGGGCTCAGACCCCAACACAAACAAGCCCTGTGTGTGCAGAGAAGCAGGTACCTTTGCTGAGGTCCAAAGGCTGTGAGTCCTGCACGAGCCTGTAGTGGTGTGGGTCCCAGGTCACACTGGAGGTGTAGAGCTTGGGGATCTGAATGTGCTGTTTGCCTCGGACATCAAACGTCTCACAGGCTGCCTGGAAGAAGGTGGAGCAGACTGGGGTTAACGGTCAGCAGCAGCAGCATCCGCACCACCGGGGCTACCACTTTTTAGGCCCTTACCATGGACCAAACACTGAGCCGTGGGCTTCATGTAAGTTCTAAGCACACTTACCTGATAGGGTGACAGCAAGGACTCAAAGAGGTGCCTGGGCTTGGCACATAGTAGCTATTGCTACTATTATAAATATTGCTTTGTTTTTGTTTTGAGACAGGGTCTCACTGTGTCACCCAGGCTGGAGTACAGTGGTGCCATCATAGTTCACTGAAGCCCCAACCTCTCTGGGCTCAAGCAATCCTCCCACCTCAGCCTTCCGAGTAGCTGACACTACAGTTGTGCACAAGCAAGCCCAGTCAATTTTCTGTATTTTCAGTAGACACTGGTTTTGCCATGTTGCCCAGGCTGGTTTCAAATTCTGGGACTCAAGCGATCTGCCCACCTCAGCCTCCTAAAGTGCTTGAATTACAGGCATGTGCCACTGTGCCCAGCCATTATGAATGCCAATATTGACATGATCTTGTATCCTCATGCCCACACTGGGAGAGGTCTGATTGTCCCCATGTTCCTGGTGTGGAACCACATGGACGAGGCCCGGGCTTTGGAACCAAGCCTGCCCCGACGCACCCTGTTGCTCCTAAGCACCACTGCTGAGTGATGCACTGCATGAGTGACGAGTTACCTAAATTGCTGAGTGATGCACTGCATGAGTGACGAGTTACCTAAATTACTGGAGCCAACCATTGCAATAAAGAGCTGTGGAGATACTGAGTGGATCCAAAGTGGATCCGCCACTGTGTGGTGCCTGTGCCCAGGCTCTCTATGGCTGAACAGACACAGTAGTTAAGAGGCGATCTAGGTAGTCAGTGGGGGAAAGATGTTAAACTAGAAGCTCCCTAAGGGCAGGGGGGGATCTGTGCCTCCTCTTCCAGAGTGGTGTGCACAGGTTGGAGCTCTTCTGGGGGGCTGAGGGAGAGCAGCAGTGACCTGCGCCCTCAGGCCCGTGGCCCTGGCCCATGTCTGGGACCACATCTACAGGACCACGGGCAGAGGTCATGGCACCTGGGATGTTCAGCACAGATGTCCTAGGCATGAATGCTCCCTGTCATGTCCCTGCTGTGGAGCAGCTCTGGCTGGGAACCGACCTTGAAGGTTTGCACGGCCCTGCTGAGGAAGGCATCCTCCTGCCCACTGAGCTCATCCTCTTCCCACGTCAGGGTGAGCTGAGAGGCCCCCAGGTGGGACAGCTTCTGGTTGAAGTCATGAGCAAAGGCGCAGAACCGAGGGTACATGCTGGAGCCAAGGCCAAACACGGCATACCTGCCCGAGAACACACACAGATACTCATGTCCCATGCAAGCAGCACTTGGCACCCAGCACCCAGCACCAACAGCCTGGAGGGCCAGCCCCAGACTCTTCCCCTCTAGCTGGAGTATGGAGCTGGATCCCCTTCGGGTCCCCCTGACCCCAGAGCCTTGTCACCAACTCCCATGACCACCCCATGCTTGGCCTACAGACCTGTGAGAGGGACTTGGTTTCTGTGGTTTGACCCGTGACACATTCCGAGGGCAAACCTCTGAGCCAGGGTCCCTCTGTGCCTGGTCAGCTCTGAGAAGACCCCGTGTCTACACCCAGTTCCTTCCCCTGAGCCAGATTTTGGGTCCTCAGGGCAGGGTTAGAAGGTATAGGAGGAGGAGGGAAAAAGTTTTACCTGAATTTGTTGGTGAGCTCTTTCAGCATGAAGAGCGATTTCTTCAGTTTCTAGAAAGAGAGGGAACGACAGAGTTCTCAGGCCAGGATGAATAAAAACACTGTTTTTTCCTTTCTTCTGGAAACCCAAGCCACAGCTGGCAGGAGAAGGTCTACAGCCTACAGTGGAAGTTGGTTTACGTGGTGGGCCACCTGGCCAAGGGACTGGCTGTCAGGTGACAAGTTTAGCCTGTCTCTCTCACTCCAGCTAAACTGTAGCAACTCCCCCGTGTGGGCCCTGCCCCTTGGTGGGAGACTCCAGAATAGCCTGGCCTCCTCCTCCCATCCAGCCCTGGCAGAGGGGCCTGCCTTATAGCAGGGCATCTCCAGAGGGCCTCCTAATGGGCCGACTTCTCTGGTTTGGAAACCCGGGTGGGTATGATTAGCACTGGTCCTATAGTCTCTGAAATCAGGCGGGCTCTCCAGGAACCTGACGATCCCCAGGAGGTGTGACTCCAGCAGAACTAGCTGCCAAACCCCATGGTGAGTATTTACTCCCTTTTCATAATTTATTTTTAGTTCTTCCCTTCAATTACATTTTCATTCTTCTGAGCACTGAGAGACAGTCTCCCAAATTGGTGCCATAGACCTTTTAATACCTCTCTCATTGCCTATCACTTTTTAAAACAAAGCATAGCTGGAGCATGTTGGCCCCATAATCCCAGCACTTTGGGAGGTTGAGGTGGGCAGATCACCTGAGGTCGGGAGTTCAAGACCAGCCTGACCTACATGGAGAAACCCCATCTCTACTAAAAAAAAAGCATACAAAATTAGCCGGGCGTGGGTGGTGCGTGCCTGTAATCCCAGCTACCAGGAGGCTGAGGCAGAGAATCACGAACTAGGGAGGCAGGAGGTCGCGGGAGGAGCCGAGATCGCTGGCCCACTGCACTCCACCCTTGGGTACCAAGAGCAAAACTCCATTCCTAAAAACCAAAAAAAAAAAAACAAACAAACAAACACAAAAAGAAAGAGTAGGATTTGGTTAGGAATAGTATCTAGCTAAAATTCATTAACTTCATTTTGTTTTCATTGAATTTATGTTTTGCTATTTTCCTTTTGTGAGAGTGATACAAGTTTCCTTTAAATATGAATTTTTAAATACGAACAGGTAGGCCATTCACAGAAATATATTAAATATATCATAGGAAAGGGGGCCCTCCCATATGGCAATAATTATGACGGAGGCCGGCAAATGACCTGATCCAGAGTGGCCTGAGCAGTGACACCCAAACGCCCTATATAGGACATGCTGCATCCCCTAGACCCTTTCCTGGGTCCTCCTGTGTGCGATCACCCCCTAGACCATCCAGACCTCAGGCCACCCACCTCTCCATTGCCGGGGCAGTCTCCATTGCCAAACGTACTGGTCACCACCAACAGCAGCCGCTCCTCCTCCAGGCAGCTCAGACTGTACTTATCCATGCAGACAACCTGGATGGACATCAACTCTCAGCTCCCAATAGGGCCCTCCCTACCCTGCCTAGACACCCTGGGCTTCCTCCCACACTGTCCCCAGTCTGCGGCTCCTGTGCTCATCTGTGCTCATCTGTCTCTCCCAGGGCCTGGCACAAGCGTGGCACAGAGGAGGTGAATAAACCGATTTGAACGCATCATCCGTGATTCTCCTTCCCAGCTCAAGCCCTGCGGCTAACCCATCGGCAAGCCCTGGAAGCTCTGTCTCCAAAACACTGCCTATCCTATGTCTAAACGCCTCTCACCATGTCCACTGCTACTTGCAATTCTGTGTGTGTGGAAACATTTCCACAAAATTGGAATGAGCAGGTCACAGCTGCGCCTGGAGGGAATGGCCGGGGAAATGTGCCCTCGCCTTGCTGTTCTATCCAGGCCCACCCAACTGAGGATGGGGGACCTGCCGCCACCCTCCTGGCAGTTCCGGACTCCTGGGAGCTGGCAGGTGAGGCTTAGACCCAAGAGGTGTTTTCAGCGACCTGGCTGACCTGGTCATCAGTCAGTTCCCTCTTGGCTTAGGCCTCTACGTGGTACAGATCACAGCTCATGCCATCGTGGCATTACACTGGCCTGTGCCCTGTCCTCAGGGTCACATCCATCTCCCAGAAGCCGTGCGACCCTGGAAAACCCATCAACCTGTCTAACCATCAGGTTCCTCCTCTGTGCATTAACAATGACATTGACACCTGCTTTGCAGGGCGCTGGGAGGGTAGAGTGAGTTGTATACTGGAGAGCTCTCCGAGGGCAAGGCCTGGCCCTGAGTCACTCACTGTGAGATCCTCAAAGCCCGGAGCTGGCCTAGTATGGGGCCACCAATCCCTAAGAGTAGGATTTTATCTGTCAGTGCTGAAGGCAGGGGATAGAGCTTAGACAGACCCTCTGTGGCCTTTTCTTGTTTATCTGCAGCTTACTCATCTCCCCCCTTTCACATGTAGCACTGCATCCTGCAGAGCAGGTGTTCAGTGAGCCTGAATAAAGTTCAGCTAGAATAACTGATGTATATTGAGGCCTGGATTCACTGTGAAAGTGTTCCTCAAAATGTGTTCTCCAGAACACCATGAAAAACTCATCTGCTGTGTAAGTTTGGAAATCCCTGCGCACGTCTTTCCTTCTCTTGCAGATTTATCATGCACATTAGCACATCCAAGGTTCTGAGACATCCAGGAGTGGGGAAACCGTTTTAACTTTTCCTAGACTCCCCTGCACACAAGCAGAAAAAACAACAGCCATCCCACTGAGCCGGTACCTTGGGGTTGAAGGCACAGCTGAACAAGGCCCCCAGGTCCCAGGCCAGCGCCTCTGATTTTCCTGTCTCTGTCGCAAAGAGGATAGTGACTCTGACTCGGGACGCCATCGTCTTGCGCATCAGCATACAGGCAAAGAGCACGGCTCTGTGGGGACAGATAGACAGGCAGGTGCTATGTGCTAAGTCAGCCTTCCAGAAGAAAATGGGGGACCAGGGGAATGGGACAGGACAGCGTTTAATGTGGGGCAGGTTAAGGGAAAAGCAAGCTACGCTTCTCACCAGCCATGCACCATGACAACTCACCCTTTTCCTCCCCTCACCCACTACTACAGGCCCCTTTGGGAAAATGGAGGAGAGAGAAGGTTGGAACAATGGTAGCAGGGGACCCTTGGAATTGGCGACTGGACCTCTGGGAGCCAAATTCCACGAAGAATATACATTCCCAGGCCAGGCACAGTGGCTCACATCTGTAATCCCAGCACTTTGGGAGGCTGAGACAGGAAGATCACTTGAGCCCAGGAGTTCGAGACCAACCTGGGCAACATTGTGAGACCCCATCTCTACAAAAAATAGACAAAATTAGTCAGGCGTGGGTTTGTACCTGTGGTCCCAGCTACTTGGGAGGCTCAGGTGGGAGGATCACTTGAGCTCGGGAAGCAGGGGCTGCAGTGAGCTGTGATGGCACCACTACACCTCAGCCTGGGTGACAGAGTGAGACCCTGTCTCAAAAACAAAAGCAAAAAGAATATCCATTCCCTGTGTTCCTTGCCCTTCAAGGACTGGAGGCGGAGGCTGACTAGAAGGAAGAGACACAGTTCACACATCACTACTGGTCACTGCCACTCACTTGACCAAGACTTTCAACGGAATCTCTCTTCTCTTGGGTCTGCGCTTCTCGTCCTGCCAGACATGGGTTTTCCAGGCCTCTACCTTCAGAAAAGAAAGGAGATGTGAGGGCAAGGCGGGGTCCTGACTTGGCTCGGCTTGCGGATGCTGGAGTGGTAGAGGACCCTTCGCACCCGTCATGAGCCTGGGAGAGAAGGCTGTCCTGCACCTCACCCCCGTCACTGAACCCCTGCAAGGGAGGGCTGTGGCTGCCTCTCCCCCAGCTGCCTCTCCACTGCCCAGCATGGAGCCTGCACATTGAGGGGGGCAGCTCACTCTTATTCTCATCAGTGTCCTCCTGGAAGGAACAAGCTGCGCTCCCTTTTTCTTTTAGCATCTTATCACCAGGCAGACGACATAATGTACAGTCCCAACTGAGACACCTTTGAGAGCAACAGGAGCTGCTAGTACAACAGGCAAGAATCTAGGACATGCAGTCACCCTGCGTGTGAGGTCATGTAGATGCAGGAAGCTCTTCTTAAATCCTTTTTGGCACAAAATGAACTCGTCTCAATAGCTCATGGTTACTGAATGCATTCTGCGCTGGGCACTGGGCTGAGCTGTTCCATACACCAGCTTTGCAATCCATACAACCCCCTGTCGTGGAGTGAAGCCCATCCCTTTTAGAGATGAGAAGATCAGGGCTCAGAACGGTGAAAGGACCCACCCAAGACCCTATTGCTAGGAAGTGGCAGAATCAATAGTGTCTGACTCAGGAGCCAATCCCTTCAGCACTCTACTGGGTGACTGTTGCCGGACCCTCCCGTGGAGGCAGGTGTAATGACAGACCCCCCACCGAGCCACAGGCCACTAGGGGTGCAGTGGAAGGCGCTTCCTTCCGTGCCACTCTCCGTGGAAATGCACAAAGGCTGCTCAGCATCCCTGAGTGAAGCCTGGAAAGCTTTAACAACATATCCCTGCCTCCTCTTGTGCCCTGCATGTGTAACCATGAGGTGCACATACACACACACCGCCATACCTGAGCCCCCAGGACGGAGAGGAGAGGAAGGCCCCTCACCTGATAGTAGTAGAAAGGGGACAGGACGTAGTTCAGCATCTCCTGGTGAAACACGGGAGTGATGCTCCCAGACATGGGAGGGACCAGCCAAATCCAGTCTGCCGGGCAGCCCCCACGGGACCGGTATTCATTTTGCATGTACTTCATGAAGGATTCTGCAGCTGAGTGGTGGTCCATGATGGTCACGTTTTGCTTCTGTATCAGAAGGCAAGAAGGGGAGTGGCGATAAGGGTGGGGGAATCGGGAGAGGGGCTGGTTGGCTGCAGGGCTCCCAGTGGGTGCCTGGGAAGGCCTGGCAATCTGTAACACGGGAGAGCAACTCCTCCTGGCCCTCTCCCCGCCTGCTGAAAATAAACACCCAAATGGTAGGTGCTTGTGGAGCCTCTGAAGGAGCCCAAGGAAGCACATTAGCCAGGGTCAGCCCATAGGTGCCATGTCCCTTTGGGGGTAATATCCAGCCTCTCATGCCCACAGGTCTCCCCAGACTCCCAGCAGATGGCTCTATCTGGATCTGCATAATTCAAACCACAGCGCCTTTTGGCAGGTAAAGGAAATACCATCCCGGCCATTTATGGGTGGAGAGTTCTAAGAGTCACTTCCCTGGGGTTGTAGCCTCCTCAGCCAAGAAGGAGCCAGACCCCTCCGTGGGGAGGTCTGAAGCATTGGGAGAACTGTAGTATATGGGAGACGAATCACTCACAGTCTGAAATTACGGGCTGTGGGGTCTGACCCCATGGAATGGTCCAGCGAGACAGCCACTGGCCTCTATGTCTGTGGCAACCCATTCGGTCAAGAGACATTTGTTTAACATAGTGGTTCAAACTCTGGCTTCTTATTTGAGCTATTAATTCTTTAATCTCCCTAAGCCTCAGTTTGCTCATCTGTAAAATGGGAATGATAAGAATTCCCATAATGGCCAGGTGCAGTGGCTCATGCCTGTAATCCTAGTACTTTGGGAGGCCAAGGTGGGAGGATCACTTGAGCCCAGGAGTTTGAAATCAGCCTGGGAAACATGGTGAGGCCCCATCTCTATAAAAATTTTAAAATTAGTAGGCCAGGTGTGGTGGCTCATGCCTGTAATCCCAGCACTTTGGGGGGCCAAGGCAGGCAGATCACCTGATGTCGGGAGTTTGAGACCAGTCTGACCAACATGGTGAAACCCCGTCTCCACTAAAAAATATAAAAATTAGCCAGGCATGGTGGCAGCATACACCCGTAATCCCAGCTACTCAGGAGGCTAAGGGAGGAGAATCGCTTGAACCTGGGAGGCGGAGGTTGCAGTGAGCCAAGATCGCACCATTACACTCCAGCCTGGGTGACAGAGCAAGACTCCGTCTTAAAAAAAAAAAAAAAAAAGGATGAAAAATTTAAAAATGAGCCAGGTGTGGTGGCACATGCCAGTGTTCTCAGATATGTGGGAGGCTAATGTGGTAGGAGCATTGCTTGAGCCCAGGAGGTCGAGGCTGTAGTGAGCCATGATCACGCCATTGCACTCCAGCCTGGGTGACAGAGCAAGACCTTGTCTCCAAAAAAAAGTTCCTACATCATGAGGTTGTTGAAAGGATGCAATAAGCTGAAATAAGCAAAGCATAGTAGGTGCTTAATAAATGTTAGCTGCTCTTATAATTTCCATCTGCCAGGCACTGCATAAGGCATCGGCGTTATAGAAGGGAAAGACACAACCCCTTCTATGCATTATGGTCTAGTCTAACTGGGTGGGAAGCAGAGGAAAATCAGGCATTTTCACATGGCCTGACAGAAACTCTGATGGAGGCAGGCAAAGGTGCTGGGGAAGGGCAGAGGAGAGGACACAATGCCAAACAGAGGCCCAGCGCGAGTTAGGGCATTTCGGGAGCGGCTCCTGAGAGGAGGGCAGTCTTGTGAGAGGTGTGCAAGTGAGTTGAGTGGAGCACTGCATGAGTCAAGGTAGGGAGGCATGAGGGGACCCAGCTGGTGTCAGGCCTGGGAAGTCCAGCCATGCCTTGTAAATTATATAGACATATATAAGTTCTATATGTATACATATAAGTCCGGCCACCACTCTTGTGGACGTGGGCTCTCATTCATTTATTCTTCCAAGACACAGCAACTCCTGGGTGCCAGATCAGTTCTAAGCTCGGTGGTAGCTACGGGATGGGCGCAGTGGCTCACACCTGTAATCCCACCACTTGGAGGCAGAGATAGGTGGATCACTTGAGGTCAGGAGTTTGAGACCAGCCTGGCCAACATGGTGAAACCCTGTCTCTACTAAAATTACAAAAATTAGCGGGGCGTGGTGACACAATCCTGTAATTCCAGCTACTCGGGAGGCTGAGGCAGGAGAATTGCTTGAACCCAGGAGGTGGAGGTTGCAGTGAGCTGAGATCACACCATGCACTCCAGCCTAGGCAACGGAGGGAGAGCTCATCTCAAAAAAAAAAAAAAAAATCTCAGTGGTAGCCATGATCGTGATGACAACATAATAAATAGTAAGAAAATCATTGCTTACCAAGTGTTCCCTATGGGCCAGGCAGTGCAGCTAAACATTTTGTATGCATTTTTACTTAACTCCTACAATCCTCAGGTGAGGGAGGCACTATTATCCCCATTTTACAGAGAGGAAACAAGGGCCCATCTTTTGAAGTTTACCCTGAAGAAGGGTGGTGAGGAAGTCCTGGAGACACTCAGGCAGTGGAAGGACACAGTCAGCCACGGTCAGGAGACAGCAGAGGCTCACGGACTTTCTGGGACGTATCCACATCCTGCCAGCATCAGGGCTGGTGCTGGGAGTCCCCAGGAGTCAGGATGTGCGGTGCGAGGCCAGCCCTTCCCGAGACACCGAGGGGCTCTTCCTGTTCCATCTTCCCCTCCCCCATCAAGCACAGGCCTGATCTGCCTATGGGGTGACCCAGTCATGGGGAACAGTGTGTGCTCATCTGTACTCTGTTCACCACTCACATCCTTGGCCCAGTCTAGTGCCCAGCACCAGGCAAACCCTGAGTAAAACATTGCCGAATGAATGAATGACTGCCCAGTGGTGGGGTCTCCAGGGCATCTGTCAGCTTTATGGCAATGGCTGTGGCTTCTAAAGTAGTATCTTCCTACATCTCAGGCCTCCTTCCCACAGGGAAGAGAAGTGTTTCCATGGGTAAGAACAGCAGATGGGCCAGAGGGCTTAGCCCTACACAGGAGCCCAGTGGCTGTGTGTGGGCTTAAGAGGAGGTGGAGGCTGTCACCCTCACACAGCAAGCAAGAGCAGCCACAGCTCATAGGTCCCCTCCCAGCGTCACTCATTCATGCACACATCAGACCAGGACTGAAGACCCAGTTTGTGCCAGGCGAGAATGTGGATGTGGCCCTCATCATTCATTCTTCCAAGACACATTATTTTAGCATCTACCATGTGCCAGACACTCTTCTAGGCTAGAGGTGCAGCAGCAAACAGAGAGACAAGGTCCCTGCCCCATGGCGCTTACATTCTAGTGGGGAAAACCAAACAATAAAGAAAGCCGGCCCGGTGCAGTGGCTTATGCCTACAATCCCAGAGCTTTGGAAGGCTGAGGCAGGCAGATCACTTGAGGCCAGGAGTGCAGAACCAACCTGGGCAACATGGAAAAACACCATCTCTACTAAAAATACAAAAATTAGGCAAGCGTGGTATGCACCTGTAGTCCCAGCTACTTGGCAGGCTAAGGTGGGAGGATCACTTGAACCTGGGAGGTCGAGGCTGCAGTGATCATGCCACTGCATTCCAGCCTGGGTGACCAAGTGAGATGATGTCCCAAAAAAAAAAAAAAGGAAAAGTAAAAAAAGTCGACATCCTATATAATGCCAGGAACTGTATGAGGAAGTATTTTGAAGAAAAATAAAATGGTTAAAGGACTAACACAGAGAGACAGGTTGGCAGTGGGGCGAGGGTATCATTTTACATGGCATAGTCAGGGAGGCCTTTCTTTTTTTTTTTTGAGTGGAGTCTCGCTCTGTCACCCAGCCAGGCTGAAGCAGCTGGGGCATGAGGAATCGCAATGAGATCTCTCCATAGTTTTGCTGTAGAAAGGAGCAGAAAGGTGAGGCAGTGGCTGGAGGGAGCCTGAGGTTTGGCAGGAGTTGCGTGTTAGCTATTCATTTATTTTTTGACATGGGGCTAGCAGAGCCTGTCTGTACACTGCTGGGAATGACTCAGCAGAGAGAAACACTGATGATACAGAGAGAGAAGAGGAAATTTTCAGCAGTGAAGTCCTAGAGCGATTGAGAGAGCACAGAATTCAGTGCTCAAGTGCAGGGATTGAACAGTCTTGGGAGATGAAGAGCTGCCTGTTGCTGGACCTCTAGAGTGAGCAAGGGGGCTGACTTATAAAGTAAGCATCACATAAGTCACTGGATCTGATGAGCTTCTAACCAAAAAGTCTTCAGACTCACAAAACTCCAGACATACCTGGAAACTATGGAGCACAGCAATGTTGATCTCAACGACAGCCTGGTCTTTCCAGAGCGAGGCCAGCTTGTGCGTTTCCAAGCCCATTCTCCTGCCCACTTCCTACAGAGGCAGAGTGATAGCGGGGAGTCAGTCCCTGGAGCCACCCCCAGGCCCACACCTCCAGCTGGCCAGCTGGGCTGCTTGTGTTACCTCCAGGATGTTGTAGCGTTGGACGTCACAGAAGTCCCGGACTCCGATCTCTGTGCCCATGTACCAGCCATTGAAGGGGCACCCTGGGAACTCCAGGCCGCCCACCTCGAGCAGCATGTTGGCCACTGCAGGCAGGGCGTACCACTTTAGCTCCAGTTCCCGAAACCACTCATATCTGGCAAAAAGGCAGACACAATTTAACTGGGGCCTTCCTTTTTTTTTTTTTTTTTTTTTTTGAGACTTGGTCTTGCTCCGTTGCTCATGCTGGAGTGCAGTGGCACAATCATAGCTCACTGCAGCCTTTAACTCCTGGGCTCAGACGATCCTCCTGCCTCAGCCTCCCAAGTAGCTAGGACTGCAGGCATGTGCCACCTTGCTCAGCTAATTTTTTTCTTTTTTTTTTTTTTTTTGTAGAGTCTCACTATGTTGCCTAGGCTGGTCTTGAACTACTGGCCTCAAGCAATCTTCCTGCCTCAGCCTCCCAAAGTGCTGGAATTACAGGTATGAACCACCATGAACCACCATGAACCACCATATCTGGTGCTGGGGGCTTCACTTTTGCACCTTTGCCCTCCCATTGACCCCCCCACCTTCCCACCAAGAAAAAAGCTTCAGAAAGAGTCAAACAAGAAAACTCCTTTCCAAGAGTTGATTCTGAGTTAATCCCAGCCAGAGAGACGTATTGGACACACAGGGTGCCATTTATTAAATTATGCATTCATGCACTCATTCATTCATGCAAACCCATATTAAGCATCAAGTATGTGCCAGGCTCTGTGCTAAATGCTAAGAATGCAACACAATAGAGCAATTAAGGACACCAGTGTCAGAAAGCCGGGGTTCAAGTTCTGCCTCACCACTGACTAGCAGTGTGACCTTGGGATGTTTTTAGCCTCTCTGAGCCTCAACATCCTCATTACAGAATAGAAATCACAGCATCAAATTCATGGGATTATTATAAAGCTAGTAATATCATTCACTTGTATATTCATTTATTCCACAAATAGTTATAACTGAGCACCTACTATGTGCCAGGCACTCTGCTAGCTGTTGGGTATGCATTGTGAACAGAAAAGAAAAGATCTCCACTCTCAAGGAGCTTATAGTCTAATGTCTAGACTCTCGATTATAAATGGGTAAACAAATACATAAGGAATAAAAACAAGATGATGTGTTAGACTGAGGGTAAGGGGGCCCTCCTCTAGCTTGAGTGGTCAGAGAGCCTTCTCACAGGAGATGGCATTATAGGAAATGCCTTTTGACAAGAAGAAATGAGCCTAGAAAAATTCTGAGGAAAGGGCATGTCAGGCAAAGGGAACAGGGAGTACAAAGGCTGTGAGTTGGGACTGAATTCAGTTCATTCAATGGCCAGGAAGAAGAGCCCAGCCCAATGTCTGCTAGAGAGTAAATCTCAATACGCAGAGGTATTTTTGCAATTATGAGAACTGCCTAGAGCAGGGGCTGGGCCAGTGGGACTCTTGAAGTCACTGGAGCCCTATATGCCCCCGACAGGAGAGGGACAGCTAAGAGCGTTGTCAGGAGGGCAGAAGAAGCCTGGGCTGCTCCTTTCCAGAATCTCAACGCATTCCTCTCCTGCAGTCACTGCTTCCCAAGCTCCTGGGGCCGCGTGCATCTAAGCCTCTGCTTCCCCTCAGCATCAACAAATCATCCTGTCTGAGGCCCGAGGTGCCAGTGCAGACTGGCTGCAGAACGCAACAATGACAAAAGAGTCCTTGAAAGCCAGCCCCCTGAGTGTCACCTGCTGCTGGCTGGGCTTTAGGGGAGGTATTTGGAGGGGCCTGAGGGCTGGAGCCTCACTTAGGAAAGAAGAGCTGTGTGTTGACTCACCCCTGCCCCCAGCACCCTCAGCCCACTTACTTGGGATGTTCCATGGCCACCTCAAGCACAAGGTCAGGTGGGATTTCGAAGAGCTCAGGGTCACGGCCGTCAGCCTGTAGGACCAGGGGGACCACATCGAAGCGGCCATACTTGGGCTTCCAGCCCAGGTCGATGCACAGCTGGGGAACAAGACAGGCCCGTGAGTCTGCAAGCCCGGACTGCATGTCTCCTCTGGGCTCCACTCTGTCACTCGCTCACCATGGGGCTCCCTGCCCCCAGGGCCAGGGGCTGAGGCTGGGCTGGGTACCTGAGTGAATTCCACGTTGGCAGGATCCCCTCTGATGCTGCCATCTGGCATCTGGTAGCCCGCGTAGCGGATGAGCTGAGCATTCCACACCCGGAAGTCGTGCTTACCGTCGCTCCGCTGGGGGAACACGGTGATGGCCGACCTTCCCGGGACAGGAACAGTGCTGTTTACCACCTGGCCCTGATGGGGGCCCAGCCATCCTGCACTGGCCCTACCTCCCCCTCCACCCTACCTGCTCTGCAGCCCCTGATCCCGAGCTGACTGAGCCAGCCTCCTGACATGCCCCCTCCTCCTGCCCTCCCTCAAGACCCAGGGCCCACCCCCTCAAGGGGGCCTTCCCATCCATCAGGCAGGGTTAGCTGATTTGCCAGTCTTTCCTTCGCTGCCCTATGTCTCCCTCTTTGCAGTGGAGTTAGCTGGATGCCTGTCTAGTGCAGGTCGTAGGCTCATGGCAGCTGGAGCAGCGTCTTAGGGTTCTAGTCACTCTGCCTCCTACCCCCCATACCCCACCTTCCTCCTGCTCCCCCAGCCTAGTCCTGTGTTGGGTTGCATTAGGTAGGCACTGAGTGCTTGCTGAACAAAAAGATGAATGAATGACTGAATGAGCTGTTCAGTCCTATTAGCTGTGATCTCATTGGTTGGGAGAGGAAGGTAACCTCTTAACATCCCAACCCCTCTAAAAAATGGGAGCCCCAACCCTGAATAGTGAAGCAGTTACTACTTAAAGATTCTCCATCCCCTCCAAATGGCTCCACGTCAGAAGGAAACCAAAGGCATGGGCTGCCGATGGGAGCTGAGCTCACAGGGGCTGGGCTCGCTACTGGAGGTCCCCGAAGAAGCCTGAGTCTTTCTCTTTTTCCTTTCTCTCTGGTTTCTCTTGGAGCTGGAGATGCCTCCCCTAGACCCAAGTGCTGCATCTTTTGGCTGAGATTCTCAGGCAAGGCAAGCCCCTCTGCAGCCCTGGGAAACGTGCACCGACCTGATGTTGCCATTGTTGGTGGAGTAACGCACGTGTCTGCAGATGTGTTCAAACATTTCCCGGGCGGTGGAACAGTTGCGGGCATCGAAGACCTACAACAGCCCATCCAGACCATGCCCATCAAAGACTGGGCAGACAGAGGCTTTGAGGCTGATCAGAAGTCACTGGGAGCAGCCGAAACACTCAACACTCAAACACTCAACACCACGCAGAAGAGTGCAGCCTCCCATCTGCACCACCACTCCCATCTCATAGCTGCCCTCTGGGGGAACACAGGCAACTCCACTCAGATGATCCCAGCAAAGCCAGAATTCCAAGAAAACCTGACTTGAAAGCACATGAATCGGGATTCCTACAGCCCCAGGCTAGGTCCTTTCCCACACCAGCACATATTACACAGCCAGAGTTGGTTTCACTGGCAGTTCTAATCGATTTCTCTGTCCAAGAGCTTTCAATATTATCCTGCAACAAATGATTCCCCAACAAAAAGATGGCCTAGGAGGCTAGGCTACATAAAATGTTCTCTTGGAGCCAAGAATTCAAGCATTCGAGGAAAACAACACATCTTGCAGCACCACGGCCTCAAGAGTAATAAAAACAAGGTCGTGGTTTACTCTAATGATGGCATTTAGTCTCCTGAATTTAACACAATAGAGAACGGGCAGCTAGAAACTCTGGTGCTGAAACACGATTCAAGGCTTCTAGAGAGGGACTCTAGGTGCCCCATCTCAACATTTGGGAATGTAAGAGAGGGTCCAGGGCCGTGGCTTCAGTCCCAGGAGGCCTAGGCACAGCTCTGTGTGGCTGTTCCAAGCCATCTGCTCAGGGCCTGGCCGCCTCCAGCTCTCTCCTGCTCAGGTCTAAGGAAGTTCACCTGCAGGTTGGACCACTGGATCCTCCCAATGCAGCGTGGGGCATTGCGCCAGGCCTGCTTGGTGGCGAAGATGAGCTCATCTCCCGTCAGTTGGTAGGTTCCTGTTGTTTCTATCTCCTTTGTTACCGCTTCCACCCTGGCCAGATGTTCCTCTATTTTTGCCCTGGGGGACAGGAAGACAGAAGGAAGATCAACAATGAGATGGCCTTACATGGGGATTGATTCAATCCACAGAAGCAGGAACTGAAATAGGACACCAGAAGGGCAAGACGCCTCTCACCAGAGACAGCTCCCTCCAGGACTGGCTTTGGGGACCCCACACTTAGCCTAGAAGCACCCCATACTTAATGCTCGGCTGTCCCCATCTTGAAATTCTTAATCATTTTAAAATAAAGAGCCCACATTTTCATTTTTACACTGAGTCCTATAAATACTACTCAGCCAGTCCTGAGTCCATGGGAATGCTGCTTATTTTCAGGTGCTTTTTCTTTAATCATATTCATCTCAGTAAGGGGTGCAATCCTTCTCAGACACTTGCAAGCCTGGGAGGAGTGTCCCATCCAGCCATAGCAATGTCCTGCCTCTCCATTAGTTAGGAGAGTGCCCTCCTGCCTTGACATGGCTGAGAGAAGATGAGCCAGTCCCTCCGTGGCAGCTCCCGTGTACTGGGTACCCACATGAGCCAGGCACTGGGTGAAGCAACTCACAGGCAGGGTCTCACTGAGTCTGGGAGGGAGATATTTTCGCATCTATTTTATAGCCAAGGATCTCAAGGCTCTAGGAGGTTAAGTACCACGCCCAGAAACAGAAGTACAGAAAAGAGCAAAGTCAGGACTCAGACCCAGGTCACCCTGATGCCAAGCCCAGATTCTTAACTGTTGGCAATGTGACCCTCCACCTTCCACCCTAGCGGGGACGGTAAGCCCAAAGATGTTGAGGGCCTGCCCACCCTTTCTCAGGAGCCTGGTCAAGCCAGGACTGGGACCTGGCTATTGGAGCTCAGTCTGCAGGGTCCCAGGGCCTGGCCAGAAAAGAGCTGCCCACGTCATAGTCTCTCTAAACCATGCTGTTCCTCAGCCTCAGAATTGCTCATTCAGTCACTCCATATGCAATTCTAAACTTGCTTCTCTCCTCCCCTCCCAGACTTCAAAAATATCCCAAAGGGAGGGAGGGACTCAGTCAGAAAGGCTTTGAAACACACACACACACCACCAACAACAACAACCTTGAGATTTCCAATCAGCCCCAAAGCCTTTGAAACAGTATCAAAACTATTTAAAGAATGAACTCCTGATTAAGGAGAGTGGGTAACTCCGAACAAAATGGCCTTTCTGTGGATGAAGAGTGTCCCGACAACTTTTCCTTGATTAGAGAAAAAAGGCACGAAGACAAAACACTTGATGATATTTATCCCCAAGGACACCTCTGCCATAAGAAGCTGCTGGGTGAGGTGGGAACCACCCCACTGCTGGGAGACCTCCCTCCCCAAACAAAGCTTCCAGCAATATTCCCCACTCTGCATCCGAGCATGAAAACAGTAATGATCACCATAACACCCACGCCGCCAACACACATGGTGGTCAGCACGTGCATATGCAAGAGAAGATTATTTTTTACATTCACATCCAATTCCTTCAGAGTTTTAGATGTGACGGCCGTTTTCATATAATCATGTTTCTTTTTTTTTTTTTTTTTTTGAGACGGAGTCTCGCGCTGTGTCACCCAGGCTGGAGTGCAGTGGCCCGATCTCGGCTCACTGCAAGCTCCGCCTCCCAGGTTCAGGCCATTCTCCTGCCTCAGCCTCCCAGTAGCTGGGACTACAGGCGCCCGCCACCACGCCCGGCTAGTTTTTTGTATTTTTAGTAGAGACGGGGTTTCACCATGTTAGCCAGGATGGTCTCGATCTCCTGACCTCGTGATCCGCCCGCCTCGGCCTCCCAAAGTGCTGGGATTACAGGCTTGAGCCACCGCGCCCGGCCATATAATCATGTTTCTAAGGCATTACAGATGCTATGATGTCTATGAGCTCTGAAAAAAAGGAGCGGCTTTCATCATCAGTGAACACATTTAAATGTAACATGCAGCAAGTCACAATCTCTAAATATGCTATGATTCTTCAGATACAAAAGGCCACTGAACCCGCTCAGCTGGTCATGTCTTAGACTGCCAGGGTCTTTGTGAGCAGAGGCTGCCATTCCCCATCCACACCCCCAGGATCTCTTGGTCAGGGAAGCAGGGGTTCAAGGTATGTACTTGTGACTTGGAGAAATACAGTTTTCCTCTGTGAGAAGCAAATGGGTTCCAACACCACCAAGCATGGCCCTGTAGCCCTACTGGGCTTCTGAACACCCGCCCAATTGCCTTCCACACAACAGCAAGGCCTCCCAGGTCCAGAATAGAGTTGGGAACCTGCAAGGCCACATGACTAGGTACTAGAGCACTGACAGGAAAAGCAAGGGCTCGGGCACCAGCTGCCTGGGTTCAAGTCCCCACGCTGGGGCTTCGGAGGATGTGACTTTGAGCAAGGTACATCTCTTCTGTGGACTTCAGTTGCCTTGTCTGTAAGATGAGGATAATAATAATACCAATCTCATAGTGTTGTGGTGCACACGTGCTTTGTGCTAAATAAATAAATAAATAAGTACCGTGGCCCAATGAAACCTATCCAGGAAAATCCCTGGACCCCGAAAGGCTCATTAATTAACAACTGAGCTGAAAGGCCAAGGATCTTGTGAAGTTTGCAGTCACAAAGCAGGCAGCCCCTAACAGGCCGCTCAATCCAGGCTGCACATTAGAATCACCTGGGGAGCTTTTGAAGCACACACACGTCTGCCTCGTTCCCACCTCCCAAGATTCCGCTGCCCTTGACTCAAGGGACCCTGCCATCAGAATTTTGCAGGCTTTCCAGGTGAGTCTACTGTGCAGCCAGGGTTGAAGACCACTGACCCTGGAAGATGTGGGCCTTTTCTGAAGACTCACGGTCCCTCCCAGCTCAGACATTCTAGGATTGTAGAAAACTGGAGGTGGGCCACGTGCAGCGGCACACATTTGTAATCCCGGCACTTCTGGAGGCCGAGGCAGGAGGATCGCTTGAGCTCAGGAGTTCAAGACCAGCCTGGGCAACATAGTGAGACCCTGTCTTTACTAAAAATTTAAAAAATTAGCTGGGCATAGTGGTGTACACCTGTGGTCCCAGCTCCTCAGGAAGCTGTGGTGGGAGGATCATTTGATCCCAGAGATTGAGGCTGCAGTGAGCAGAGATTGTGCCACTGAGTTCCAGTCTGGGAGACAGAGCAAGACCCAGGCTCAAAAAAAAAAAAAAAAAAAAAAAAAAAGAAGACGAAGAAAAGAAAAGAAAAGTGGAGGTGGTACCACCAGAAGCCACTCTTTCCACCAGGGAGTCCCAGGTACACGTCTGTGGCTTACTTCATGTGGTGCAGTGCTGTGTGAGGCTCTGCCCTAATAGCTACACTCCCCTCCCAGCCTAGAAAACAATCCATTTCTGGGCCAGGCTCAGTGGCTCATGCCTGTAATCCCAGCACTTTGGGAGGGTGAGGTGGGTGGATCACAAGGTTGGGAGATTGAGACCAGCCTGGCCAACAAGATGAAACCCCGTCTCAACTAAAAATACAAAAAAAGAAAATTAGCCAGGTGTAGTGGCACATGCCTGTAGTCCCAGCTACTCAGGAGGCTGAGGCAGGAGAATCGCCTAAACCCAGGAGGCAGAGGTGGCAGTGAGCCGAGATCGCGCCACTGCACTCCAGCCTGGGCAACAAGATCAAAACTCCATCTCAAAAAACAAAAACAAAAACAAACAAACAAAAAGAAAACAATCCATTTCCTTCAGACATTCATTCTTACAATCTCTTCGTGCATTTTTGTTTTAAAAGTTTTAAAGGGGCCTAAATTACATAGCCACATATTTTATTTGGACAACACAGTGTTCTAAAAACATAATAATGGCTAATATTTATGTCGTGCTTACTATGGGCCAGGCATTGTTCCCAGCTCTTTATATTCTTTAACTCCTTTCATCTTTATAAACTCCCATAGACTACCCTCCTCCTGCAAGGTGGGTACTATTATTATCACCATTTTCGGTAAGAAAATCAAGGCATAGATAGACAAAGTAACTTGCCCAGGGTTACTCAGCTTGTAAGGGGCACAGCTAGGATTTGAAACTGGGAAGGCCACAGTGCTTTACAACCTCTCTTTGGATGATTAAAATTGTATATGTTGGCAATAAAATTGGCAAATGACAATTAAAAATCTTTGTATTCCAGTGTCTGACACAAGGCTGGGGCATACTCAGTGCCTGATGTGTGTCTGTCAACCAAATGACCAATTGGCCATAGAAATAAGGGATGTCTAGCATGGTCTTCAGGGAAGCCTCACTGGGTAGAAAAAAAAAAAAAAAAGAGAACTCCAGAAATGTAGAACCCCACCAGAGTCAGGGCAAAGAGCAATGGCCTGCTCTCTCCTAGTCAGGTGGCCTGGCTTCTAGCTGGAATGAGGTGACTTCAAGTATGTCACCAGCTTCCATGTTCACACCTGTAGGAGGCCTGACTAGGTGGCCTCAGAGATCCTTTCTGTCTCAAACATTTCACAGTTAAAGGGTCCATATTAATTCATAATCAAGGTCTCTGTAAGCCAGGACACTGTTCTGAACTTACTGAATCCTCACAAAAATCACACGAGCCACCCTTCTATTATTATCTCCATTTTATATTAGGTTGGTGCAAAAGTAGTTGCAGTTTTTGCCATTAATATGATGAGGATGTTGAGACACAATGTGGGAGCCAGGGTTCAAATTCAGTCACTTTTAACCGGTATCGCTATGTACAACTTTATCCTACAATTATGAGAACCTGCTCCAGGGTCTTCTCCCCTAGAAAACCATTTTCGCTCTGCAAAACCATAGTGATTTAACACCACAAATCTGGAAAAGAAAGCTATCTAGCTAGGGTCAGAGGCGATGGGTGGAGACAGGAGAGCAGAAGGAAGGGCAGGAGGCAACGACCCTGCAGCGGGCAAGCCTTACTCTTTGAAGGAGCCGTAATATTGGTTGACAAATTCGATAGCTTGAGGTAGAAGCTCATCTGGAGGGGTAGGCTTGTCCCTGGGTCCTCTGGTCAAACTTTTGGGAGTCATAATGGACCCCAAGCAAGATTTGGACCTGCAAGTCAAAATCTGGAAAGAGAGAGGCAGGTGGTGAGGGTGGGCCATTTGGCCTCTTGCCACCCTCCTCTGGGGCCAGCTCTCCTGGCCACCTGGCTCCTCTCTGGCTGCTCTGGCTCCCTGCACCTCCTCTCCACCCCTGTGGCACCTCCTCCTTGGGGTCCACCTGGCTTTCTCCCACCTAGATCTCCTCTCTTCCACTGGCTGAACCCCAGTGGGTGTGAGTCAGGTTTGTCCCCCTACTCCGGACTCAGTCTCTGGCCCTGCTCCCCAGCCAGCTCCAGATCCAGAGCAAAGTCAATCCAATATGGCTCCTATGGGAACACGATATTGGTATTTGGCCAAAACAAACTGAAATGAGACATAGGATGGCACACGCGTGCGCGCACACACACACACACACACGAATGAAGTACACCCGAATGTTAACTGTGGTGGTTTGGGGGCATGTGGGAAATCATTTTACTTTCATGGTCTTGAAATTGTCCATTCTTCCCCACTTTACAACCACAGAATGTATCCTGAAGTTAGAACAAAAACTTAGATGACCAAAAGAAGCCTGAAAAGACGTTTAGTCCCACCACTCACAGGATACTTGAACCCCTCTGCAATCTATCAAATTGCACTTAAATCCTTCCAGTGACAGGGAGCTCACTACCTCCTGATGTAATACAGTCCAGCTCTGAGCAGTTCTGTTAGAAAATTCTCCCTGACATTATCCTGAAATCTGTCTAAGAAAGATATGAATTTGTTTCTGCAATCATTTATTTGACCTTCTGGATTATCCATTATCTACTGGGGTGGTTAACAGGGAGTTGGCATCATTAAGTAAATGCACAGATGCCTACTGTAATCTGTGAAGAATGTCTCTGTTTCCAGACCCCTTTGCCCAAGCAGATGATTGTTTGGTTTGCCCAGGGGGACACCTGTTTGATCCACAAAGCCTTGGCAGCTTCACCAGCTTGGGCCAAAGTGGTTCTCCCTGAAGCCCCAGACGTACCCCTTTGGCCTTGTGGTGAAGTGTGTCCTGGAAAGTCATCCCGCTGCCCCAGTTTTTGATCCTCACGTGCCGTGGGGAGGACAATGGGGTTGCATCCGGCTTGACCAGAGATTCTGGAGACTTCTGCGAGGGGCAAAAAGCCAGGGTTTTCTCTCAGGTCTCTCCCAGACCCCAGCCCCTGCCTTGTCTTGGAGTGGGGAAGGATCTATTGGTGGCCACACAGGGCAGGGTGTCCCTCCCCTGAGCCACCTGGGCCAGTGCCTGCAAAGAGCTCCAGGTGCCTGGGCCACTGGCCAGGGTCCTCTCCTCACCCAGGGCCCTGCCAAATGCTTCCTCAGAGGAACTGCCGTAGGAGGGACTAAGTTAGAGGTGAGGAGGATGACTGTCAGAGCCAATACCACCGAGAACAGAAAGGCACCACTGCCTTCCTTCCCTGGGAGCATGGAAGGACATATAAGCCACCCTCTCTCCCACTCCTACCCATTTCTCTGCCCACCTCTCTAGAATGGTATGGAACCCAAGGGATAGAAGCTAGCTGTCAGTGCACCTCAGGGGCCACCACTCCCGACCACTGGGTGTTGTCCCACTCTCCCAAAGCCCTTCCTCATTCCCACCTGTTCCCCCCAACACCCCAGGTCTGGGACTCTCCACTCTCCACCCAAACCCTGGCTTTCTGCCCTTTCCAGCCCAGCCTCTAACAGGCTGCTCTGTCTGCATCTGCCTGGACCAGAGAGGAAGGGGCTTCCCACACCCATGTGACTCACTGACCTTTCCTGTCCCCACGAGGGGCTGCGGGGACTCATTCTGCTGCTTGCTGAGGCTGTGATACTGAAGGTCATCCTGTGTCACTAGACTGTGAAAGGAAACAGCTAGTATGAGATGGGGTATCTGAGGGTGGAGGGGGCTCTTGGAGTTCCCTCTGCCAGTACCCTCATTTGACAAATAGGGAAACTGAGTCCGGAGGGTGGGAGTGAATTGTTCATGGTCAGTCTGACCAACTGCCCCCCATCCCCACCTTCTCTCTTCCTCTTATCTTCTTCCTCCTGCAGAGCCAAAAGGGCATGAGCAGAGCTGAGCCAAAGCTACTGGCCCAAACAGCAGCCCATAGAGGATCTGGAAAATGCTCCTTCACCCTCTGGACTGTACAAACGTGGCACAGGGGCTGGGCGGGCAGAGAATGGCTCCAACAACTCTGCCTCCCAGACCAGCAGCATTGCCCAGCAGCCACTTGGATTGACTGATTGACTGATTGATTTCTATTTCTATTTCTATTTTTTGACTGTCATCCAGGCTGGAGTGCAGCGGCATGATCTCAGCTCTCTGCAACCTCCACCTCTCAGGTTCAAGTGAACCTCCCACCTCAGCTTCTTGGGTAGCTGGGACTACAGGCGCACACCACCACACCCGGCTAATTTCTGTATTTTTGGTAGAGGTGGGGTTTCACCATGCTGCCCAGGCTGGCCTCAAACTCCTGGCCTCAAGTGATCTTCCTGCCTTAGCCTCCCAAAGTGCTGGGATTATAGGTGGGAGCCACCGCGCCCAGCCCCAGTCACTTATTTTTCATGACTTAAGCTTTTTTAATTTAAAACACTTGATTTATCTTCGTATTCTACATTTCTATTATGGAAAATGTTAAGCATACAAAATTAGAGAGAAGAGTCCAATAACCTTCCCTGGGCCCTTTACCCAGATTCAACCCAATTCAACAGTGATCAATCCACTGCCAGTCTCATTTCAACTATACCTTCCCTGCCTCATCATTATTTTAAAGCAAATCTAAGATGTCAAGTCACCTTCACCGAGGTAAAAACAAGCATTGTAAAACTTAGCATTAAATTACAGATTACTTAAAAATTAAATTAAACATTACTTAAAGTAACTTTTTAAATTAAAGATTACTTTAAAATTCAGTATTCTGAAACTGGTCAGAAACCATTTGTTCTCGTTTGGGATTTCAGGTTCATTCAGGCAAACTGAATAGTCACCACTCACACATGCCTCCCCTAGGGAGAATCATCCCACCAGGGCACCTTGGTTTGAAAGCGTATTGTATTCCATGTTCTTGGCAGTATTTTCCAGTGTGTGCATGCTTGTGCATCAGAGGGAGAGGGGGTTAGAGACTATTATGAGGGTCTCTCATTTTCTACTTGATACATATCTATGATGTTGAAATGGGATAAATGGCCATGTATTGCTTTTATTATAGGAAAAAAATGACTATATGTTACCATTATATAATTAATTATGTACATTACATAGTAGCAGTAAGTGATTCATAACTATGAAGAGATACTGTCTTAAAAGAGGATGTAAGTACGCATCAGAAAGCAACTTATATCTGAATCAAGGGATTCCACAACCCTGTAAAGGGCCTTCCACGTGACCAACCATTGTCACATGGCAAAGATGCTTTGCTTGGCCAAACTTTACTCAGACTTCTGAATCTTCTGCTGGGCCCATCCATGCATTTCCTTGTAAAAATGCAGTTTTAGCAAAAGAATCCCTGCGAAGTCAGTTTAACAAGAACCCTCCATCCTCCATAGCTTGTCACCCTCCCCATCTGATCAGGGTCCTCGTCCTCCATCCTCCCCCAGGCGATGTCTGATCACCTTAGCCTGTCCTACGCAAGAATCCTGTTAGGTTGGTGAGGCAGAATTCCCCCTATGCCTGAAGTTTTTCTTGGTAATTTTCCATCCACAGACCCTGCCCTGATCTTTGGCTATAAATTCCCACTGGCTCCTGCTGTATTTGGATCTGGGCCCAATCTCTCTCCTCCACTGCCAGACCCCACTGCAGCAGGTCCCTGTACCTATCAAGATGGTCCTAAATAAAGTCTTCCATACTGTTCTTTAACAAGTGTCATTGAATAAGTTTTTCTTTAACACACCCCTCTGGTCTAGACTGGTGTGGCCTGCCAATATATATATATATATATATATATATGATAATCTGGATATTCAGAACAGATAAGCCATGGCTGAGCAGTCATCACGGGGCTGCTTCAACAGGAAGATGTATGAGGGATGGGGTCCCCAGGGAGGCAACTGCCCCCCTTGCTCTTCTGCCATTCCCCCTCACCCCAGCACCCACCCTGCACCCATTCTTGCTTCCTCTCACTTATTTCTGGAAGTAGAGTTGGACAATTTCAGAAGCTTCAGACCAGAAATATCTACAGTACTGTTTAGATTGAGAAGCAATGCCTTTGTACATTTAACATAATCATTTTACCCCATATTTCAAAAAGCATCATTTTTAAAAGTTGCCTAAAAATCCACTTTACAGATGGGCCACGATTAGCCTGGTCCCATCGTCCATGGCTGGATGTTAGACTGTGTCTAGTTTTGCCCTCATATGAATAATGCCTTGAACTGTATAAGTGGTCTGATGCTGGCTGTGTGTGTGTGTGTGTGTGTGTGTGTGTGCGCGCGCGCGCGTACAAGCACAGAAAAACACCTCAGGAAAATGTTAGTAAATGTTAACAGTGACTAGCATTAACTGATAAGATCCTGGGCAATTTAACTTTTCTTATACTTTTCCACCTCTTCCAACTTTTTACAGTGATCACGAATTCCTTTCATAATTGGACAATTCTTTAAATTTGAAAAGTGAATAAACAAAGCTTTGCCCGGTTCCCTCCCACACCATTTCTTCTGTCTGGCTGCTGGGAGACAGGGTGACACGGTGACCAGATGCCAGGTGAGCACCTTCAGGATCTGGACACTTCTTTCCAAATTATCGCATGGTTGATTCCGACCCCACAGACGCTCATGCAATTTGACTAAACCCACAGCAGTGTGGGGTCCTGAGGACCCTCAGGGACCTGCATTCAAAGAGAGTACTGGCAGCGGGCGCGGTGACTGACGTCTGTCATCTCAGCACTTTGGGAGGCGGAGGTGGGTGGATCACTGGAGCCCAGGAGTTCAAGAGCTGCCTGGGCAACATGGTGAAACCCTATCTCTACAAAAAAAAAAAAAAAAAAGTTGCCAGGCGTGGTGATGCGCGCCTGTAGTCCCAGTTACTCAGGAGGCTGAGGTGGGAGGATCACCTGAGCATGGAGGTGGAGGCTACGGTGAGCCAAGATGACACCACTGTCGCCTGGGTGACAGAGCGAGACCCTATCAATAAAAGGGGTCTGGGGCGTGGGGAGTGCTGGCAGTGTGGTGGCTTGCTTAGACCCAGAACTTTCCACAAGCCCTTGACCAGCCGAGCCGGTCACAGCTGCAGACTGTGGCTTGCCTGGGCTGACCTGGGGGCCAGATTCCCCTGCGGTTCCGGCGCCTCCCTGCCTGTTTACCTCACCTTACACCAAGGGTGATGGTGGGGACAGATGGGGAGGGTGGGGGGGATGACGCCCTGGGAAATTGATCTCATTTGTGAATCAAGAACCTCCTTGCTCTCTTAACCGTATTTGATCCAAAGAGTGTAGCAACTTTCAACCTCAGTGCTGAAAACTTTCAAAAGCTCCCAAGTGCTGGAACATGCGCAGCGCAACTCAACCCGCATAGACGCCTCTCATAGAGCATGGGGGGCTTCTCTGGGCAGTCTGGGCTCCTGAATTATTGCGACCTCTCACGCGTTCTAAACCAGGAAAACGCTTTTAGTAAACCCTCAGGAATCCCACAGGGCGCACATCCCTGCCCTCCGATTTCTCCCAGAGATGCTTGGGGCCGCGCCCGGGTTTGGAGCCCACCGCTTCCCTCCCAGGGCGGACCTCAGGCCGCGGGGTACCTGGCTCCGCGCAGGCAGCAGGCAGGCTTCGGCCGGAGGATCCTGCAGAGCAGCCGGCACAGCCGGGGCCCAGCAGCCTCGCACGCCGCGCCCAACCCCTCGCGCATGGTCCCGGCTTCTTAGGCGCAGATCCGCAGGCTCCCTGCGCCTCCCAGGGCCCGCGCTTTATCGCTCGGAGCCCGCAGCCCCCGCCCCGGGGGCGGGGCGAGCCGCACAGAGGCCGGGGCTCTTCACCTACTCTATGTCCTGGGCCGAGCCGCCTCTCCTTCCCTGCCTTCCCCCGCGATCCCGGGACCCAAGCACCCAGGGAGCCGCAGCAGGCGTCCGCCGCGGAGTTTGGATGGCACTGGACTGTGTCTGGGTTAAGAGGCCCGGGTGGTGTTGGGCCTCGTGTTTGTTTATTCCCCATAAAATCACAATAAAGCTTATCATAATTACTCCCATTGCGCGATGCTTTCTAGTTTACAGAGCAAATTTTCTTTCTGTCATTTCGTTCAATCCCGTGGAGACGACAGCTCTACGTTGTCATCTCCACTTTATTGAGGCATTAGCTGGGGCCAGAGAGGTTAAGGATCTTGTCCAGGGCCACACAGCAGCCCCAGGGCCACAGCCCAGCCTAAGCTCACACCACCTCACAAGGCTGTCCCAGGAAGTATTGTATCACTTGTTATATACAGCATGTTCTGTGCGATTCCAGAAAAGAAACCAAAGAAAGCACTGGGTTGGGGGTGACTTCTAGTAGGAATATTGCAGGAGGGATCGTAAACCGCCTTGGGTGCCTTGCAGGCCCCTTGTCCTTGCTACCTGGACTGCGCAGAGCCTCCTGACTTTGCTCCACCTGTAAGTTGCTCCTTATCTCAAGCAAGATAACAGGTAGGGTCCAGACCAGATGGGGCAGCAGCCCTGGACCTCAACATGCAGGGGGCCCTCCTGGCAGTATGCAAGCACATTAAATCCAAAACCCCAGTTAAAGCAGAATGAAAGAGGGCACATATTTATTTCTAGCCGACTGCAGCCCAGCTAGCAACACGTAGCTTGACTTAGTTCTGAATTCCATGTGTCTTCACCTAGATGCTCCCACATTTGCCTCTGTCTCTAAAATATACACACATACACACACACACACATACCATGCTCACCTCCTAATTGTTTACAAAGGTATAGAATCATCAGTCACTTAGAATAGGCTCTTGGTTTCATGACACCTGAACAGATTAGAAAATTACTTTTTAAAATCAAAATACATTCATTGGCTCTCATCGCTTTCAGGATGAAATCCCCTTTGCACAGCTGCTTCCTCTTCCAGTACCATCACCCCTCCCTCAAGTGGATGTTGCACTCTGAGTGTATGTACCTCCTTCCCCCAACTCCTCCCCACCCTACAGCCAGCCCAGGCGCCTCTGCGGTCTCCCCAGCAGAGGCCTCTAGCATGGTGCCAGTATACCCACAACTACGACCTCCTGTCTACTCTCTATCCCACCTACTCCTGACACAATTTCTCCAACTCTTTAACATCGTATTCTTCATGTACATCTCCCAAACCAGCGAGGAAGACATCCGTTTCCCCATTTCCTTCCTGACAGCAGGAACTGGGTCTTTTTTCTCTGTCTCTTGAACAGTCCAGCACACAGTAGGCCCTCCAGGAGAGCACAGATAGTGTAGATGTTATGAGTTTGGACTTGATTCAAACTTTAGCTCAACCATTTTCCAGGAACTGACCTCCAGTAAGTCACTCAATCTTGTAAAACAAGGATAATAATTCCTGTCTCATTATTGACATAGTAATAAGGACCTTATAACTGTTATCTATTGTTTTTAGCAGTGGTGTATGCAAGTAATAAGTGGCTCAAACAATTCACTGATGAGCAGAAGGGTTTCATTGGTATCTTAACTCCCAGCACAGAGCCAGGGGAGTGGGCATCCCATGTACTCGTCAATGGAGTGGGACATGCCCAGGACACAAAGGTGGCAGCCCCATGCAGGGGTCCCTCTGGACTGCCTGGATCTGAATCCTGGTTCTGTCATTTGCTAATTATGAGATCTTGAAAATTACTTCAACTTTCTGGGCTTCAGGGTTCTCATATTTAACATGGGATAACTAAAATTCCTTCCTTGTGGATCGTTGGGAGAGTTGAATGAATTGATGTGTGCTATTTTTTTCTTCATCCCCTCCTCTATCCAACTGGATCCTTTCCACCAGCCCACCCCAGCATGAAGAGGAGGGGGGAAAAGATGGTCAAGTGAGCTGGTTTGCCACAGTTCCGCTGCAGCTCAGGGCCCTCTCTGCAGTCTGAACTCACATTTCCTGAATTGTCCAAAGACACAAGTCAATCCACAAGTCAGTCCCCAAAGACACAGGGATAACTGGCAATGCTATCAGAGGGTGTGGGGATGAAGGTTAAAGGCTGCAGCCAACACCATAAGGGTTTTGGTAAGAGAGAGATTCAGGGTGATCCGGAAAGATAGCGGATAGATCACTAGGGTCCAGAGTTCGAGAGCAGCCTGGGCAACATAGCAAGATTCTCAGTTTTAAGAGAGAGAGACAGTGGGAGAGAGAGAGAGAGAGAGAAAAGAAAAGAAAAAATAAGCCCAGGTGCGGTGACTCACACCTGTAATAGCACTTTGGGAGGCCAAGGCAGGAGAATCGCTTGAGGTCAGGAGTTCGAGACCAGCCTGGCCAATATGGTGAAACCCCGTCTCTACTAAAAATACAAAAATTAAGGGGGCATGGTAGCACATGCCTATAGTCCCAGCTACTTGGGAGGCTGAGGTGGGAGAATCGCTTGAAACTGGGAGGTGGAGGTTGCAGTGCAGTGAGCTGAGATGGAGCCACTGCACTGAGGTCTGGGCAACAGAGTGAGACTCTGTCTAAAAACAATAATAAATTAAAAAATAAAAATAGAAAAGAGAAAAATAGGGGATGAGTTGTGTCTGGATGAACTGAGGGAGGAACGTGCTATGCACAGGCACTGGGGAGCTGAGGAAGGCTGGGTTGGGCAGGTGGGATGGGCTCTCCATTTGGGTAGGGTGTGCGCTCAGAACTCTGTGGAAGCTTTAACGTGGTGACAGGCAATGGGGAGCCACTGCAGGCTCTAGAATAGGGGCATGACTTGCTAGAAGTCCAGTTGGCAGGAGAGAGCTCAGAGCCAGTGTGGGGAGCTGGAGTCAGGGAGGCCAGCTGGCAGGGGCAGCAATGATGAGATGAAGAGAAAGAAGGGGTGAAGCTGCTGTCCCTCTACAGCCCTTAGAATCTGAAGTGCCAGCAGGACATCTAGAGGCCATCCAACCCTGTGTTCTCACCTCTTGGTCTCTTAGCCACCTCAGCTGCCACAGCCCAGACTGCCTGGTTTCAAAGTCGTCTCCTCCAATTCACCCGCCACACCACACCTAGACTGTCCTGCTCAAGAACCTACATTGGCTCCCTACTGCCAGGGAGAGCGAGTCCAAATCTCCTACCCTGCATTCAAGCCCTTGTGCTCTGGCCTGGCCTTGCCTATCCCAGCCCCCAACCCACTCCTGGCCAAGCACAGTCAGGCTCATTTCTGCCTCTGAGTCTCTGTTCACCTCTCCCCTCTTCCCGAATGCCCTTGCTACTTCTCTGCAGCTGTCTACATTCTACCCATACTTCAAAGGCCACAGAGTCCACCTGACTTCTGTGAAGCCCCTAGAGGGAAGTCCATCACCTGCTAGCTGCCAACACCACCACTAATGATGGCAACGCCAACAGTGCCATTTGCTGAGCATTTACTCTGGGCCAGGCACTGTGCTAAGTTGCTTACATGGGAAAGCTTATTTACTCCTTACTCCAACTCCAGGAAATCAGCATTGCTACCCGCTTCTTACAGAGGAGGAAATTGAGGCTCAGAGGCCAGGAGACTTGCCAAAGGTTACAGGGCTACTGAGTGGCAAAGCCACTTGCTCATCCCCAAGCCCATCCTCTTAGTCATTGGCGTTTTTTGCCACCTCTGACAGATACACTGAAGGCCGTCATGCTGCACACATCCAGGGGGCGCCCTGCCCTTTGTAGTCCATGGGAAAGGCTCCTCTGGGGCGGTGGGGTTGTGTGACTGTGTGGTGGCCCTGCGTCGATGGGGGCTTTGTTTTGAGTTGCACTATTGCGTTATTGCAGATTGCCTTGTCTTTCCACTTGAGCGAGCCTCAAGCCTGTCCCTTGACTTGTTCAATGACTGACTCATTCTCTTGGTTCTGCCCTGGGAGGAGGGAATGGGCCTGGGGAGAAGGGACATGAAGAATCTAACTCTGGGCTCAAATTCCAACTCTGTAAACTCTGTAATCACCGGTCATTCAAGCTCGGCAAAGTCATAATCCTCTCAGAGTTTCTATTTCCTTGTCTGTGAAATGAGTCAATCAAACGAACTTCACAGAGCCGCCACAGAGATCAGTTGAGATGCAAAGTCTGTAAAGCGGCCTGTGTAGCTCTGGCAAGGGCAGGTACTCAGTAGATGGTAATGAACCCTGATGTGGACAGAGCGCCTGTTCTGTGTGGACACAGTGCTGAGTGCTGTAGATCTCATTTCATCCTCAGCACACCATGAGGAGGGCCCCCTTGAGTTTCTCACTCCGCAGGTGAGCACTAAGGTTCAGAGAGGTGAACTTACCCTGAGTCACGCAGACGGCTAGAGGCAGCACCGGGCAACTAGTGCGGCCAGCACAGGGCTTGGAACTAGTTTGTCTAACATCCTGATGCCCTTCACCAGGATGATATTCAAAGCATCTAGCGAACAGTAAATTAGAATGGATGCAGGCCAGGATGCTGACCCTCCACCCCGACCCCTCCGCCCTGGTGCCCACCACTAGGCTCTACTGCCTCCCGTTCTCAGGTCAAGCTCCTTCCCATATTCTTCCCCCAGAGATTCCAAGCTCCTTCGGGGCCAGCCCCTTGCCATGTCCCCTCTTCCTCCACATACTGTCAGGCACAGTGAGGTGCCCAATAATCAGGGGCTGCGTTGAATTCCAACAGGGATTTTCAAGAAGCAACAAGGAGACCTCAGGTGAGAGGGGAGGAGCAGAGCGAGGAATTCTGAGTCATGGGTGCTGACAGGGCATAGGTGCCCAAGGAAACAAGCGGGAGGTGCCCCTGGGGGAAAACTCACCTGGAGGTGGCACAGGCGGCTTTCTCCATGTTGTTGTTGATGTCTTTTCCCCCAGTCATTGTATACTGGTGGAATTTGGTCTTGAACAGAAATTTCCAAGGACAGGCCATCTCTATGGCTTTGCAAAGCAGGTCACTTATGTCACTGATCTGGATTTGAGCTCAGATGTTCTTCACTGTGGGGCTGAAGAAGGGAAGCAGAGGTGAGGGGAGGTTGAAGAAGATTTTATAGAACAGGGCTTCTCAATGGGATTGGCTCACTGAAGAATCGATACGAACGCCAGCATGAGCCCCTTCATCAATGCTTTGCAACCTCTGTCTCTATTTCGGGGTTGGAATGGGGAGTCTTCTGACACAGACTTCAATTCTGTAAAGCCACTTAATAACCTAAAGGGAAAACAATGAACCACCCCCCCATCCCCATCTCCACTTAACAAGGACAAACTATATGCACCATGAGCCTCCTTAGCGGGACCTGCTGGCCCAGCGGACCCAGCCAGGCTTCATCACTGGCCACAGACAGGGTGAGGAAGAGCTGAAACAGGGGTGCCTTTGTCTGACCCTGAAAGACACTTTCCAGCAGCTCTTATTATCAACCGTAGTTTTAGGTCTGTTACTGGGGAAAGCGCTCAAGTTGTAGCTGCCTTTCTTTTAAAGATTTTGCAATTGTTGTTCTAACTCAGCATTATTTCTTGCTCCTCTTTTATTATGTGGGGAGGAAATATTTGTGAAAAATGCACTCATCCCTCGAAATCTGAGATCATCTCCTTTGAAACAGACAAGAGGAAGATCAAAGAGGCAGAAACTCTGTCTTTAGAAGACAGTATAGTGGATATGGTCCATGTAAGAATTTTTAGGCCAAGCGCAGTGGCTCACACCTGTCATCCCAGCACTTCTGAAGACTGAGGCAGGAGGATCGCTCGAGCCCAAGAGTTCGAGTTCAGCCTCGGCAACACAGGGAGACCTTGTCTACAAAAAATTTAAAAATTAGCCAGGCAGGCATGGTGTCTTGTGCCTGTAGTCCCAGCTACTCGGGAGGCTGAGGCAGAAGGACCACTTGAGCCTGGGCAGTCAAGGCTGTCTCAAAAAAAAAAAAAAAAAGAAAGGGAAGGGAAGAGGAAAGGGAAGAGAAGAGAAGAAAGGAAGGAAAGAGGGAAAGAAAGAAGGAAAGAAAGAAAAGAACTTATAGCCCCACAGTCCTGGGTTCAAATCCTGGAATTCCAGCTCTACCAGTTATGTGTCCTGGATCAAGTTATTTAACTGAAACTCATTTCTTCATCCATAAAATGGTTTAATATATTCATCTTACCAGGATTTGTGGGGAGGTTACATGTTATAAGGACTGAATAAGATAATCTATGTTAAAAAACATTCTTAGCAGACACAAACTCTCATTCTTAACTTTTCAGAAAGTTTTTCCTTGTCATGTAGCAACCACAGCTAATATTTGCAGAAAAGAAATCTGACCAAGATGCCATGTTCAAATGACCGAACCTCATGTTGGCATTTCTTTACCTAGACTTTCCAATACCTTCTCTCTGTAGGCAGAAAATTCCCACAATTTTCTGAGCCTTCTCATACAGGAAGAAACAAAACCCTCTCAAAACAGCCACTTCCCCAGAAATGAAGGCCACTCACCTTGCACCTGGCTGCACTGCCTCCCCGGGGTAAGGTCAGTCAAACCGAGAAGAGACCTGTGCCTTGAGAACTTCAGGACTGTCTAGAACTGCCCAGTCCCCTCACCAAAGGTGGCCAAGAGATTTTAAAGCAGCAACGATGTTGAGTTATCTGGGGCCAGAGCCTCAGTTTTCGACTCACTGCGAAGTTATGAACACACTGGCAGCCAAGAAGTATTTATACTCACCCCATGCCATCCAGAAGGTTGTTTTTGCATAAAGGTTTCTTTTTTTTTTTTTTTTTTGGTTTGCAAAGGGAGTGCCCCCAGCTGGCGTAGAGTGAGCTAATTTATGACTGTGACTGCCAAGGACTGTGGGTGACCTGATCTTGCTGTTACATCACTCTGTGTGGTGTCTCTTCACCCATCCCACCTCTTTCTGGTCCCAAGTCCAAGGTGGCAGTTCATCAGTAGGGTGGTTGCTAAGATAGAGGCACCGCGGAGCCAGGCTTTATTTGGCCAAGCCACATGGCCTCACTTTCAGCATCTGGGAGATTTTTTTCCTCAGCAGGGAGCTCTCCGGTTAATCCCTGTCCATCCTCTCACTTTTCCAGCTTGTGACGTGAGTCCAGGAAGCTGGGGGAATATTGACAGTATGGAACACGTTGGAAAATGCCCAGGATCCAGAAGGCCAGTGATATTAGATGATGCCATTATTCCAGACAGGCCCCTAGACCTGATACTGAGACATTTGGAAGGAAGGAAGATGCTATTATTTCAGAGGCCTCTCTGAGAAGTTAGATGCACTAACACCTCATCCTTTTTTTTTTTGAGGCCGAGGTCTCTCTGGCCCAGGCTGGAGTGCTGGCCGGATCTCAGCTCACTGCAAGCACCTCCCAGCCTCCCGGGTTCCCACGCCATTCTCCACACTCAGCCTCCCAGTAGCTGGGACTACAGAGGCGCCATACCACCTCGCCCGGCTAGTTTTTTGTATTTTTTAGAGGCGGGGTTTCACCGTGCCCAGCCAGGATGGTCTCGATCTCCTGACCGTGATCCGCCCGTCTCGGCCTCTAAAGTGCTGGGATTACAGGCATGAGCCACCCAGCCGGCCTTTTTTTTTTTGATCACGGGTCTGGCTCTGTCACCCGGGGCTGGGTGCAGTGGCCCGGGATCTCAGCTCACACCAAGCTCAGCCTTCCCGAGTTCACGCCATTCTCCTGCCTCAGGCTCCTGAGGTAGTTGGGACTACAGTAGCCCGCCACCACGCCTGACTAGTTTTTTGTATCTTTTAGTAGAGACGGGGTTTCACCATGTTAGCCAGGATGGTCTCGATCTCCTGACCTCGTGATCCGCCCGTCTCGGCCTCCCAAAGTGCTGGGATTACAGGCTTGAGCCACCGCGCCCAGCCCTAACACCTCATCCTTTAGCACTAGGTAAGCTTTGGCAGAATGGCAAGTAGGATTATTTTCTACAGGGGGAAAAATTCCTTTTCTTCTAATGGAAACGATCACTTCTTATATGAAAAAGTGATAATTTCTTGTAATTTCATTTCATATTTATTTATTTATTTATTTATTTATTTATTTATTTGTTTGTTTGTTTATTTTTGAGATGGGGTCTCACTCTGTCACCAAGACTGGAGCGCAGTGGCACGATCTCTGCTCATTGCAACTTCTGCCTCCCAGGCTCAAGCGATCCTCCCACCTCAGCCTCCCAAGTAGCTGGGACCACAGGCGCGCACCTCCATGCCCAGCTAATATTTCTGTGTTTTGGTAGAGACTGGGTTTCACCATGTTGCCCATGCTGGTCTCGAACTCCTGAGCTCAAGCGATCCGCCCACTTCAGCCTCCCAAAGTGCTAGGATTACAAGGGTGAACCACCACGCCCAGCCTATAATTTCATTCCTTATAATACCTCAAATACAGTATTCCTATACCTATGCATTTTTCCATCATAAAAGTAAAATAACAACTACCTTAGGAAGAAGTTGAGAAGCAAAGGGAAAAAAGTCACCCTTGATCTCACCATCCCAACACATTGTTGCCAGTGTACACTCATTGCCTTCCTGTCTTTCCCAAGTTAAATTCAGCATCATATATTAACTTTGTCAAAGATAAACTAAGAGCCGCAAAAAAGACATCGATATCAGAGCTCAAGGATCTTTGCTGAGTGAATGAGTGGATGAATGAATGAAAAATAGGAATAAACTGGAATGAGTTTTAACATATCAAAGCCACCTTTCTTTCAGGCTTCAGCCGTTCAATCCAGGTAAACAGCACTCAGGGAAAGCATCAGAATCCTGGCCTTAGGGAGTGCAAGGCGTAGAAAAATAAATGGAGGCTGGGCGCCGTGGCTCACGCCTGTAATCCCAGCACTTTGGGAGGCCGAGGCAGGCGAATCATGAGGTCAGAAGATCGAGACCATCCTGGCTAACACGGCGAAACCCCGTCTCTAATAAAAAAAAATACAAAAAATTAGCCGGACACGGTGGCAGGCGCCTGTAGTCCCAGCTACTCAGGAGGTTGAGGTAGGAGAATGGCGTGAACCCAGGAGGTGGAGCTTGCAGTGAGCCGAGATTATGCCACCACACTGCAGCCTGGGCAACAGAGCGAGACTCTGTCTCAAAAAAAAAAAAAAGAAAAGAAAAATAAATGGATAATTATAGTACAGAGTGATACCTGTAGTGATGGAGGGATGATATGGTGCTGATGTAGCTGGTTCTGCCTTGTTCAAGGAAAGTTTACAAGGGAGAGGACACCAGGGCAGGGTTTTAAGGGATGATTAGGAGTTTGCTGCATTCTATTCCCTGTAGCTGCTTTCACATATTCTGGCTATACATGCAGCAAATGCATGTGTTAACCCATTTAATGCCCCCACCCAAGAGCCTCTGAGGGGAATACTACTACTTGCTATTCATGGAATTCTCAAGAATCCCATCTACTTGGCCTCAAAGCACTTCGTTGATTTTCCTTCAGAAAATGCAGTTATTCAGTTATTCGATCTGTCAAACATGTCACCTCGGGCTCCCCTCTAACGCAGCGTCTGCTTGATGTGGCATTCTTGACCTCTGGCAGGGTTTCAGTCAGCAGTTACTGTCTAAACTGAGCTTCAGGCTTGAGGACACATTTGGAATTAGCCAGCTGGGAAGGAAATATAATTTCTCCTCAATCCTCCAAAGTTCTTTGTTGGGAAAGACACTGTAACAAAAGACAGATTAATAATAGAGAAAAACAAGCAAGTTTGTTAATGTCTGTGATGCACACCACACAGGAGAAGCCTCAGTGAAAGTAACTCAATGCTGCGGCTTAGAACTCTGGCTTCCGGAGCATCTGCCACGAAGAGCAATGCATTTTAGAAAGTGACAAGATGGCTGGGCGCGGTGGTTCATGCCTGGAATCCCAGCACTTTGGGAGGCTGAGGTGGGCAGATTGCTTGAGGCCAGGAGTTCGAGACCAGCCTGGGCAACATAGTGAGATCCAATCTCTACAGAAAAATTGAAGATAAATTAGCTGGGTATGGTGGCATGTCCAGCTACTGTAGTCCTAGCTACTCAGGAGGATCAGGTAGGAGGATCGCTTGAGCCCAGGAGTTCGAGGCTGCAGAGAGCTATGATCGCGCCACTGCACCCCAGCCTGTCTCAAAAAAAAAAAAAAAAAAAAAAAGGAAAGGAGGAAAGGAAAGAGGGAAAGAAAGAAAGAAGAGAAAAGTGACAAGACAAAGGAACGCAGTTGTAGGCTTCCAGGGGTGGGAAGTAGCGAGAAAGTAAACATGTGGGAGTGAGGTAAGGAGTAGGATAGCAAGGTTTGTTCGTATTTGTAGATGGTTCTGGTGCCATCTCTGAGCTGATAAAAGTTATCTTCTCATCTTGATGCTAGGAAAGCATCTTTCTCCAAGGAATGTTTATGGCTTGCTGCAGGCAGGACAGGGCAGTTCAGATAGCCCTCTCGCTAGCTGCTCTTTCTCAAATGCCTTCAGCTGGAAATAATCAGGATGCCACATCGGCATATTTGGGGGTGGCATGATCTGGTTTCCTCTAGTCTGAAAGGTCCCAGGTTCGAGGGACAGCTTCACTGTTGAACTGTCATGTGACCTTGGAAAAGCCACTTCTTTCTGGGCCTGACTTCTCTTGTGACAAATGGTGATAAAAATAAAAGCAAGTAAACAAGACACAAGAAAATGCTTTGAGCCATTAAGCAAAAAGGCAGTCAAGCAAGAATGTATTATCCTTGCTGGGGGTCAGAGAGTAACAACTGTTTTAAATTCCTGCTTTTAAATTCCCAGTCTTCTCTCTCCCTTTGTAACATTAAATTCATGTACGTATTTTTAATTTTTAATTAGAATAAATTTCACATAACATAAAATTACCGACTATTTTAAAGTGTAAAATTCAATGCTTTTTAGAATATTCACAATGTTGTATAACCATGACCACTATCCCAATCCTCTCTTAACCAGCAAATAGGAAGAGGAGGGGAGTAAAAATAGTGATAATGATTGTGATGATACAGAGAGGTTAGGAGACTCACCAAGGTCACACAGCAGACAGCCTTCAAGCCGGGACAAACAGTGAGCTTCTGGTACCCTCCCCAGAGCACCTGTCTCCAGGATCCAGGGCTGGCCCCCTACTGGAGGTTGGCAAGTCTCCTGCGACTTCCAGGACCTGCACGGCTGCCTTCCTCTTGGCCCTGCCCACCCAGCAGGCCACATTCCTGGGCCTCTTCTGATGATGGATGCGGCAGGTGAATTCTGCTGGGGAGAAATCAAAGAGCACCTTGAAGAGCAGGCGGGGGACAGGTGGGCCCCCCAGAGGGTGGCGATAGAGGTTCTGAGGCTGCTGTGGAGAAATGCCTTCCTCCCTGCCTTCCCGGGCTGTCCCGGGCACCATGCTGACAGCAACCGGCATGGGAATGTCTTGGGCTCATTATCCTGGAACTGATTTTCCATTGAATCCATTTGATCTGTTTCTATGACAGGCTGTGAAGATGGTTCAGATTCAGTTAGCCCTTGGAAGTTAGCAACTTTGAAGCCCTTTCTACAAAAACAATGATCAGAGCTCACGTTTACTGAGCAAGGCACTTAAACATACCGACCTTTTAATCCACACAACAGTCCTGTGGGATGGGAATGATCACTAGCCCCATTTTATAGATGGGGAAATTGCGTTTCAGCGAAGCCAAATGACTTGTCCAAGACCACGCAGTCAGGTGGTGGCAGGGCTACAACCCTGGAGTCCCAACTTGCACTTGCTCTGGCGCTTGCCCCATAAATATAGCCAGGCCCTGGGCTTTGCATTTATTATCTCAGTTAATCCTCCAACAACGTGGTGTGGCAAGTACTATTATAATACTATCCCCAATTCCCCAATAAGGAAACCGAGACACAGAAAGTTTGAGCAACCAGCTCAATGTCACTCAGTCTGTAAGTGGCAAAGCTGAGGACTGACCCAGGTCTGAGAACTTGACTGGACCCCACTTGTATGCCCACTGTGTGTGTGCCCATTGTGCTACAGGTGAGTACACCCAGGAGCAAGGAGAGGTGACAATGAGGGAGTGGGAAACTGAGGCCAAGGTAGGAGCTGAGGATTACCTGGGGTTGAATGTTCTCCTCTCCATGTCAGTGTCCGGTGCCAGCTCTGTGCCAGGCCACGGAAGGAGGAGACGGAGTTCCTACTGTGTGCCCCACCTCACAGAAAGTGATAAAAATTTTATTTTAGAAATATATTTAAGGTTTAAAAACAGCCAGTTTAAGGTAAAATGTTTAAGCAAATAACAGTATGGGTGCATGCAGATGTGACACAAATGATAAAGGTGGGACGTGAAGGAAACGCGGGGGGTGGCTCTTTCTCTCCATTTGTGTGTATGCATGTCACACATCCTGTGGGGCCTTCACTCCACTGGGCTGTCAAAGGAAGGCATTGAGAAGAGGCACTCCTGGGACCCTCCCAGTTCTGAGGCCCTAACAAGCTCGAGTCCCCAGACCCTGAGCCCCATGTCATTTGTCAAGTGACCACTGGAGGGCGTGAGTCACACAAATTCCAGCAGCTCCGAAGCTGAGGTCTTCCCAGGTTTCCACCACCTTGTGTGACTTGGAGATGACGGAAGTGAAGGGATTTTTACTGGAAATGCCCCGTGGTCACTCCAGGGTGGACAGGCTGAGGGTGGACCAGGGAGGTGGGCAAGCTTTGCTGAGTCCCTGGAGTGTGACTCACGTTGGCTTGTGTAGGCCTGGCACTTTGCTGGTGTTCCAGCCAGGAATTTCTTTTAAAAGTCTCATTTCTTGTCAAGCCTCCCCAGAACATCCTCCCTTCCCTGCCCTCCCATGTTGCTTCCTGGGTGCCGGTCCTTCTAGGTTGAGAAATAACAAACAGAGTGGCACCTGGGGTGGTCGCAGGGTGTGATGGTTCAAGGGGCAAGATTCAGGGGCAAGTAGTGTATCTGGGAAGTACAGGGGACATCAGGAGGGGAATGAGAAAGTGAGACAGAAAAAGGAAGGCAGCTGATAAAGGTGCTATAGGCCAGCTTTCACAATTTGCAACTAGGCTAAGCCCCACCAGGAAACTTGAAAAATGGTGCGGAACACAGGGCTTCGAATGATCCCACCCGAGGGGCCAGGGGCTCGGCTACTGGCCCAGCAGTTCCAGAGCATCACTCACTGAGGCTGTTCCCAGGGAGGTTAAACTCGCAAGGCCTGCTGTGAGCAGAACAGCCTTCCTTGGTTCTGGAAAAGCCCTCTGGAATTCACAAAGTGCACTGGAATGAGATGAGGACAGACGTCGCTGCTACAGGGGGGTTAGAATTAGGCCAAATGGAGGAAGAGAGGTGTTTGATCACCTTCTCCCCAGGTACAGCCTCTGAGGGTGCTGGATGCTGATCCAAGAAGTTCTAAATGCCAAGAACTTCAGCTAAGCCCACCCTCTTGTATCCTTCCCTAAGAAGCACTGCATCTTTGGTTAGGTCACATGAGCCCTCCCGGCCTCCTTTTCCTCACTTAAGGGTCTCTGAGGCTTTTCCAGCTGTCATATCTGGGCTTTCTGAGTCTCCCCACCTCATATATATCTGGTCTTTGATGCTTCTAGAAAAGTGACCTTCCCCACCAGAGTGCCCCTGAAAGGCAGAATGCAGCAACGACTGGCAGCTTCTGTAGAGCCTGGCCACTGTGTGTACAGAGATGTCCGGAGCATCGTTCTCTATGAGAGTCAGGAACGACCCAGGTGATCAGCATAAAGAAAGACACACCAGGCCGGCTTTATAGTGAACCATTACGTGGCCCGGTGTGGTAGCCCATGCCTGTAATCCTAGCATTTTGGGAGGGCAAGATGGGAGGATCACTTGAGCCCAGGAGTTTCAGACCAGCCTTGCCAACACGGCAAAACCCTGTCTGCGCAAAAAATAAAAAAATTAGCCAGGCGTGGTGGTGAACAACTGCAGTCCCAGCTACTCAAGAGGCTGAGGTGGGAGGATAGCTTGAGACCAGGAGGTCGAGGCTGCAGTGAGCTGTGATTGTGCCACTGCACTCCAGCCTGGGCAACAAAGTGAGACCCTGTCTCAAAAAAAAAAAAAAAAAAGAAAGGATTTATTTAGCTGGGCATGGTGACAAGCACCTGTAGACCTAGCTACTGACTGAGGTGGGAGGATCACTTGAGCTGAGGAATTAGTGAGCTATGATTGCACCATTGCACTCTCCAGCCTAGGCAACAGTGAGACTCTGGTCTCCTGAAAAAAAAAAAAAGGAATCTTTATGGTAAGAAATAATGTTCATGGTGTCAGTAGCAAAATAATAACCCCCACCATGTAAAATAGAGACAGAAAAAAAATGTGGGGAAAAAAATACTAAAATATTAAAAAGTGGTAGAATTATGGGCAATAGTTATCTTTTCTTTACCCTTCTCTGTATTTGCTATCTGGGCATATGTTAGTTTTATAATATAAAAAGTGGATCCTTACTTTTTGAGCTACTATCTCAGACATGCGACTGTGTCAGCAATTCACCTTTCCCAAAGGAAAGGAGCTTCTAGTGTCCATTTTCATTACAGAAGGCACAGAGAGGGCAGCCACCCCTGCCGCTGGCTATTCTGCAGGAGTTACACTGGTTTTCTGAGCATCGTCCATGAGTTTTCCAAGCTGCGCCCTGGGAATCCAGTGGTGAGTGACGGCAGACAAGCTGGCTCTCTCTCTCCCTCCCTCCTCTGCCGCTAGTAGAGATGGCAAGATGAGTCCCAGAGCCTGTTGGAGGCAGTGCATTTGGGGGACAGAGGCTGCCTCCTTAAAGACAGAGTAGAAACCAGGGGGACAGGCCAAGTGCATCAAAATGCTTGGACACTTGGCCAAAGCCAAGCGGCTCACTCTTGAAACAGAGGTGGGGTCTGGCTCTTTGTGGGTGAAGGAAGGATGGGAGGAAGGGAGGAAGGGTAATTCCTCCAGCAATTTGAGTGGGAGGCTGTGGGGGCCAAGCTATTAATAACAGCAGAGGCCACTGTCAGGCAGACTCAGGGACAAGTCTCAGGCCTGCCACCTAAATTCATCTGTGGGCCTTGGAGTGGTTACTCTTGGTTTCAGTTTGCTTATCTGTAAAGTGTGGATGATCACAGAGTCCCCACCTCCTCGAGCCTTGGGGAGGAGTAGTGAGATGATTGTACACAGCGCCTGCCCTGCAGTTCAGCTTGAGCACGCTCCTATCTTGCCAGAGCCAGAGCGTAGCTGTAGCTTTAGCAGAGCAGCAGCAGGGAGCTAGATAGCTCTGCCTACTGCTATTCTCCCAGCACCTGGTACATGCCGGAGCTCAAGAAACAAATGCCCAACTGACTGCCAGGGCCTTTTTATGTGTTATCTCATGCATTCCACACCACCACGCTGTGAGGTGAGCTGTGTCAACCCTATTTTACAGATGACAAAAGTGAGGCTTAGGGAGATTAAATAATTTTTCCCAAGATTATACAGCTAAAGCTGCAGAACTATGATTCAGGTCCATTTGATTCCAAACGCATCTGGGAGGAGCATCTTAGGGGCGCCGCCGGGCTGAGGCTAAAGGTAGCCCTCTCTCACCCAAGACCAAGCTCCTATGGATGACGACTGTTTAAAGGGCAAACACAGCTCCAGGGGAAGAGGCGGGAAAATCAGGGAAATGATCTGTGATGCTGTCAGGGCCCTGGAGGAAGGACTGAGCAATGCGGGAGTTCCCCAGGGGCTCCTGGGAGGGCCCAAGAGGCCAGGTGGGGACAGGGTTGGGCAGGAAAGCCTGGAAGAGTGCTCTCAGAGGAGGTGACAGTCCCCAACAGGAAGAAAGGCTGTCCTTCTGCTGAGCTTACAAGGGAAGCTCCCATACTGGAAGAAAGAACCTTGAACTTCTGCTTCCAACACCTATGTCTAGCCTGTCTCATCCTGACCTGCATTTCAGAGCTCCCCGTGACTCCAGGAGCTCTCCAACAAGCCATGCCTTAGCACACACTGTTCCCTGTAGCTGGAATGTCCCCGACAGCTCCCTGGCCTACCCTTGCCCTAACTCGAATCCCCTTCAGACTCTGCTTCACTTCGTGGCATTGTTGCCTCTAGGGGCTCCCCTGACCCTCCACCCTCAAGCCTCTTGGGGTGCCCCAAATCCCTTGGGCTCCCCTTTCCTCAACACTGATCCCACTATTTTAATTCTGAGCTCACTGGTGTGTCTCTTTTAGTAGACACAAGCTTCCCAAGGCCAAGATCATGTCTCACACATCTCTGCAGCACCAGCAGCATGCCTGGCCCAGAGTAGGTGCTCAGAGGACTTTGTTTTGTTGAGATAAAAGCCATGTGCCATAAAATTCCCCCTTTTAAAGAGTATAATTCAGTGGTTTTTAGTATATTCACAAAGTTATGCAACCATCATCACTATCTAATTCCAGAACGTTTTCATCACCCCAAATAGAAACCTCGTACCCTTTAACAGTCACTCCCCACTTCTTCCTTACCCCCAACTCTTAGAAACCACTAAATCTACTTTTTTTCACTATAGATTTGCTTATTTTGGATGTTTTATATAAATGGAATCATACAATATTTGGCCTTTTGTGTCTAGCTTATTTCACTTAGCATAATGTTTTCAGGGTTCATTCACATGACATGTTCAAGTTCTTTGTTCTTTTTTATGGCTTAGTAATATTCCACTGTATGGATATACCACATTTTATGTATCCATTCATCAGTTGATGGTCATTTGGGTTGTTTCTATTTTTTGGTCACTGTGAATATTGCTGTTCAAATATAAACATTTGAGTACAGGTTTTTGTGTGAACATGTACTTTCAATTCTCTTGGAGTAGAATTGTTGGGTCATAGGGAAACTTTATGTTCAACTCTTTTGGGGAACTGCCAGACTATTTTCTGAAGTGGCCGCTGCACCATTTTACATCACTACCATCATAGGAAAAGGGTTCCAATCAGTCTACATCCTTGACAACACTGATAATGAGCTTTCTTTTTTTGGTTATATAGCTTCTAGTGGATGTGATGTAGCCAATGGACCATTGATGAATTAGTGAGTGACAAGCTGATGGATGGATGGATGGGTGGATGGATGGATGGATGGATGGATGGATGGATGGATGGATGGATGGATGAATGGATGGACATATGGGAGTAGATACTTGACCCTGAGTTCTGAGCTCTGATTTTGGTGGGAGAGCCTGCTTCCCTGAGGACCTGCATCAAGTAGAGACATAGCAACCTGCAGCCTGCCCCTGACCATCGTGGTTCCAGATGCCCAATCTGCCTTCATCCTTGGTGGCTTTTAAGCACACAGGTGACCTGGATTCTCCTAAGCCTGTGGAAGGCCTTGGAGGGGGCCCCATTCTGGGTGACACAAGTTCTGTTACTCATCAGTTTCAATTTCTTCTTCTGTGAAATGGAAAGAGAAAGAGAAAAGGCACACAAGTTTCTGCAGAGGGTGTGGCACATAGCAGGTCCGCAATAAATGGGAGCTTTCTTTTTCCAGTCTGTTTCTCATCCAATGTGTATATAAATGCCGCTCCACTAATTATCTACTGGAAAAGAGCTTGAGAAGTGGGGCAGTGGAAAGGGTGGGGGACAGGGAAAGCCAGGTAAGAGATTTACATATGGCAGGAAGCTGCAGCAAGTCATCGAGGGAGTGGGAGTCACAGAGCAACCCTGGGAGGATCGTCACAGGCTTCGGAAGGGGATCTCCTCCCAGTCATTTGCATCCCCAAGCACGACTCTTACTGTAAGGAAGACCTGAGCTTCCTAGTTAGGCCTTTGGATGGGCGTGGAGAGAGGGCAGCATCTAACTAGTGCTGATCTAAGATCATCTCGGGTCCCCAGGCAAACCCCACAGAAGGGTGAACCAGATTCCAAGGCCAGTGAATTTTATCCATTGTGCCAACCTTCATAGACAGGGAATGGCTGCTCAGAGATTCGCAGTGAGATGGACGTTAAAGTTCTATATTTTTAAGACTCAGTAGGAAAAAGTAGCCACCCGCATCTGCCCTGGGCAGATGACCAATGACCCGTATTTACTGCCCCTGTTCTAGACCAGTATAAGATTAGCTGTCTGTTGGGTAGTTCCCATGTAAATAGTTTCTTACTTGGGGCAGTTGAAAGGTTAGGAGGGAAAGAAGAGGGGATTAAAATAAATTGCTAGAACAGGGGACTGGTAGCGGCAGCGGTGCACTCGAGGCTCCAGGCTGCAGTGAGCACTGAGCACTTAGTTTATGGAGTGCTCAGCTGAGGTTGTCACTAACCGCTTACGAGAGGCCAGTGGCGCCGTGAGCCAGGCCCACTTCAGGAAGATTCTTGGCTTATCTGTGGGACTCAGCTTCCTCATATGTAACATGGGGACAATGGGGATATATGGCACAGGGCTGCTGTTTATCTTGCCAGATGATCTCGTGCACGTGGATGAAGAAGGGAATGTGGGAAATACATGCTCCCAGTCTTACCAGAAGGGAAAACTGAAGCCTACAGTGGGGGTTGGAAGAGGTGGAGAAAATGCAAGAAACACAGACAGCTTTGTGATTGCAAATTTGTTCCAGGTCCTGGTTGCAATTAATTCTATATTAATTGTTTTGTCTTTAGTACTTAACTCCTATCTGGAAGAACTCCTCATTAGTCCATCTGCCCTGGCATGGCCCACTTCTGAGTGGCTTTTCTCCCTGCTGTGTATCATGTGACCCCTCCAGTTGCCTGGACAAATGTGAGTATGTCACCAGGGAGCAGCCAGTGGCCTCAGAGGTACCCTGGTGGACCCTCAGGCCCTGCAGGTTTGAACTGGAGACAGAGGAACAGCGGTTGATAGCAGAGTTGATATCCAAAAGCCTCCCAGAGAGATGATGGACAGAGCTGCAGGCAGAAGAAGCCTGCAGTGGGGAGTGCAGCGCAGGTTGCTGCAGGAGGAGCAGGGACCGAGGGGCTGAGCTCCAGACCAGGACGCCACAGCCAGGCAGGGTGGAGAGAACCCAGGCCCTGGAGAGAACTGCCTTCAGAGTCCCAAATTCTCCCCAGGCTGCATGATCCCTGCCATGTGGTCCAGCTTCCTTATTGCCCAGTTTTACCATAACCTCTTGCTCTCTGGAAGAACCTGTGTGAGGAACTTACATTTTTGCAGCTACGTGACAGAGTCTGGTACATGTACTATTGGTTAATTGAGGAAGTCTGCTATTTTATGGTACAAATGAGAGCAAGCAGTTTGCAGGCCTTGAGGAAGGAGAGGCATATGGACTATGATAAGGGATGACCCTGGAAAGCACCCCAATACTGCATTGGCTGGGGTTCTGAGGAAGCTAATAACTTTGCCAAATTTCGTTGGAAAGGCTATCAGCCTTTTTACAGCCCTATAATGACTTTATCAAATCACTGCTTTTATGATCTCTTGGTGAACTTGTCAATCGAAAGAGGTTGAATGGCTCGCATGAGGTTACATGGCAGTTACCGTCTAACTCAGAGACTCCTTCAGGAAGACCCTCAGCTCCCCTACTACCTTCCACATACCCAAGCTGCTGTCTGTCTGAATATGCTTTTCCCCATGTAATTCAGAGTGTCAGGAGGATGGGGGAGGATTCCCAGGACAAGTGGCACTAAACAGGGTTTGGTTTGTTTTTGTTTTAAGACAGGGTCTCGCTCTGTCACCCAGGCTGGAGTACAGTGGTGTGGTCACAGCTCACTGCAGCCTCAACCTCCTGGGCTCAAGTGATCCTCCTGCCTCAGCCTCCTGAGTAGCTAGGACTACAGGTGCATGTCACCACCCCTGGCTAACTTTTTTTTTTTTTTTGGTAGAGATGGGATCTAGATTTGTTGCCCAGGATGATCTCAAACTTCTGGGCTCAAGAGATTCGCCTACCTCAACATCCCAAAGTGCTGGGATTACAAGTGTGAGCCACTACGCCTGGCCTGAGCATCTTTTCACATGCTTGTAAAAAGCATGTAAAATGTCTTTATCTTCCTTGGTGAAGGGTCTACTCAAACCTTTGCTCAATCTTTAAATTTGTTTTTGTTTTTGTTTTTGTTTTGAGAAGGAGTCTCGTTCTGTCACCTAGGCCGGATTGCAGTGGCACAATCTTGGCTCACTGCAATCTCTGCCTCCCAGATTCAAGCGATTCTCCTGCCTCCGCCTCCTGAGTAGCTAGGACAACAGGCGTCTGCCACCGTGCCCGGCTAATTTTTGTATTTTTAGTAGAGACAGGGTTTCGCCATGTTGACCAGGCTGGTCTCGAACTCCTGACCTCAAGTGATCCACCTGCCTTGGGCTCCCAAAGTGCTAGGATTCTACCGTGCCTGGCCCCAGTCTTTAAATGTGTTATTTGTTTTCTTACTGTTGAGTTTTGCAGATTCTTTCTGTAGTCTGGGTCCAAATCTTTTGTTGGATATGGGGTTTGCAAGTATTTCCTCCCAGTCTTTTCAGTTTCTTAAAGTGTATCTTGCAAAGCAAAATTGTTAAATTTCAATGAACTACAACTTGTCGATGTTGTTTTGTGTGGATCACCAAGCAAGGCTTTGTAAAACGTATTCATTGAGCTAACAAGGAAAGAAAGGGAGTTCTAGGCAAAGCAAATAGGACATGCAAAGGCATGGAGACCTGAAAAAGTGGGCTGGAGTTGGGGAATTCTGAGTACAGTTGACCCTTAAACAATGTGGGGGTTTAGGGGAACTGACCCCTGCACAGTCTAAAATCTGTGTATAACATTTTATTCCCCAAAAACTTTACTAATAGTCTACTGTTGACCAGAAACCTTACCGATAACATAAATAGTTGATTAACACGTATTTTTATATGTATTATATACTGTATTCTTACAATAAAATAAGCTAGAGAAAAAAAGTTATTAAGACAATCATAAGTGGCCGGGCAGGGTGGCTCATACCAATACCTTAGGAAGTTGAGGCAAGAGGGTCACTTAAGGCCAGAAGTTTGAGACTAGCCTGGGCAACAAAACGAGACCCCGTCTTTATAAAAAAAATTTTTTTAAATTAACAGGGCACATTGGTGCATGCAGAGTAGCTAGTCCCAGCTACTTGGGAGACTGAGGTGGGAGGATCACTTGAGCCCAGGAGTTCAAGATTACAGTGAGCTATGATTGCACCACTGTACTCCAGCCTGGGCAACCCAGCAAGACCCTGTCTCAAAAAAAGAAAATCCTATAGAAGGGAAAATATATTTACCATTCATTAAGTGGAAGTGGATCACAATAAAGGTCTTCATCCTTGTCATCTTCAGGTTGAGTAGGTTGAGGAAGAGGAGTGGTTGGTTTTGCCGTCTCCTCTCAGGGATGGCAGAGGCAGAAGAAAATCCACTTATAAGTGAGCCCATGAGTTCAAACCCCTGTTGTTCAAGAGTCAACTGCAGCTCAATATTGCTGAACTACAATATTGTACACTTAATATTGATACACTACAAAATAGGTATACTCCTCAGTACCAATTTTCTGTATTAGTCGATATGCATTGTTTTATAAAGGAGTATGTGAGACTGGGTAATTTACAAAGAAAAGAGGTTTATTTGGCTCACATTTTGCAGGCTATACACAAAGCATAATGTTGCCATCTGCTTCTGGTGAGGGCCTCAGGAAGCTTACAATCATGGCAGAAGGCAAAGGGGAGCCGGCATATCACATGGTGAGAGGGAGCAGGAGAGAGGGCTGTCGGGGGGCAGTCCCCAACTCTTTTTAAAACCCAGATCTTGCATAAACTCAAGAGTGAGAACTCACTCATTAACATGAGGATAACCTCAAGCCATTCATGAGGCTTCTGCCCCTATGACCCAAATACCTCCCCACCAGGGCCCACCTCCAACATTGGGGATCACATTTCAGCATGAGATTTGGAGGGAACACTATGATTATAGTGTGTGCATCCATGTGTGTATCTGTGCATGCGTGTGACTGGGAGGGGAAGGGAAATGACTGAATCATAGAAGGAACCAGATCATAGGCTCTTGGGGGCTGTGCCAAGGAGTATGGGCCCCTCATCCTAAAGGTAAGAGAGCTACCAAGGAGTACGGCAATTGCTTTCTTTTATTTTTGTTAACTTTTTTATTATAAGAATATATATGGCTGGGCACAGTGGCTCATGCCTGTAATCCCAGCACTTTGGGAGGCTGAGGAGGGTGGATCACTTGAGTCCAGAATTTCAAGACCAGCTCAAGCAACATGGTGAAACCCCGTCTCTATAGGGCAAAACGCTGGTTAAAAAATTAGCCAGGTGTGGTGGTGTATGGCTGTAGTGCCAGCTACTCCGGAGGCTGAGGTGGGAGGATCACCTGAGCCTGGGAAGTTGAGGCTGTGGTGAGCCAAAATCACACCGCTACACTCCAGCCCAGTTGACAGGAGTGAAACTCTTTTCCCAAAAAAATAATAAAAGAAGTATATATAATTTATTGTAGAAAAATATAGATCCACAAAAAATATGATTAAAACTCTATATAATTCTACTACCCAGAGGGTAGTTACACTATTACCATTTTGGCTGGTTTTTCTTTTTTTTTTTTTTTTTTAGACGGAGGTTCGGCTTGTCCCCCAGGCTGGAGTGCAGTGGCCCGATCTCGGCTCACTACAAGCTCCGCCCCCCGGGTTCCCGCCATTCTCCGGCCTCAGCCTCCCAAGTAGCTGGGACTACAGGCGCCCGCCACCTCACCTGGCTAGTTTTTGTATTTTTTAGTAGAGACGGGGTTTCACCGTGTTAGCCAGGATGGTCTCGATCTCCTGACCTCGTGATCCGCCCGTCTCGGCCTCCCAAAGTGCTGGGATTACAGGCTTGAGCCACCGCGCCCGGCCTTGGCTGGTTTTTCTATTCACACACACACACACACACACACACACACACACACGTAATTTTTCTATAAAAATGAGGATCACTCCATATACACTGTTCTGTAATGTGGTATTGTTTTTGCTTAATAAATAATATATGTGGCTGGTTTTCCATGCCATTATTCTTTTACTGTATCATTTTTTGTTAAACTTATTTCCTTTATTATAATTTAATGTAATTTTTCATGCATTCAAATTAAAGCATTACATTACAAATGTAATCTTATGAATTACCATGGACTCCCATATGGCTACAGGATGAGAAAAACCTACTCCCATCATCTCTGTAGGCTAGCATATATTTAGTTCTTATTATGCGCTAGATACTGTTCTTTATGTGCAGTAACTCCTACAGCCGTCAAAACAGTTCTCTGAGATAGTGATATTATTATCGTCATGTTACTATGGGGAAAGGCACAGAGAGGTTCATCAGCTTACCCAAGGTCACACAGGTGATGAATGGAAGAAGTAGGGCTGGAAATGTTGGAGATGGACTTGATGATGAAGGCATATGGAAGATGAGGGAGCAGAGGTGATAGCAGTGACTCCTGGGTTTCTGGCTGTTGAGACTGGGGGGCAGGGATGCCCCTGACTGAGATAGGAAAGGCAGGCCGAGGAACTAATTTAAGAGAAGGATAAAATCAGGAAGTCTATTTTGGAGGCATTAATGTTAAAGGACCTGTGAGACATGAAAATGGAAATGAACAAATGACTATAGAACAAACAAGTGCATGAATGAATTGATGAATGACAAATCCCCAGTGATATGGTTTGGATCTGTGTCCTTGCCCAAATCTCATGTCAAATTGTCACCCTCAGTGTTGGAGGTTGGCCTGGTGGGAAGTGATTGGATCATGGGGGTGGATTTCCCTGTTGGTCTGTTTTCGTAATAGTGAGTGAGTTCTCATGAGATCCAGCTGTTTTAAAAGTGTGCAGCACCTCCCCCTTTTGCCTTCTGCCATGAGTAAAAGCTTCCTGAGGCCTCCCCAGAAGCAGGTGCCAGCATCATGGTTCCTGTACAGCCTGCAGAACTGTGAGCCAATTAAACCTCTTTTCTTTATAAATTACCTAGTCTCTGGTATTTCTTTCTTTCTTTCTTTTTTTTTTTTTTTTTTGAGACAAGGTCTTGCTCTGTTGCCCAGGCTGGAGTGCAGTAGCACAATCTCGGCTCACTGCAACCTCCGCCTCCCGGGTTCAAGCGATTCTCCTGCCTCAGCCTCCTGAGTAGCTGGGACTACAGCTGCCTGCCATAACACCTGGCTAATTTTTGTATTTTCAGTAAAGTCTGGGTTTCGCTATGTTAGTCAGGCTGGTTTTGAACTCCTCGCCTCAGCTAATCCACTCGCCTTGGCCTCCCAAAGTGTTGGGATTACAGACCTGAGCCACCGCACCTGGCCTAGTCTCAGGTATTTCTTTACAGCAATGTGAGCATGGACTCATCAGGCAAGATTATTCTCAGCACAGCAACAGACAGATCTGGCCCGTCATGTTAGGAAACCATAAGCTGAAGTGTAATGATGGGAAGGTTCACAGCTGCTTACAGCAGGCCAGGGCGGAGAGGACGCATAGACACACAGGATAGGGGCAGGTTTTTTTCAGTGATGTTTATCAAGTACCCGGGATCCAGCAGCTGCTCCATCTGGGAGTGGCTGCTGCTTTCTCTCCTGGGAAGATTCCTTCCGATCTTGGCAGTAGGATTTGGGGTGAAGGCCGTGTGCAGAACTGGGTCCTGCCACCCCAACACCCTGCTGAGAACAAGGCGCATTCCTTAGCACTCAGAGTAGGAGGGAGGCGGAGGGATGGGGAGGCTTCAATCCCCTTTCTCGGGAGACAAAGGGCTCTTCATGATTTAATTAAAATGCCCATCAAAACCTCAGAAGCTAGGGGTTAGTTGAGATGAAATAAAAATAGTTGGAGTGAACACATTACAATTTCATTTCATTTCAGGGATATCTATGAGGTTCTAATATTAGAGAGAGACTTCATCCATCACTAAATTCCCATCTGGCCTGCCACGTTGGGGGCATTTCTGAAGATGTCCAAATTCTGTTTGGAGAGGCCTGGAGAGTCCTCTGTCCTTTGTTTCTCTGTTCGAGGAGAACCACAGAGTGTGACAGTGTCTGGTGTGTGGCAGACACTCAATCAATATGTGCAGAAGGAAGGAGGGAGTTCCTTCTCTACTCCTTTAAGCTTCAGATTTAGAATTTACCTAATCTTGGGGTGAGACAAAGCTCGAGACCTCCACAGAGGTTTCCTCTGCATGGTCAACTTTTCCTCCAGATAACACATGACTCACTTCCCTGCACTTCCAGTCTTTGCTCACGCATCACCTCCTCACTAAGGCCAGCCTTGCCACCCCTACTTAAAATGACAGTCCTCCTTCCCCCAACCCTCCTGACCCCCGCAACCTTGCTGTGCGCATCTCCCCCAGAGCTCAACCTCACACCTTACATCATTTACTTATTATTTGTTCATTGTTTCTCCTCACTAGAATGAAGGCCCCACAAAAGCAGGGATTTTTGTCTGTTTTGCTCATGGATGTATAAGGGCTGTGCATAGTGCTTGCCTCAATAAATATCTGTTGGACAAATGCATTGATTAATAAGGCAGAGGAGAAAATTTTTGTTAATTGCAATTACTATGGCTTTCCAAAGAGAGCAGACCCTAAGGATAATCCTGGGATGATGGAGCCCACAGATCTGAAGGTACCTTATCCCCAGGCGCAACTGCCCCACAGACTCCGGGTGCTCAGGAATAAACCCCAAGTCAGGGAATGAAGTACTCCTCCAGCATCAACCTGAGGGCCAAGGCCCTGCCTCCACACCCACTCCCTGACTCGGTGCCCACCAGCCAAGTCCAAACCCACACAAGTTGTTCCCACTCTGGAAATGGTGTGGGAAAAAACCAACATCCAGTGCCAGATATCAGTGTGATGTACACAAAAGCTGCTTTTTTGCCTTTTGCAGATGCAGAGTGGCTGCCCAGGCTCACGTAGCCAGAAAGCAGGCCCTGGGGAGCGGTCCAGGAAAGCGCTGGACAGTAGTCATCTGTCTGGAAAATATTAGCCCACAGTCTGATGTCTTCAAAACCTGAGCCAGGTCACCCCTTCTCTTTCACTGACAGAAATAAACAGTTCTTGGTCTTGAAATACACAGGACTTTCCCCAGTTACTGCTGCTGCTAGCACTGGCTTACTTAGTCTTTCATGGTTTAGAGTCTGTTTTCCTCCGGAAGCAAAAATTTGGCTTGAGTGATATGAAGAGTAATGAAAACATTTTAAAATGCAAAGCTGGGTTCTTTTTCCCGAGGGTAACTTTTTGGAAATCTCTGGTTTTTCCAGCAACAGCTGAAAACTTGAGGCCTAGTGGATACTCTGTGTTATAAAGTCAGAGAACTCCACAGATGGAAAGAATCAACCTCCTTTCCCTGGATACCCTTCATTTTAGAGCTGATGACGCCAGAGGACTGCAGCCCAGAGCATCTAGACGCACTCCCCTTCATTTCTTCCTCCTGATGCATAGTCTAGAGACTGTGAAAACACTACAGGTGTTCAGATTCCGTTTAAAGACTAGAGCGCGACATTAAATGCAGCCTTCCTATCACAATGTACAGGGGAAAGATGGTCTTTTCACTAAATGGTACTGGAACAATTGGATTTTTATATGAACTAGAGTGAACATTGACTCCTACCTCAAAATCAAACAGAAAAAGGAATTAAGATGGATCATAGACCTAGATGTGAAAAGTAAAGCAATAAAGCTTCTAGAGGAAAACAGGAGAATATCTTCATGACCTTTGGGTAGGCAAAGATTTCTTAAACAGAACACAAAAAGCACTAACCATAAAGAAGAGATTGCTAAATTGGACCTCATTAAAATTAAAAACCATCCTTCATTGAAAGATTGTTAAGAAAGTGGCCACGTGTGGGTGCTCACACCTTTAATCCTAGCACTCTGGGAGGCTGAGGCAAGAGGATTGCTTGAGCCCGGGAGTTTGAGACCAGCCTGGGCAACACTGTGAGACAACATCTCTACAAAAACAAACAAACAAACAAACAAACAATAAAACCAGTAATAATAATCAAGCATGGTGGTGGATGCCTGTAGTCCCAGCTACTTGGGAGGCTGAGATGGGAGGATCACTTGAGCCCAGGAGGCTGAGGTTGCAGTGAGCTGAGCCAGGATCATGCCACTGCACTTCAGCCTTGGCAACAGAGCAAGACCCTGTCTCCTGTCTTTAAAAAAAAAAAAAAAAAAGTGACAAGGCAAGCTGCAGACTGAAGGAAGATACTTGCCATACTTACATCTAACAAAGCATTTGTGTCCAAAATATATATCAAACTTCTATAAATCAACAAGAAAAAAAAATAATTCAATGTTTAGAAATACTAGAAAATTCTTACTTCACAAAGGAGAATATCCAAGTAGCCAACAAGCATTTGAAAAGGTGCTCAATATCATTCATCTTCAGGAAAATGCAGATTAAAATCTGCAATGAGATACCACCATGCACCTACCCAAATGGCTATCGCTAAAGAATTTGAGTGCATCAAGTGTTCTTGAGAATGTGAAGCAACTTTACTAGTGGAGTGTGCTTTGGTACCACTACTTTGGAAAACCGCTTGGCAGTATCTACTAAGACAATAGCACAAAATAAGTGCATATGTTCACCAGACACAGTGCAACACTAATCACTGTATCCCAGGCTGGAAATAACTCAGATACCCATAACAGGAGAATGAGTAACTGAATACATAGTGCCATATTAATAATTATTTCTAATTCTCATCATAACTCATTCTTCCATGTCATATATTCATGATTATTTATAACAAAATATTATACAACAGAGGTTGGTGAACTGTGACCCACAGGCCAACCTGTAGCCTACTTTTTGTTTGTGTGTTGCTTATTGCTGCATTTGAGCTATGATGGCAGGGTTGAAGAGTTGTGACAGAGACTATGGCTTTCATAACCAAAGGTATTTATTACCTGGTTCTTTGCAGAAATAGTTTGCTGACCTCTGGTATACAGCAATGAAAAAGACAGACTCTCTATTACACACAAAACCATGGATGGATCTCACAGACATAATGTGAGGTAAAGGAAGCCAAATATGGTTGGGCATGGTGGCTCATGCCTGTCATCCCAGCATTTTGGGAGGCCAAGGCAGGAGAATCACTTGAACACAGGAGGTGTAGGTTGCAGTGAGCTGAGATCGTGCCACTGCACTTCAGCCTGGGAGACAGAGTGAGACTCCGCCTCAAAAAATAGGAAGCCAGCCGGTCTGACTAAAATTTACTAGGCAGGAATTTCCTCATCCTAATAGGCCTGGGAGCGCTATGGGAGACTGGGGCTTATTTCATCCCTTATCTGCAACTGTATAAGACAGACATTCCTAAAGCGGCCATTTTAGAGACCTCCCCCTAGGAATGCATTCTCTTTCTCAGGGCTGTTCCTTGCTGAGAACAATAATTCAGCAATATTTCTCCTATTCGCTTATGTAAGAAGAGAATTATGGCTCTGTTCCACCTGGCTCTCAGGCAGTCAGACCTAATGGTTATCTCCCTTGTTCCCTGAACATCGCTGTTATCCTGTTCTTTTTTCAAGGTGCCCAGATTTAATATTGTTTAAACACACATGCTTTACGGACAATTTGTGCAGTTAATGCAATCATCACAGGTTCCTGAGGCAACATACATCCTCAACCTACAAAGATGATGGGATTAAGAGATTAAAGTAAAGACAGGCATAGGAAATCACGAGACTATTGATTGGGGAAGTGGAAAATGTCCATGAAATGTTCACAATTTATGTTCAGAGATTGCAGTAAAGACAGGCATAAGAAATTATAAAAGTATTAATTTGGGAAACTAATAAATGTCCATGAAATCTTCACAATTTATGTTCTTCTGCCATGGCTTCAGTCAGTCCCTCCATTCAGGGTCCCTGACTTCCCGCAACATCTGTTTCTTATTAACATGCTATGAGGTTGGCATTTGCAGGGTGTGTTGAAGGGCTGAGTCCACCTTTACAGGTGAAAAAAGAGGCTCTCCAGAGAGGTTCTGTTCTGTCACATGTGGATTTGATTACTGCAGAGGAAAATGAGTATCATCCTCCTCCCAGCACTTGAGCTCAGTCATTCCCATCAAACCTTCTGGTTGGTTTTTTGTTTTGTTTTGTTTTTTGGTTTTTGGTTTTTTTGAGATGGAGTCTTACTTTGTTGCCCAGGCTGGAGTGCAACGACTCAATCTTGGCTCACTGCAACCTCCGCCTCCTGAGTTCAAGCCATTCTCCTGCCTCAGCCTCCTGAATAGCTGGGATTACAGGCATGCCACCACGCCTGGCTAATTTTTGTATTTTTAGTACAGATGGAGTTTCACCATATTGGCTAGGCTGGTCTTGAAATCCTGACCTCATGATCCACCCACCTTGGCCTCCCAAAGTGCCAGGATTACAGGTGTGAGCCACTGCACCTGACAACCCTCTGCCTTTCTTCATTTGGTTCAGGTTTAAAGTTTCCTCAGCCCACATTCAGGTACATATATGTGTAGGTATGTATGTAGATTCCTGAGCAGGCCCCTATGGGCAAGACCAACCAAGCCAGATGATGTGTTGTGAACCAAAGAGTGGGCGTGAGATAAATTACATTAAAGAAATTGATGACATCTTTTGTAGCTTACAGACAAAAAGCAGGTCTTTAGGAACTGATATGCTATAACCTCCAAGGTAGCTATTTAAGTTTAAAAAGCAAAGTATTTTAGTATAATATGATTTCTGAACAATTAGTGGGGGAGGGATGCATCTGTAGGTTTTTATGCATTAACGTCTTAGGAAGAAACACTGAAAACTAGCAGAGTGATGGGCTCCAAGAAGAGAAATTGGGCATGGAAGATAATCAAGCTTGGAAATAAGACAATTCTTTTTAAGGGATGGGGTCTCATTCTGGCTTCTGGCTGGGGGCCTCCTGGCTGGAGGGCAGCAGTGCCATTGTAGTTCAGAGAAACCTCAAGCTCCCAGGCTCAACTGATCCTCCCGCCTCAGCCTCCCAAGTAGCTAGGACTACAAGCGTGCACCAGCACACCCAGCTAATTTTTAAAAAGTTTTTGTAGAGATGGGGTCTCACCACATTGCCCTAGTTGGTCTTGAACTCCTGGGCTCAAGCATTCCTCCTGCCTCGGCCTCCCAAAGCACTGAGATCACGGGGCATGAGCCACTGTGCCTGGCCCAATTTTTATTCTATATTCTTTGATACTCTTTTTTTCCCTACATAAATTTTATGTATTTAAAACATTTTAAATTGAGGAAGGAAAGAAGGAAAAAAGGACATGAGGGAGGGAAGGAAGAAGGAAATAGAGTATTCCTAGATGGGTATTGGCTCCTGAAAAGCCAGTGCAGGGTTGAGAGCTGTTCCAGTGCATGAAGCAAGCACAGGCCCTGGAGGATACTCTGCTGGCCACCACTGATGCCCGTGGGCAGGAAGCCAAGTTGATTCACCAAGCTGGGGCTCCCTCCTCCATCACTTCATCCATGGACTGTGGTAAGAATGTGTTGTCTTGAAGTCATGCCCACACCCTGGGTGGAAACACCATGGTGTACTAATGTGGAATTTCCAACAGCTTCTCCAGCACAGTACAGTTCAGAGATTGTTTCCTTTGTGTTAATATGGCCAAGGTTGAAGCAAGAAGGCTGAAGTGTGGAAAGTGCAGAAGGTTGGAAAATCCATGAAGGGCTGTCAAAGGGCCTCCTCCTGGTCACTGTCAGAGCACCAAGACCTGACAGGCAGGATGGCAGTGGCAAAGGCTCTAGGCCCAGACTATCTGGAATCAAATCCTGGCTTTTCTACTTGCAGGTTGTGAGACCCTCCCGAGCATCATTTCCCCTGAAAACCTAACAGAATCTACCACACAGGGCTGTGGTGAGAATGAAGTGCATTGATGTATACAATGTTTAAGCAGTGCCTGGCAGAACAAACACACAGCACATGTTAGCCGTTCAGGCTATTGCATCTTATCTGAATTCTAATAGTTCCTTGTAGATCAGGTTACTTTGATACGCCGAAGCTTAGGTAAATAGACTTCATAAGGGGTACCCAATGGAGTCTCTGCTACCAAGCCCAGGGTTTGACCCATGACATCAGCATTTCTCAAACCCTATTTGAGAACCCTTAGTATCCCACCAAAATTTTAATAAATACTCCTCCAAAACAGGGTTTTGTGACCAGTAAGTTTGGATAACACTGGTTTAAGTGAAATTAAGCAGGTTATTTACTGCAGAACTTATCAGAACCTTTACAGTGCTAATGTATGTGTGGCTCTTAGATGGAGTAGTTTTTCCCAAGTCATTTGACCATTAAAAAATTTTCTTTTCATACTACATTATTAACACCTAGAGGAACATTAGGGTTGCATGGAAAATAATTTTGGAGGTGCTATGTTACTATATAGGACAGGCATGGTTAGAGGAAATCATCTGTTTTCAGACCAGTCTCCATCAAAGAGAAAGTCTTCAAACTAGACCGTGGAACATACTTGGGCGTGGTGGTTGAGAGGGAGATAATGCGTTGTGGAAAGAACACGAGTACTAAGACTGGGATCTGAATTCAAATTCTGACTCCTCCAACTAGGGCAAGGCATTTGCTCTTGCAGAACCTCAGTTTCCTCATCTATTGGTTGGCAGACTAGCATCTACTTCATTTTGTTGATTTAAGATTTAAATGTCAATGACTCCAAAGTGATTGCCACATGATAGTTTTGCAGGGTCAGTTTCCTTTTTGTATCAGTTAGGATGTTTTCAGTGGCAAATAGTAGATTGCCAAACTTAAATTGGCTCAAACAAAAAAAAAGGGCGGGAGGGGAATTTATCAATGGAAGCAAACGTCCAGGTGGGAGTTTATCAGAGTTGGTGATGTCCTTAGAGAAGACGGGAATTCTCACCACCAGGGAGCTTAATGCCCAGCCCTGGAAAAATTCTAGACTGATCAGTGCATATAGATGATCTACAAGTGCCTTGATCCCTAGGCGTCCACACATATCCACCAAGAACAAGCCGTTTGCACTTTTGCAGATCATCTTTAGTTTCCCCTTTTTCAAAAGGATTATTGTATCAGGGGGCCACGACGAAGCAGTCAGTCTCAAGCCATGTGGGCAGGCAGCCCTGACAGCTATGAGAATTTTTAGAAGGAGTTTACAAAAGCATAGCCCAAAAGCCTACAGTTTTACTAATAGGAACTGCTGAAAGGAAAGCCTACAAAATCTCTTTGACTTGTAGAGATATTTTAAAAACTGAAATAATTAATTGTTGCACAGGGCATGGGCAATAAGAAACAAAAAGTTTAAGAAGCACAACCATGGATGTACTGTAGCAGAATAATAGCAGCTGCCACTGATGGAAACACTGTTAGAGTTCCATGTAAAACACATAGAATTTTGACTTTTCTATTAAAGCACAATTTTAAGTGTTTGTATTAAGCTGCATTAGTTGTATGTATGCTGCTCAGTGGATTTTTTTTTTTCAGTTTTTATTTCTTTTTTTCAGTCAGGTCTCACTCTCTTACCCAGGCTGGAGTACAGTGGCACAATCTCGGCTCACTGCAGCCTTGACCTCCCAAATTCAGGTGATCCTCCCACCTCAGGCTCCCGAGCAGCTGGGAATACAGGCGTGCACCACCACACCCAACTAATTTTTGTATTTTTTGTAGAGGTGAGGTTTTGCTGTGTTTCCCAGGCTGGACTTGAACTCCTGGCCTCACCTTAGTCTTCCAAAGTGCTGCGATAACAGGTGTAAGCCTCTGCACCAGGCCGGCTCAGTGAATTTTTATACACATACACATCTGTACCCACCACTCAGATCAAGATATAACACATCTCCAGCTCCCCTTCATGAATGCACCAGTTGATGAAGGTTTCTTCATGCTCCTTCCTTGTCCATCCCCTGCTTCAGGAACCAGTACTCTGATTCATTTTGCCTGTTCTTGAACTTCATAAAATTGGAATCACATAGAATGTACTCTTGTGTCTGGCTTTCTTAGCTTATTGTTATAGCCAAGAGAGGTACCATACTGCTGAATGTATTATGAATTTCTTCTTTTTCATTGCTTTGTAAATTTATCTGATAGACATTAGGGTTTTGCAGACATTTTGTTGCTCCCTTTTATCATAATATCAACAAAATACTTATGCTAACATCTAATTTTGTGGTAAACTATTGAATAATTTTCTTCTGAGTTTGAAAACAAGAGAAAAATATCTGCTTCTGGCTGGGTGCAGGTGGCTTATGCCTGTAATCCCAGCACTTCAAGAGGCTGAGACAGGTGGATTGCTTGAGCCCAGGAGCTCAAGATCAGCCTAGACAACATAGCAAAACCCTGTCTCTGCAAAATAAATAAATAAAATAAAAATTAGCCAGGTGTGTGGGAGTGCACCTGTAGTCCCAGCTACTCAGGAGACTGAGGTGGGAGAATCACTTTTGCCTGGAGGTCAAGGCTGCAGTGAGACACACTCGTGGCTCTGCACTCCAGCCTGGTGACAGAGCAAGACTCTGTCTCAAAAAAAAAAAAAGTCTACTATCAGCACTTCTATTCAACGCTTTACTAAGAGACCTGAGTTCTGACCGTTACCCCTGCCTCTAACCACCTAGGGACCTTGAATAAGTCAATTAACCACTCTGCTGCTTAGTTTCATCATCTTTGAAAATAACTAGATCATGCTTAAGATCCCTTCTGCATATCTAAGTTCAAAGTAAATGCGCCTTTTTTTAAAAACGTGATACCACAACATGGATGAGTCTTGAAAACGTTACGCTAAGTGAAATAAGCCAGACACAAAAGGACTCTTTCCACTTACATAAGGCATCTAGCATAGTCAAATACACAGAGACAAGCTAGATCAACTAGAAGGAAAAAAAGAGAGACGACTCAAGTAACTAAAATGAGAAATGAAACATTAGTACTGATTTTACAGAAATCAAAAGAATTATGACAGTGCTTTGAACAATTGTAAAGCAACAAATTGGATAACCTAGATGAAATGGACAAATTCCTAGAAACACATGCTACCAAGACTGAATCACAAAGAAATCAGAAAATCTAAATAGACCTATAGTTTTAATAAGGAGATGGAATAAGACCAAACAATTGAAGGAGAATTAACACCAATCCTTCTCCAGCTCTTCCAAAAAATTGAAGAGAAGGAAACACTTCCTAACTTATTACATGAAGCCCTAATAACACAGACACAGGCACTACAAGAAAACTGCAGACCAATACCCGTGATGAATATTGACGTAAAAGTTCTTAATGAAGTATGAGCAAACTGGATTTAACATCGTATTTAAAAGATTATGTTGAAAGAATGAGCCAGAGTAATTAGCCAAGAAAAAGAAATTAAAGGTATCTAAATTGGAAAGTAAAAAGTAAAATTATCTGTTCTTAAATGATATAATCATATATGTAATAACCCTAAAGAGTCCACGAAAAAAACTATTAGAATTAACAAAGGATTCAGCAAAATTCTAGGATACAAAATAACACAGAAAAATCAGTTGCATTTCTATACAGTAAAAATGAACAACTGGAAAAGAAAATTAAGGAAAACAATTCCATTTACAATAGCACCAAAAAGAATAAAATACTTAGGAATTAATTGAGGGAGTGAAAGACTTAGACACTGAAAACTACCAAATATAGCTGAAAAATTAAAGAAGACACGATTAAATGAAAAGACATTCAGTGTCTTTTCACTGGATTGGAAGACTAATGCTGTTAAGATGCCAATACTACCCAAAGTGATCTACAAATTCAATGCAATTCCTATCAAACTCCCAAATGATATTTTTTGTAGAAATAGAAAATTTATTCTAAAATTCATATGAAATTCCAAAGGACCCTGAATAGTCAAAACAACCTTGAAAGAGCAGAACAAAGTTGCAGGTTTCACAGACATTTTTTCCACCACTGTGCGACCTTGGGCAAGTTACTGAACCTCTCTGTTCCCAAGCTTCCTCATCTGTAGATGAGGATAACGACATCACTCGCATCATAGGGCTTTTATGAATATCAGACGAGTAAATGTATGGAAAATGCCTAGAACACAGGCTGGAGCATAGTAAGTACTATATACAGAGTAGCTGCTTTTATTAATTTTTTATTAATGTTACTCCCTGGATGGCTGGGGAAGCCTAGAGAATTTCTGAAGAGATATCTGGCTCCCTTGTAGGTGGTTTAGCCAAGTGATACCCATTTCTGAGAAGCATATTTTTTCTAGAGTCAAGTCAAGACTTAGAGCCAATGCCAAGAAAGAAAATTAGCCAGAGAGCTGAATCACTTGCCTCCCCCGGACAGGGAAAACCCCACATCTGCTATGCTCAGAACGGCACAGGGTGCCTCAGAACGCACCAGTTTAATAAACTGGGGAAATTGGGGAGCTTGTTTCCTGTCCTTTGACTTGACATTGGCAGCAAGGGGACAGCCCCAGCCCTTGCTTCCCAAAGCCAACTCATGCCCTTCCGTTGACCATAGAACAGCACACTGTCCTAGAGACAAGACTGTTACTCACCACCCCTGCCATTCACCTGGCACCCTAAGAAGGAACCTGTGCCTTCCAAAAGACACGCAGCTAAAAAGAATCAATCACTGAGCTGTCCCCGCGAGTGGAAACTTTCTCATTAAGAAGGCTAGAAGCAGGAGATGGAATGTCTGCATTTAATTCTGTACCCTTTCCTTGTGGGAAGCGTTGGCTGTCAATCCAGAGAAGCTGGAATCTTCCCTGGGAATCGCCGACAAGAGCGATAGGGGTCACTATGACTCTAAACATTCCCTACAGGCATTTGCAATGCAGTTCTTGCAGCTGGTTGCAAAAGTACCAGAAGAGAGAAGGCAAGAAAACAAGGTAATTGAATTCCCTGGCAAATGTGAATCAAGAAAAGTTGCCTTTGTATACAACGTTAAACACTGGAACTGGGCCAGTTTGTCAGCTGGTTCAGGAGGGCAAGCAAGTCCGGGGCCAGGACATTTGCCTTTGAGCACAGGCCACTCGTACAGGTCTGGCTGTTTGCCACCATCCCAGCAGGACAATATTCCAGGTGGAAATGTCAAAATGTGCACTCTGGGAATTTCCAACAGCTGAAGCTCCTTTTCAGGCCGTGAAGTCAGTGCTAGTCCTTGTATCAACTCTAGCCAAGATCACCCTGGTTTTTTCACTTTCTCTTTTGAGACCAGCACATAGAGGCAAATACAGTATTGAGCAACTAGTGGAAATAGAAGGTATGGGGGTTTTCTGGTGGCTGACTCAGCCTGGCTTGTTCGTGTTACCTGTATCAGTTGTGACTCTAAAATCCATCTTTCTGAAATTCAAGTCATAGTGAGCAACCACTTCTCATCCCTGAACCAAAGTCAAAAATAAATGTGACATGGGATCAGGCATTGATGTGGGAGCTTAATTATAAATTGACTACTCTCCCAAGAAGAAACATCACTGATTCGAGCTTTCATGATTTCATGGCAAGACCTAAACCATTTTTGCTTCTGCGAAACCACAAAGACATCTCTGAACAAGTTACCCCAAGTCTCTTACATAAGGATCTACGAAATTTAATTTTCCAGAAATGTAATGCCAAGTGAATGTTGGCCTTTCCAAACAAAAATGCTGCTTGTCAACAAGCAAACGAACAAAATGCTGATGCTGTTACTTATTCTTCTTGTTATTATTCTTCCTTGAAAATCAAGTGATTAAATTTATATGATCCACTATTTCTCTTTTTGCCTTGAGTGCTAGGAAGCTCAGAGTCAAATTTCATGCTCAAACTACTTATCCACATTCCTGATAGAATATTTCCCACTTTGCCATTATGGGGCTTCCAGTCTCTTTTTTAAATGCTTCATTTTCACCGTATTTTTAGTTGTAAAACCCCTCATGTCCTTTTTAAAGAGGCAGAATAAAATTAATTACTTAACAACTGGTTTAATTACTTAAACCTGACTTCGGGTTAAGCTCCAACCATGCTACTTAAAATAGAAGTGAGCACCTAATGCTCCTGAGACCTTGGTAACAGCTATTGTTCAGAAAGAATTGGCTCTGGGTAGGTGTTGGGTTACTGATTTGAACCTGTTTTCTTGGAACTAATTTGAGCTGATTGGTGAGGTTGAGGGACGGTCACTTCCTACACTCCTTTATTTGAAAGGATCATGTTTTTGCATTATAGCCAGGGAGGCAGGCAGGTGCAGTGACTTAAAATAATCTTCCTTGCTCTCAGCAAAGCACTTCACACAGCCACACACATCCATGTTCTTATGTTTCAGTCAAATTGTTACAATAAATACCAGCCCTGCAAAAATCTCAGCAGAACAAAAGGTCCCCAAGTCCTGGGAATTAAAAGAGATCCACTTATTAGAACAACTGGTCTCCTGCTTTGTTAGTTAACAAAGCAGCAGAACAGTTATAATATTTGTATTGCACTCAGGATTGGTTAAAACAGGTTTACACCTGGTTTATGAAATAAGTAAACATGGGTTGTGTTCACAATGTTATGTTAGGGCCCACTATTTGCAAAATCAATCCATTGCAATCTATTCAGTTAGAACCCTGGATTAGTTGGAATTGTGCAAGTTGCTGGTACCAAAATGGAGTCACTTATGTCAAAACTCTAACAAAATGGAGTCAGGGAGCATGAAAGAAGGAGCTCTCATATGCGTATCTGTACCCTGTCTTATCACAAGAAATTCCTACACATCCCACATGCCCCACTTGTCCCACATAGCATACATGCACTGCATGTACCCTATAACAGCTTATCAGAAGAACTTTCTCAATATTGCAGTATTTTAGGTAAGCCACCTACACCAGGACACTTAACTGGCAATGGCTGTCTCCACCAATGAACAAATGCCAACTCTTGTCGTGAGCTTCTGTGATCTATGGACTTTGTTTCAAAGCAATTTATGTAGACTTCTTTTTGTCTTTAAAAGACTCTCCTTTGCCCCAACACTCCTGGATGTTTATGATCAATCATAGTCCACATATCCTGAGCTTGCAAACCCCTCAGTATTCCCAAATAAACACATTTGTTCTGGAGAGCCTACCCCTTTGAGTTTATTTTTAGGTTCATATACAATGATGTCAAAAGTGGAATCCAAAGCAAGCTTCACTTCAGACAGATTGGTGGCCCCCGGGACTATGTGCTGTACCCACCAAGCCACTTGTACTCCCCACTTCCATGAGTTGTCCCTTTGCTCTGGTCAGTCTCCAATTGAATTTTGGTTGCTCCTGAATTTTGGTTGACTTTATACAACATCTGGTTCTATAAAAGCCTAAAGGTCATCATCCTTCTGGTTTGACCTGCATGTCTGGTTCACAATTTTGGTGAGTTAGATTTTTCTTATTTCTGAACATCTTCCAAGGGCAAAATAACATAATCATGGGCACAGGTCAGCACTGTTTTGGCTTTCTATCTACCAGGGCATACAGGTTGTTAAGCCTGCCTCTGCAGGTGCCCAATCAAAAGGTTGGCAGCCCCCAAGAAAATGGCTGGACAGAAATGTGGATTGCACCACATTTGTGGTGAGTATATTTATAAAATTTTTCCTTTTGCTCTTAGGAAATTAAGAAGAAACAGAATGGAATACCCAAATTCTAAAGCTTGAAGAGATAGTCCTTCTTTAGGGACTCCAGCTGACTACATGTTCAAACATTATGGCCCATTATCATGCACATTTTTAAACCAATGGGCACATTACAGCAAAGATAATTTTAAAATATAATGGCCATTATCTAGAATGTTCCATATGAACAACACCACACTTTAAGAAGTGTATTTAAAAATTAGGGCATCCAAATTAGGCTACCCAGAGGTGTCTATTGATGTGCAGAAGCTTCTAAGAAGATTTCAAAATTTTTTATTGTCTTTTAAAAAAGACTTTTTACAGAGAGCAAATAAAAAATTTAAGTGACTAATTGAAAAACAAAAAAAAGGATACAAAGGAGTATAGTGGCTAACGTTAGAGATTCCCTTAGCAGACCCCTCATAGGAGCATGCAGGCCCCGCCCCACAACATGGAAATAAAGGAAAAGAGTTCCTTCAAGGGAAATTCCAGCTTTGTCAAAAAATCTTCCTTTAGCAAGATTTTTAAAAGCTGTAAATCAGAGCAAAGTTAAAATTATCTAAACCCACCATAAATTCCTTTTCTCTGTAAATTCCTTTGGTTCAGGAGAAAAACATTTACAAGAACTTGTTTAAATTATCTGTGCATTTGAAGCATTATAAGAACTTCTTGTTTGGCCTTCTCTCTTAAGCTAAAAAGGAACTGTGTATAATCATGGGTCATTTAATGGCAGGGATATTGTATTCATCTGTTCTCACACTGCTAATAAAGACATACCCCAGCCTGCGTAATTTGTAAAGAAAAAGAGGTTTAATGAACTCACAGTTCCACATGGCTGGGGAGGCCTCACAATCATGGCAGAAAGTGAAGGAGGAGCAAAGGCACATCTTACATGGCAGCAGGCAAGACAGCACATGCAGGGGAACTGCCCTTTATAAAGCCATCAGATCTTGTGACACTTATTCACTATAAAGAGAACAGCATGGGAAAAACCTACCCCCATGATTCAGTTAACCCCCACTGGTTTTCTCCCACAACATGTGGGGATTATGGGAGCTACAATTCAACATGGGATTTGGGTGGGGACACAGCCAAACCATATCAGACATGTTCTGAGAAATGCATCATGAAGTGATTTCATCATTGTGCGAATATCATTGAGTGTACTTACATAAACCTAGATGATATAGCCTACAGCATACCTTGGCTATATGGTACAGCCTATTGCTCCTAGGCTACTAACCTGTACAGCATGTGACTGTACTGAATACTGTAAGTAACTGTAAACACAGTGGTAAGCATTTGCATATCTAAACATAGAAAAGGCACAGTAAAAAAAATACAGTATAAAAGATGTTTTTCAAAGGTATACCTATACAGGGCACGTACCATGAATGGAGCTTGCAGGACTGGAAGTTGCTCTCAGTGAATCAGTAGGTGAGTGGTGAGTGAAGATGAAGTCCTAAGACATTATTGTACCCTACTGTAGATTTACTGTATATTTAGATGACACTAAATTCATTTAAAATTCCTTTCTTCAATAATAAATTCACCTTGGCTTACTATAACTTTTTTACTTTATAAACATTTTAATTTTTAAAAAACTTTTTGACTCATAATAACACAGCTTAAAACACAAATACATTGCCCAGCTATACAAAAATATTTTGTCTCTATTCTCATAAACTTTTTTCTATTCTTTTTTTTTTTTTTTTACACTTTTTAAACTGTTTTGTTAGAAACTAAGGCAGAAACACACATTAGCTTAGGCCTACACAGTGTCAGGATCATCAACATCACAACTGTCTTCCATCTCCACATCTTGTCCCACTGGAAGGTCTTTGGGGGAACAACGCACATGGAGCTGTCATCTCCTATGATAACATGCCATCCTTTGGAATACCCTCTAAAGGACCTGCCTGAGGCTATTTTACAGTTAACTTAAAAAAAATAAGTACAAGGAGTATACTCTGAAATAACAATAAAAAGTATACTGTCACATTAACATAGTCAATAAAAATGACAGTTATTTGTTTATATATGTATAGGAAATACACAAACCAGTAACACAGTCATTGTATTATCATTATCAAGTATTATATACCTTACATAACTGTATGTGAGATATTTGTGTACAACTGCAGTATGGTAGGTTTGTCTACACCAGTATCACCACAAACATGAGTAATGCATTGCACTTGGATGCAGAGATGGCTATGACCACTCCCAGACCTGCAACACTGCAGGTATTAAGACCAGAGGTATCTCATTACTGATCCAAGTCCGTTTGCGTGAAAACAGACAGGGAGCTGCCAGGAGTACAAATGTAGGATTTCAAGTGCCCAGCCAAGTCATTGGCTCCCAGAATACATAATGAAAACCAACAACAAACAAATGGAAACAGCTCAGAAGCAAAGCAAAGCGCTATTGGAAAAGCAGCACCAGTGCTTTTGTGAGATTCAGAGGTGTAATCCCTGCCACATCCAAAAAGAAGCAATAAGAACAATTATGTAGAGTCTTTTTAATATATATATATATTTTAAATTTATTTATTATTATTATACTGCGTTTCTAGAATTTACATGTACATAGCAGTACAGGTTTATTATATGTATACTTGTGCCATGTTGGTGTCAACTGCCCATCGCTCGTCAGCACCCATCAACTCGTCATTTACACATCAGGTACCAACAATGCAATCCCTCCCCTGATCCCCCCCTCCTCATGATAGGCCCCGGTGTGGGTGTTTGAGTCCGTGATCTCGACATTTAGGTTCCACCTATGGTGAGAACATCGCGATTGTTCGGTTTTCTGTTCTTGTGATAGTTTGCTAAGAATGACGGACTTGGCTGCATCCATGTCCCTACAAAGGTTCGCTCATCCTTTTTTATGGCTGTATAGTATTCCATGATTATTATATGTACCATTTTCTTAATCAATCTGTCACTGATGGACGTTTGGGTTGATTCAAGTCTTTGCTATTGTGAATAGTGCATAATAAACATCACGTGTGCATATTGTCTTTATAGCAGCATGATTTATGACAACTTTGGGTATATCCCCAGTAATGGCATGGCTGGGTCATATGAATTTTGGCATAAGTTCTAGATCCTTGAGGAATGCATGCATACTGTTTTTCCATAATGGTTGAACTAGTTTACAATCCCACCAACGGTATAAAGCGTTCCTATTTCTCCACATCCTCCAGCACCTGTTGTTTCCTGACTTTTAATGATTGCCATTCTAACTGGTGTGAGATGAGATATTTGTAGTTTTGATTTGCATTTTCTCTGATGGCCAGTAATGATGAGCATTTTTTTCTGGCTATTGATATTTGCTGAATATTTCTTTTGAGAAATGTCTGTTCATATCGCCCACTTTGATGGGGTTGTTTGTTTTCTTATAATTTGTTTGCTTGGCAGGTTCTTTGTAGGTTCTGGATATTAGCCCTTTGACAAGATGGTCAGATTTACCAAAAGTACCTCCCATTCTGTAGGTTGCCTGTTCTCACTCTGATGGTAGTTTCTTTTGCTGTGCCGAGCTCTTTAGTTTAATTAAGATCCCATTTGTCAATTTTGGCTTTTGCTGCTGTTGCTTTTTGGTGTTTTAGACATGAAGTCTTTGCCCATGCCTATTTCCTGAATGGTACTGCTAGGTTTTCCTCTAGGATTTTTTATGGTATTAGGTCTAACATTTAAGTCTCTAATCCATCTTGAATTAATTTTCCATTATAAGGGAGTAAGGAAGGATCAGTTTCAGCTTTCTACTTATGGCTATGCATTTTAACACCATTTTATTAAATGGGGAATCCTTTCCCATTTCTTGTTTCTCTCCAGGTTTGTCAAGATCAGATGGCTTTGTAGATGTGTTAATTATTATTTCCGGACTCTGTTCTGTTCCATTGGTCTATATCTCGGCACTTTGGTACCAGTACCATGCTGTTTTGGTTACTGTAGCCTTGTAGTAGTTTGAAGTCAGGTAGTGATGCCTCCAGCTTTGTTCTTTTGACTTAGGATTGTCTTGAGATGCGGGCTCTTTTGCGTTGCAAGACTTTTAAAAGCAGTTTTTCAATTCTGTGAAGAAACTCATTGACGCTTGATGGGGATGGCATTGAATCATATTCTTGGGCAGTATGGCCATTTCTAATATTGATTCTTCTATCCATGAGCATGATATGTTCTTCCATTTGTTGTGCCTCTTTTGTTTTACTGAGCAGTGGTTTGTAGTTCTCGAAGGGGTCTTTACAGCTTGTAAGTTGCATTCCCTAGGTATTTTTATTCTCTTTGAAGCAATTGTGAATGAGAAGTTCATTCCTTGATTTGGCTCTGTGTTTATCTGTTACTGGTGCGCTAAGAATGCTTGTGATTTTGCACATTAATTTTTGTATCCTGAGACTTTGCTGAAGTTGCTATCAACAAGGAGATTTTGGGCCGAGACAATGGGGTTTCTAAATATACAATCATGTCATCTACCAAACGAGACAATTTATTTCTTCTTTTCTAACTGAATACCCTTGATTTTCTTTCTCTTGCCCTGAACTAGCTGAGCTTTTAACACTATGTTGAATAGGAGTGGTGAGAGAGAGGGCATCCCACAATCTTGTGCCAGTTTTCAAAGGAATTTTCCAGTTTTGTCCAGTATGATATTATTGGCTGTGGGTTTGTCATAAATAGCTCTTATTATTTTGAAGTGCGTTCCATCAATACCCGAGATTTATTGAAGCGTTTGCAGCATGAAGAGGCTGTTGAATTTTTGTCAAAAGCCTTTTCTGCATCCATTGAAATTCATCTTGGCGAAGAGTTCTTATCTTTGGATTTCTGTTTATATGCTGGATTATGTTTATTGATTTGCGAATGTTGAACCAGCCTTGCATCCCAGGGATGAAGCCCACTTGATCATGGTGGATAAGCTTTTGATGTGCTGCTGGAATCCGGGTTGCCAGTATTTTATTGAGGATTTTTGCATCGATATTTCGTCAGGGATATTAGTCTAAAATTCTTTTTGTTGTGTCTCTGCCAGGCTTTGGTATCAGGATGATGTTGGCCTCATAGAGGCGGTTAGGGGCCTGCTTCTATGGATTGGAATAGTTTCAGAAGGAATGAGTACAGCTCCTTGTACCTCTGGTAGAATTCAGCTGTATGAGTCCATGTGGTCCTGGACTTTTTTTGGTTGGTAGGCTATTAATTATTGCCTCAATTTCAGAGCCTGCTATTGGTCTATTCAGGGATTCAACTTCTTCCTGGTTTAGTCCTGGAAGGTATAAGTGTCAGGAAATTATCCATTTCTTCTAGATTTTCAGGGTTATTTAAGCGTGTTTATAAATTACTCTGATGGCAGTTTAGCTTATTTCTGTGGGGTCAGTGGTGATATCCTTTATCATTTTTTTATTCGTCGATTGGATTTCTTCCTTTCTTCTTTATTAGTCTTGCTAGCGGTCTGTCAATTTTGGTGGTCTTTTCAAAAACCAACTCCTGGATTCAATTTGATTTTTTTGGAGGCTTTTTGTCATGCTCCTTCCAGTTCTGCTCTGATCTTGGTTATTTCTTCTTGCCTTCTGCTAGCTTTTGAATGTGTTTGCTCTTGCTTCTCTAGTTCTTTTAATTCGCGTGTTAGAGTGTCAATTTTGATCTTTCCTGCTTTTCTCTTGTGGGCATTTAAGTGCTTTATAAATTTCCCCTCTACACACTGCTTTAAATGTGTAGAGAGATTCTGGTATGTTATGCTGGAAATTTCTCATTGGTTTCAAAGACATCTTTATTTCTGCCTTCATTTCCGTTATGTACCCAGTAGTCATTCAGGGCAAGGTGGGTTCCATGTAGTTGGCGGTTTTGATTGAGTTTCTTAGTCCTGAGTTCTAGTTTGATTACTGTGGTCTGAGAGACAGTTTGTTATAGTCTAAGTACTGTACATTTGCTGAGGAGTGCTTTTACTTCCAGTGCATTGATGCAATTTTGGGTAAGGAGTACGATGTGGTGCTGAGAAGAATGTATATTCTGTTGATTTGAAGTCAGAGTTCTATAGTGTCTGTATTAGGTCTGCTTGCTGCGGAGTTCAATTCCTGGATATCCTTGTTAACTTTCTGTCTCATTGATCTCTGTCTAATGTTGACAGTGGAGTGTTGAGAATCTCCCATTATTATTGTATGAAGTCACAAGTCTGTTGCCGGGCTCCTACAGGACTTGCGAATCTGGTGCTCACTGTATTGGGTGCATATATATTTTAGGATAGTTAGCTCTTCCTGGTGGAATTAATCCCTTACCATTATGTAATGGCCTGCTTTGTCTCTTTTGATCTTTGATGGTTTAAAATTTTATCAGAGACTAGTATTGCAACTCTGTACTTTTGTTTCCATTTTTGCTTGGTAAATCTTCCTCATCCCTTTATTTTGAGCCTAACATGCTCTGCATGTGAGATGGGTCTCCTGAATACAGCAGACTGATGGGTCTTGACTCTTTATCCAGTTTGCCAGTCTGTGTCTTTTAATTTGGAGCATTTAGATCCATTTGCAACCCAGGTTGAATTGTTATGTATGAACTTGATCCTGCCATTATGATATTAACTGGATTTATTTTGCTTGTTTGTTGATGTAGTTTCTTCCCTAGCCTCAGATGGTCTTTACATTTTGGCATGTTTTGCAATGGCTGGTACCATTTGTTCCTTTTCCATGTTTAGTGCTTCCTTCAGGGTCTCTTGTAAGGCAGACCTAGTGGTGACAAAATCTCTTTTTTTTTTTTTTTTTTTTTTGGTGAGTCTGCGCTCTGTCGCCCAGGCTGGAGTGCAGTGGCGGGATCTCAGCTCGCGGCTCACTGGGTCCGCGCCATTCTCGGCCTCAGCCTCCCGAGTAGCTGGGACTACGAGTATAGCCCGGCTAGTTTTTTTGTATTTCTTAATAGGGAGCGGGGTTTCACCCTGTCCTTGGATAGTCTCGATCTCCTGACCTGCGTGATCCGCCCAGCCGGCCTCCCAAAGTGCTGGGATTACAGGCTTGAGCCACAGCACCGGCCGTGACCGCTCTAAGCATTTGCTTATCTGTAAAGTTTATTTCTCTCCTTCACTTATGAAACTTAGTTTGGCTGGATATGAAATTCTGGGTTTAAGAACCACTCTTTAAGAATGTTGAATATTGGCCCCCACTCTCTTCTGAGCGCCAGAGTTTCTGCTGAGAGATCTGCTGTTAGTCTGATGGGCTTCCTTTGTGGGTAACCCGGCCTTTCTCTCTGGCTACCCTTAGATTTTTTTCCTTCATTTCAACTTTGGTGAATCTGACAATTATGTGTCTTGGAGTTGCTCTTCTCGAGGGAGTATCTTTGTGGCATTCTCACCAGCATTTCCTGGATTTGAATGTTGGCCTGCCCTACTAGGTTTAGGAAGTTCTGGACGTTATCCTGAAGAGTGTTTTCCAACTTAGTTGACTTTTCCCCTCAGCACCCAGGCACCCAATCAGACGTAGATTTGGTCTTTTTTTACATAATCCCATACTTCTTGCAGGCTTTGTTCATTTCTTTTTCTTCTTTTTTCTTTTGGTTCTCTTCTCACTTCATTTCATTCATTTGATCCTCAATCGCTGATACTCTTTCTTCCAGTTGATGAATTCGGTTACTGAAGCTTGTGCATTTATCCGCGTATTTCGTGTCGTAGTTTTCATCTCTTTCATTTCGTTTATGACCTTCTCTGCATTAATTACTCTAGCCATCAATTCTTCCACTTTTTTTTTCAAGATTTTTAGTTTCTTTTAAGCTGGGTACATAATTCATAACGACTCTGAAGTTTGATGGACTGAAGCCTTCTTCTCTCATCTCGTCAAGTCATTCTCCGTCCAGCTTTGATCATTGCCAACGGCGGTGACAAGCTCCTTTGCGAGGAGATGCAGCTCTGTGAATTTCAGCTTTTTCTGCCCTGCTTTTCCCCCATCTTTGTGGTTTTATCTGCCTCTGGTCTTTGATGATGGTGATGGCAGGGTTTTGCAGTGTAGGTGTCCTTCCTGTTTGATAGTTTTCCTTCTAACAGTCAGGACCCTCAGCTGCTGGAGTCTGTTGGAGATTGCTTGAGGGATTATCAGACCGTGTTTGCCATAGGTATCAGCAGCAGAGGCTGCAGAAGATAGAATATTGCTGAACAGCGAGTGTACTGTGATTCTTGCTGGGAAGCTTCCTCTCGGTGTACTCCCACCCTGTGGTGTGGGGTGTCAGACTGCCCCTAGTGGGGGATGTCTCCCAGTTAGGCTACTCAGGGGTCAGGGATCCACTTGAGCAGGCAGTCTGTCTCTTCTCAGATTTCAACCTCCGTGTTGGGAGATCCACTGCTCTCTTCAAAGCTGTCAGACAGAGTCGTTTGCGTCTGCAGAGTTTTCTGCTGCTTTTGTTATTGTTTACTGTGCCCTGTCCCCAGAGGTGGAGTCTACAGAGACAGGCAGGTTTCCTTGAGCTGCTGTGAGCTCCACCCAGTTGGAGCTTCCCAGCAGCTTTGTTTACCTACTTAAGCCTCAGCAATGGCGGGCGCCCCTCCCCCAGCCTCGCTGCTGCCTTGCCGGTAGATCACAGACTGCTGTGCTAGCAATGAGGGAGGCTCTGTGGGCGTGGGACCCTCCCGGCCAGGTGTGGGATATAATCTCCTGGTGTGCCTGATTGCCCAAAGCGCAGTATTGGGGTGGGAGTTACCCGATCCTCCAGGTGTTGTGTGTCTCAGTTCCCCTGGCTAGGAAAAGGGATTCCCTTCCCCCTTGCACTTCCCAGGTGAGGCAATGCCTCGCCCTGCTTCAGCTGTCGCTGGTCGGGCTGCAGCAGCTGACCAGCACCGATCGTCTGGCACTCCCCAGTGAGACGAACCCAGTACCTCAGTTGAAAATGCAGAAATCACCGGTCTTCTGTGTCGCTCGCGCTGGGAGTTGGAGACTGGAGCTGTTCCTATTTGGCCATCTATTTTGTAAGATTCTTTAGGGCAAGGACTGAGATAGAGCAGGAACCCCTCATAGGAGCCTGTAGGCCCCTCCCTGCAACATGAAAATAAAGGAAAGGAGTTTCTTCAAGGGAAACTCCAGGCACCTAGCTAGACCTGAGAAGCAAATGAGCGACCTGATCATTAAGAAGGTAATAGTAGCTTAAAACTATAGCCGAGGAAGTTAGAGTCACAAGATGTTCCCTTTAGAACACTGTATTTATCCCTGTACCCCTAATGATACATCTTAACATATGTTTCTCTGAGTTGTTTTTCAGATACCCGGACCCCCACCAAATGGATCCACTAGCACATAGGCCTCAGATAAGGGGTACTGCGGATTGAACTCTGACCGCTCCTCTTTCTTCTGAGGTTCTTCCCGAGGGACCTGGAGGAAGTCATACCCACAAACCAGAGCTCACATTCTTTTCTACTGGCCCCAAATTTTTAGACAAAGCTTTGCTTCCTTAACCAGTTGCAAATCAGAAAATCTTTGAATCTACCTATGACCTATAAGCCTCTGCTTTGAGACGTCCCCCCCTTTTAGGTCAAACTAATATATAGCCTCCGTTTATTGATATGTAACTGTGCCTATAACCTCTGCCTCCCTGCCTTAAAAAACCCTTACAAGCCATTAGGGAAGCTAGGTCTTAAGCATGAGCTGCTGGATTCTCCTTGCTGGGCACTCGCAAATAAACATCCTCCTTTCTCCCACTGCAAACCTTGGTGTAGCTGTTTGGACTTACTGTGCCAGGTGAGAAGTCAGTGGATCCCGGGTGGATTCAGTAACAATTAGTTGGCAACTACAAACCATTAGTCGGCAACTACAAACCATTAGTCGGCAACTACAAAGGGGTGAAAGTCCCAACCGGTGGCCTTGCCCATGGCACACCAGCCCCTCACTGCAGCCACCCTCAGACCCTGTCCAGCAGTTAGCTGAATTATTTTGCTCAGGGATGGATCCATGCATTTTACAGTAGACCAGGTGTCACGGGCCATGGCACTTTTACTTTCGTAGCATTAAGAATAAGGCACTGGGCTTGGAAGATGTCCTTGGTAAGGAGTAGGTTCGTGGACAACAGCCCCAAGGTGTTTTTTTTCTTTGGACTCTGGGTTCTGCTTTGGCAGGACATCTGGCTTTGCTTTGGCAAGGCCCTGGGCTCTGCTTTCTTAGAGTATTTGGTTTGACTGGGGATACTCACTAGAGAACTGAAGGGATCCAGACCTTGAGAGACCACATTTCGTTTTGACTTGCTGAAAACAGATTTGCTTGAAACTCTATCTGAAGCCTGGCTGAGGCCGCAAGGTTTTCATCACCTACGGTTTTGTCATCTAAAATGGGAAACACAAGCTCTACTCTACCTTGCAGCCCATTAGGGTGTATTCTGCAGAAATGGGCCATTTTTAGTTTTCAGCCCATGAAAAAGAAAAAGGTTTCTTTGTTTTTTTTTTTAATTGTAGTACTGCTTGGCTGCAATATTCTTTAGACTCTGGAGGAAAATGGCCTGAAAAGGGGTCCTTTAAATTGGACTCCTAAATTCGAAAAATAATTTTAGAGATCTCTTTTTCTAAACAGTTGACGAGAAAATCAAATTTTAAAAAGGAACAATAGTGTCATGGCTAGCCTTAAGAATTCTCTCGACTAAATTAAAGAACAAAAATATAACCTAAAACAAAGTTAACAAATCTTTGCAAGCTAAAAACTACATGATTTAGATCTTCTCCAGGAGTAACAGCAAAGACTGTTCCATACTGTAGTCCAGTAACTAAGTTCTGCCATTTCACTACAGCAGCTTGGGTTCAATTCCTAGTCAGGGAACTGAAACCACCTTTGCAAAAATTATATCAATGAGAAAATTACAACAGTGAAAGAGATCTGATCTAACCCACCCTCCTCTTTCATTTCCTTTAATCATTCCTGGGCTTAGGCCTAGCTAACTTGGGAAGACATTTAGGTTATAGGCCTTCCCCAGAGTTCAACACCTTTGTAAAGCTAATAAGAGACCCTCAGGCTTGGAGGAGGAAAGAAGCCCAAATTCTGCTAAGGTATAGACACAAATGATTGCCAGCCATTATTCTGGGGTCCTGCAAATAACATCACTATTGTAGAACCTAAGATTGGCCTTTTTATATATCTTTTCAGGATTTTTGCATGTCTACTATCCATAGCTCCACCTAGATCTGCCAACCCCATTCCTGTGGCCCCACCCGGAAGCAACTCAGCTCAAGAGCCTTCGAAAATCCCCTAACCTACTAGCCTGAGATAAGATTGATTTGAATGCTAATTCAATCTCCTACATCGCATGGCCAGCCTCATGTCAATTAAACTCTTTCTTTGCTGCAATGCTGTGGTCTTTATTTGCACAGTGGGCAGGAAGAACCCAATGGGAAATTACAGAACAAGTCCTTTTTGATTTGATATTCATGTGACTTTTGCAACTTATTGATTCTTTTCCTTTCCAGGAACCACTTTTGATTTCCTGCCCTCTTCCATCTTAGAGGCATATGGGCTTTGGAGTCTTCGTGTATAGATTCTTAGCTGAGATTCTAGAGAATACAGCCAAACAGATATGTGGCCTGTACTCCATTTGTAGCTAACAAAACTTTTCTTTCTTTGAGCTGTCTTGAGTGTGATTCTGGATCTTGTGAGCACTGATTTTCACCTCTTTGGAGACTTCATGCATCCTTTGGTTAAGTCATGTTAAAAGAAAAACTTGAGCCAAATTAAATTTAAAGGAGTTTAATTGAGCAATGAATGATTCACAAATTCGGCAGCCCCCAGAATCACAGCAGATTCAAAGAGACTCCAGGGATGCGTCACAGTCAGAACAAATGTATAGACCAAAAAAAGGGAAGTGACATACAGAAATTGGGAATGAGCTACAGAAACAGCTGGATTGGTTACAGGTTGGCGTTTACGTTATTTGAACACAGTTTGAACACTTGAGTGGTTGAAGTATGGCTGTTGGGATTGGCCAAGACTCAGCTATTGTTACAGGTGCATATTTCTAAGTTAGGTTTTCAATCTTGTCTGCCTATTAAACTAAGTTACAGTTCACCCACAAGGACTCAAATAGAGAAGTATGGAGTCCTTCTCAGGCCATATTTAGCTTGCTTTAACAGTCATAACTCTGGTTAAGGCCTATTAGTTTCACAGGGAAGGATATGATCGGAAAATTTTTCAAAAATCGGAAATATCAGTGGTTCATCCCACTAAAATCTGGTAATAAGATATTTGAAATATTTTTAAAAGAGCTCTATAATCAAAAGTCAACATAATTAAAACAGAATTTAGGCTATTTGTGTGTGTGTGTGTATTTAAGACCTCTGTTCTCTCTATATAAAAATTTCTCCTTCAACTAAATTCATTTCGTCTTGAACTCCTGCTAGCCTTATGCACTCCCTCTGTCTGTTTCTCCACTCACTTCCTTCCTATTGGCCCCTCCTTCCTCTTGCAATCCTTGATGCCACATGAGAGGACCAGAAAAACATGTTCTAACAGCCTGAGATCCCTTAAGGAAAACAGAAAAGATGCCATGAACTACTCTTTTGAGAGGAACCTCTGTTTTTCCTCAGGGAATCCCAAGAGTTGTAAATGTACAGAGGCCTCCCAGACCTAAAATTCTGTTCTCTTTTGTATTCCGTTACCTTATCTCTTGGTTTTTGAGGTACCAGAAATTACTCTATACTATGAAAAAATTCCCTTATAAGATCATGTGGTAAATTCCTGTGATTTTGTGTTGTTCGATATCCATTTTTAGTTTTCCTCTAGCACAGCCCAAACTCCTTCTTAAAGGGGAATAGAGTCTTGCTCTCTCTGTCTTTTGAGACACGGATGGCTACCTTGTTTCCACTGGGGCTCCATGTGGGACAAATGAATTTTCATTTGTTCCATTTACAGTGGCATAAATTGAATCCAGCTATCCTTTTAAGTTTAGCCAGTCTCATGGCTAGAGTTTTAAAATCAAGACTGTAGTGTCTTTGTTTATGCCTGTTCGGATCTTTATTATGAGCATGTGTATGACCTTGTATGTTGTCTATGATACCAAATTGGCTTGTAAATAAAGGAGTACTTCGAAATTAAATAAATAAGTCCAAATACTTTTCAGGTTCCCATTATTTTAATAATCTTTAGTAAATAAAGATAGTTTCGAAATTGTCGATAAAACAAAACAGAAGTGTTTTCAGAATTTAATGTAGACATTTCTGCCCAGATCTATTGGTCAGATACTGTCTCTGCAAGATGTTTTAAGGTCATAAAACTATCGCTTCTGTATATGTTCTCACTCATAGGTGGGAACTGAACAATGAGAACACTTGGACACAGGGTGGGAAATATCACACACTGGGGCCTGTGGTGGGGTGGGGGAGGGGGGAGGGATAGCATTAGGAGATATACCTAATGTAAATGATGAGTTAATGGGTGCAGCACACCAACATGGCACATGAATACATATGTAACAAACCTGCACATTGTGCACATGTACCCTAGAACTTAAAGTATAATTTAAAAAAATAATAATAATTTAAAAATAAAAAAACTATTGCTTCTGCAGTCCTTTTGATACTTGCTTGTCTATAAACTTATGTCTTTAGATTTGAGCCTTCAGCCCATGATGAGGCCTAGATCCAGGAAAAGTCCTTTGTCCTGGGGTCTACATCTGAAACATAATTAAAATTGCTTACTTCCTGGGCTTTTCACTGAAAATAAGGATTATTAAGAATTAACATTGTAATTAATATATGCAGTGAATACTACTAGATATGAGAAAAGCAATTCTATAGGCAAAGGACATTTTTTTAAAAAAGGATGTGAGGGATGTTTTGTTTTGTTTTGTTTTGTTTTTTGAGACAAGGTCTCACTCTGTCAGCAAGCCTGGAGTGCAGTGGCGCAATCATGGCTCACTGCAGCCTCAACCTCCTGGGTTCAAGTGATCCTCCCACTTCAGCCTCCCAAGTAGCTGGGACCACAGGTGTGTACCACCATGCCCAGCTACTTTTTAAATTTTTTCATAGAGATGGGGGTCTCACTATATTTCCCAGGCTGGTCTTGAACTCCTGAGCTCAAGGAATCCTCCTGCCTCAGCCTCCCAAAGTGCTGGGATTACAGGCGTGAGCCACTCCACCGGGCTATATGATGTGTTTTTGATTTGGTTATAAAAAGTGTAGGAATGTGGTTTTTGTTAAAGGGAAAGTAAAATGGAAAGAAAGTTTAAGAGAGAGAATAATTTTTCTTTTACATGAGATACAACTTTGTGTGGTCAAAATGATGATGGAGAAAAGAAAGTAAATTTTTGTCCTAAGGTAAAATGATAGGACAAAACTGAAGGTTTAAACAAGTTGTAGAAAAAGATTTATGAACGATTAGTCATGTGAAAAGAATTTTGTGTATGATCAGGTTGACTAAAATTAAAAGGGGATTATTTAGTTTTTTCAAAAATTAAACATTAGTATGAAAGGCACACTAATGCAAGGTCAGAGTCTGGGCCTCTGTGTTAGAATGGCAAAGTTTTCTTGGAGCATTGAACCTCTCTTTAACAAAAAATTATAAAAGGTTGTAAACAGGTTATAAAAATCTGATCTTGTTTGGTCAAAATTAACTGAGATTGGATGGATTTGTTTATAAGATTTTATTAAAATTATCTTTAGCATTAATATGCTAATGAAAAGGTAAACCTTGACTTTCTCTTTTAATAAGATTTTCATGTAATATTAATGAGACATAATAACAGATTATGTTTACCCTTAGAATAAGCTCCACAAATAAAAGAGGCAAAAGAGAAAGAGACAGATTCAGCTGGCATTATGTTGTCTTTATTAGGTCTTATGATTATTTGGAAAACTGAGTCTCCTCCTTATGAAAGAGTAAATTTTGCTTTTCAAAATCCTTGAATTATCACTTTGGCTAAATGAATGACTATTGCTTTACAGTTACCTGTGATCCTATTTTGCAATATCAAGTGTTTTAAACCTCTAATATCTGACAAACATTCCAAAATCAAATTTCAAATTCTCAATTCAGTCTTTTTGACCTCAAATTAATTTTTTGATATCAGGACCCCTGGAAGTCCAGGAAAGACCTATTGGGCTTACTTGGTATGTTAAAATCATACAGGAAACATTGTGAAGTATAAAATGGTATTTAACTTTGTTTGGGATGTATTTGCAGAAATGTGTTATTAATATGTGTTCCAAAATTATATGAGATTCTTAAAATTCTGATGCCTTAATATATGTTATTGGAATAATTATAATTATGTTAAATTGTTGTATGTCACAGTCTCTTGTCAATTGCATCTTTAATCATAGCTTTTCCATGACTTTTGCTATCTATAACTTCTCAAAAAGTGATTTCTTCTTTGAAGAAGTTCATGGGAAGGACTCTAACAAATACTCTTGAATACAGGTTTCTGATAACTTTGGAGATGGTACCATTGACTAGGAAAAAACAAAAACAAAAACAAATAAATGAAAAACCTCCAGAACTCTAATTAAAAAGCTGATGTATTCATGAGGATTGCTAGCTCAACATCAAACAGAACAAGAGTTAATTACATGGAGCTAAACGAATAGATAACTGGAACCATTTTTTTACTTTGTTGTTTGAAACATTGCTGATTTTTGTTTTATTTTTCTGAGTCAAGAAAACTTTTGAGCTATTTGTAGCTTTGAACAATTGATTAAAGTAAACTCTTGTGAGCAAAACTTGAAGCATGTTTCTCTCTCTCTATCTAATTTTTCCAAAATTTGGAAACCATTAGTGAGTATTCTTAGTTTATGGCAATATAGTTATTTGCATAAGTTTAATAAAAATCTGTTTTCTTTTGTAACAGGACACAATTGGAGACACTGATTATTTTACCAAGGCTTTGATTGGAAATGCATATTTTCACATATGACCAGACTGCTTTGAGGAATTGAAGTTGACTTTATAGAGCCAACAAAAAGTCCCTGGGAAAAAACTGTCTGCACAATTCCCTCACAAAGTTTCTGACCCTGTGGTAAGTAAAGTATGTAACTTTCTGACAGCCCAAGAACCTCAGGATATTTTGTGACCTCAAGAAAAGAGGAATTAATGCAATTCATACAGGTATCTGCAGGCACAGATAAATCATTGGCTTGGCTTTAGAGGCTTTTAAAAAGTCTAATCTGAGATTCCTTATGAAAAAATGTTCCAGCAAAGCCAACTTTAAAAGAGCTTAGTCAGTCAATAACTATTTTCACTGCACATTATGCAAATAATCAGGCCAAAAATAAGAAGACTAAAACTTATTTTGCAAATAAATTGGTCCTGCTGTGGTTTGTCTTTGATAGAAATGGGGGATAGAGAGAGAGAAATTTCTTCCATTTTCCTGACTTGGACTCAATGAAATTGCTACTACCTTTCTCCTGAGCTGAAATTCATGCCTTGTGATGTTTTGAGCCTAAAATCTAGATGACCCAACTGACTGCCCTCCAGACTGTAAGACAGCTGGTTTAAGGTCAATTTCATCCTCATTGGACAGGATCATATGATGTGCTGTTGATTACTCATTCCTCAGTAAAATTAAGAAGAGTCAAATTGTAGATCCACTATTCCTAGGCAAACCTCGTTCCCCAAGAGTTTCCTAACCCTCTCTATCAGACTGTGACAGAAAACAGGAACCACACCTTAAAAATATCACGGTCCTGATTGTCTGAATTTAGAATGGTGGCACGCCCCAAAGACTGACTTCTCCAGGTGAACTAGTGAACCCTGACAGATCTCACGTTGCTGTTCAGAAAACAGACATCTAACAATAAACAATAAGAGATACACACACCATCTTTGTCATCATTTATTTTATCTATCTACTACTGGACAAGCTGATTCTGTGTGCTGCCCTAGGGTTTTAATTACTTCAAGTGCTCATATTGAACCATAAACACGATTGCCTTTTTGTTACACTTCCTTGTGGACTTTTAATCTAGGGGTATCAAAGGATAATTATGTAATTTGGATTTCTCCAACACTGGCAAAGACAGATAACCTGTACATACGTTAACTGACCTGGTTAATAGAATAACAGTACAACAGTTCACGATATTGTCATACTCTGAGCCCTCCCCACTGCCACAAGAATATTACGTAAGAGAATTCTATTGTTTTATTATTCCCCTATTCTGGCTGCCTCATTATAGAGTCTGCTTTGACTTTGCCTCTTCAGATGAGCCAGGCCCTCAAACATACCTTCTTAGAGGCCTGCTCTCTATAACACATTGGAAGTCCCATATCTTAGCGTGTCCAGAATTGGTTCCTTCCAGTGGGTTCTTGGTCTCACTGACTTCAAGAATGAAGCCACGGATCCTCGCAGTGAGTGTTACAGTTCTTAAAGGTTGTGTGTCTCGAGTTTGTTCCTTCACATGTTCAGATGTGTCCAGAGTTTCTTCATTCTGGTGGGTTCGTGGTCTCGCTGACTTCAGGAGTGAAGCTGCAGACCTTCGCAGTGAGTGTTACAGCTCTTAAAGGTGGCAAGTCCAGAGTTGTTCATTCTTCCCAGTGGGTTCCTGGTGTCTCGCTGACTTCAGGAGTGAAACCACAGACCTTCATAGTGAGTGTTACAGCTCTTAAAGGTAGTGAGGACCCAAAGAGTAGGCAGCAGCAAGATTTATTATGAAGAGCAAAAGAACAATGCTTCCCCGCTGTAGAAGTGAACTCAAGCAGGTTGCAGTTGCTGGCTAGGGTGGCCGGCTTTTATTCCCTTATTTGGCACTGCCCACATCCTGCTGATTGGTCCGTTTTACAGAGTGCTGATTGGTCCGTTTTTACAGAGTGCTGATTGGTGCATTTACAAACCTTTAGCTAGACACAGACTGCTGATTGGTGTGTTTACAATCCTTTAGCTAGACAGAAAAGTTCTCCAAGTGCCCCCTCAACCCAGGAAGTCCAGCTGGCTTCACCTCTAGTTAACTCCCAGCAAATTAAACAACTCATTGAAACTAGATAGTCCATATACTCACTCTGAGCATCCACAAACCCGTATTTGCCTGGGTTCCAAAAAGATGGAGCTGACTACTTCTTTGGGCAGATGTTGTTACCTTGGTAGGGAGTGGCATCACATGAGCACACAATTAGAAATTTCTTTCTCACTTTCAAAATTCTTGCTGCTAAAACTGCATACAACAGCCACCCAGCCAAGAGGAATTAATTCATTGGCTCAGGTTGTCTTAGATAATAGGATAGTCTTAGATTGCGTCTTAGCTGAATAGAGAAAAATATGTATAATTGCAAATACCATGTGCTGTACTTATATAAATGGATCTGGGCAGGTAGAAACTCATTAGAAAGAATTAGAGAACAAGACACTTCGTTACTACAAGTCTCCCTGACTGTCCACGAGGACGGATTTTCTTTGTTTTCTTGGATTCCTCATGGAATACAGTCCATGTTTTCTGGATTGCTAAAGTTAGGCATGTCCGTCTTGCTAATTTTGCTTATGCTTTCTATCATAGCCAAATTAAAACGTTGTAATAAAGCAGTGATGAAAGCAAATAATATAATGATAATTCAGCACCATGGTGCCATGCCTGGGACACGTGAGTATCTTGAGCTACATGCTAGAAATTTATCTCTTCATTTCCTGGTCCCTAATCTTTGTCCCAATTCAGCAGGAAGTAGCCACAGCCGTCTCCATTCCTGTACCCCCCAGGACTGAGAAGTGACAAAAGACAGGAGGAATTGAGACCAAGCAGGACCCCTCTAAGGGTCCTGCCAGGACCTCCTTCCCCCACCCCCCAAAGCATGGAAATAAAGGAAAATCTTGAGTTCCAGGCACCTAGCTAGCTTTGAGAAGTAAATGAGCAACTTGACAAGCAAGAAGGTAATAGTAGCTTAAAACCATAGTCAAGGAAGTTAGAGTCACAAGATGTTCCTTATAGAATCTAAAGATAACTTCTTAACATATGTCCCTGAGTTGTTTTTCAGAAACCCCCACCAAATGGATCCACTGGAGCATAGACCTCAGATAAGGGGGAATTGAGGACTGAATTCTGACTGCCATTCTTAGTTCTAAAGTTCTTCCTGAGAATCCTGAAGGAAGCCATGCCAAAACACCAGGGCTAACATTCTTTTCTGCTGATCCCAAATTTTTAGACAAAGCTTTGCTTCCGTAACCAACTGCGAATCAGAAAATCTTTGCGTCTACCCATGACCTGTAAGCCCCTGGTTTGAGATGTCCCACCTTTTTAGGTCAAACAATGTGTAGTCTATGTGTATTGATACACTATTTTGCCTGTAACCTCTGCCTTCTCATCTTTAAACCCCCTTACTTGCAAGCCATCAGGGAGGTCGGGTCTTAAGCATGAGCTGCCTGATTCTCCTTACTTGGTTCCCTGAAAATTAACACCCTCTTTTCTTCCACTGCAAACCTCAGTGTGAATGTTTGACTTTACTGCACCAGGCAAGCAGACCCCACTTCAGTTCTGTAACAGGACTCTCTGCTTCACAACTATAACCCCATGCCTGGCACATACAAGGTGCTCAATATTTGCTTGTTGACTGGCTGATTCATTGCATCTTACATGTTCTCTTTTTTAATATTCACGACGCTCTTCGATGTAATAGGTGCCAGTAGGAGACATGCTGATGAGACAATTCAAGCACATGGTCAGAATAAGTTCTGGTTAATGTGGCAGCACAAGAGAAGAACACACTGTCTGATTCATTTGGAAATCAGGGATGGCGTTTAAGGAAGGGGAGCAAGGGGCTATTGAATAACAGCAGCTGTTGAGTGTTATGTGCCTAACACTGGCTGGGCACATTGCCAGGTGGTTTATGTGTATTGTCTGTAGCTCTCACCACAACACTGCAAGGTGGATGTTTCCTCAGTTTACATTTGAGGAAAATGAGGCTCGAAGAGCCCAAATAACTTGTTTTAGACCAGTGGATTGAACTCTGTAAAACAGAATACCTGGAAAACAATATAGAAAGACAGTCAAAGTAGAATACAAACTATGATATAGAAAGAAGTAGAATAAAGTTAAACCCCTAAACTTAAGCGATTACCACAGCCAAACACTGTTGGCAAGCAGCAAGGTGTAACAAATAGAATATAGATTCCGGAGTTGGACAAACTTGTATTTGAATCACAGATTCACCATTTCCTCATTGTAAAACTCTGGCTAAGTCATTTAACTTTCTTTTAGTTTCAGTGTTCTCATCCATAAAGTGGTAAGTACTTTAAGGGTAAGTATTAAATAAAATGAGATGACTTGCATAATTATTGATACTCAATGAGTGCTGTTTCCCTTTCTTAATCTGTCAGTCAAGGCAACAGAAGAGACAAAGAATTATGCAATTATTATTATTTCTAAATATTGTTTTAATGGTTCTCAAAGCGTTGCCCCTGGGCCAGCAGCATCACCTGGGAACTTGTCAGGCATGCAAATGACCAGGTTCCACTCACACCGACTGTATCAGAGACCCTGGGGCTGGGACCCAGCAGTCTGTTTTCAGGAGCCCACCCAGGTGATGGTGTGTGCACCAAAGCTTGAGAACCATAGCTGTGGTTCATTATCCTCCTGGTCTCTGCAACACTGCAGTGGAGGGAACTTGAGAGATCCAGTAAGTTGGCAAGATCACAAGGTTATTCACTGGAGACATCATTCAAATGTGGATCTCAGGCAAGTAGTGCTCTTCTTACTCGGAAAAAGAAAACCAGTAGAGGCAGCCGCCAGTGGCTCACGCCTATAATCCCGGCACTTTGGGAGGCTGGGGCAGGTGGATCATCTGACTGAGCTCAGGAGTTCAAGACCAGCCTGGGCAACATGGCAAAACCCTGTCTCTACCAAAAATACAAAAAATTAGCTGGGCATGGTGGCACACACTTGTAGTCCCAGCTACTCGGGAGGCTGAGGTGAGAGGATTACTTGAGCCTGAGAAGCGAGGGTTGCAGTGAACCGAGGTCGTGCCACTGCACTCAAAGCTGGGTGACGGTGAGACCCAGTCTCAGAAGAAAAAAAAAAAAAAGAAAAAAAAAAAAAAAACAACAGAACACAGACTTTGTCATTTTTCCATTGGAAATATGGAACTCTTTGTACTTCTGTGAGCCTCATTAGTGGAATTTAGAGACCCTCATAAGGCAGCCTCTCTGTTCCTATGTCTTTTCCCTACCTGAATCTACAATATAAGTACTCAATACATCTTCTGTTCACTCATTGTGAGGAAACATATGGTAATATGTATAAAAACATATTAAGTAATCCTGAAAAAAGAATCATGTTCAAAGTAAAGACGCATACCTGTTACCAAGGAAACTCTCTTAATAGAGCCCCCCGGGTGTCTTTCAAGGGCTAGAGCAAGTTAGCAAGTTAGCAGTTGCAAGTAACACAGCTGTGGAAGGACAGTGATGCTAGGGCCTCAGTCATGTGCGCCTGCCATAGGCTCAGTGTCATGGCCGTAAAAGCACAGCTTGATGTGTGCCCAAGCAAAGTGTTTGGCAGGTTGGGGTTGGGAGGAACTGTTATGGGCAAAATCACAAATATTGTCTCAGATGGCTGTGTGCAGGTAAGCTGGCTGTGGTGGGGACGGGGGTGCCCTGGTTGTTTTGTTTTGTTTTGTTTTGTTTTTTGAGATGAGTCTTGCTCTGTCGTTGAGGCTGGAGTGCAGTGGCACAATCTTGGCTCACTGCAACCTCCGCCTTTCGGGTTCAGCAGTTCTCCTGCCTTAGCTTCCTGAGTAGCTGAGATTACAGGCACGTGCCACCACACCCAACTTTTGTATATTTAGTAGAGATGGGGTTTCACCATGTTGGTCAGGCTGGTCTCGAACTCCTAACCTCATGATCCGGGGTGCCTTGATTTATAGCATTTATTGATTTCCATGGTGAATGCTCTCACTATGGGAGATTTCAAGCTACAAATGGTTTAACAAGCTGCTTGCAAAGTTCCTGAATATTGAACAATCTGCTCTGGGGTGCCAGTGTGGGCTGGCATCAGAATACCGCTGTGGCATCGACTATTGGTGGGCCCCATTTTGACTAGCAGGTGGCATAGCAAAAGCTGTTTAACAATGCTGAGTGCTCTTCAATCTGCCTGTGTCCTGTTTAGTATCTATTGTCTTAAATATTTGGAAAACGCTAATGAAAATATGAGGTAAGAAAAAAAATCACTGAGGAACTTAAAAAAAAAAAATCAATACCAAAGCTATACTTACAGATTCTGATTTAATTGGTATTGGGTGGGACCTGGCATCAGCTTTTAAAGGCCCTCCCCCAGGTGATTCTAGTGTGTAGCCAGGGATAGTGTGGGTTAGCAAGGGGCAGGCCACCCCTAAACCTAGAGTCTATTGCCATAGTGCCCCATACGAGAAAGAATGTGTTATCCCCACCTTGGATATCTTTTCCAGCTTTATTGAGGTTTACTTGACAAATACAAATTGTGCATATTTCAGGTGTACAGTGTGATGTTTTGATGTACATATACATTGTGAAATGATTACCACTATGAAGCTAATTAACGTATCCCTCACTTCACATAGTTACCTGTGTATGTGTTTCCTGAGATCTAGTCTCTTAGCAAATTTCATTATTATATTATAATTATTCCAAAGCTGTTTTATGTACGTTTGGCCTCCCCAAATAAGAGAAGCTCCTCGGGGACAGGGTCAGAGCCTCTTGTTAGAACATAGCAGGGTTCTGTGGATGGCGTGTCCTCAGTAGATGCTACATGCTCTGGGCTTGTCTTCAAACACCTCGCCACACTGGAAGGATCACAGCCTTCTGTAGACATTACATGACAATCCTCAGAAGGAAAAGGGAGAACTGGGGACACCCCCACCATCACCAGACTGGGGACACAGAGGCTGCCCCATTAACAATAATAACTCAAAATGCCCTGAGCAGTGTCCCACATGCTCATACTTCTGTGAGTTTCCTGGAGGTGTTTCCTGTATGCCTGTGCTTGAGTCCTCTCTTGCTGAGCCCTGGCTTCTCTAGGGACTTGGCACAGAGCACCCCATGGCCACCAGATACCACCATCTTCCATCATATCAAGACTCTGGGGCCCTTGAAATACCAAAGCTGCAGAGCTTTCTGGTGCAAAGTGGAAGAGAGCCCTCCTTGCATCACACTCTTTTGAGAGGGGATCCCTGAACAGTCCACGGAAGCTGGGTAGGTGTATGAATTTGAGTGAGAGATCATCAGAGTCGCTGCCCTCTTTCCCTGCCTCAGTCATTCTGAAGGGCCCCTTCCTGCCCGTTCATTACCCGTGGCTCCTTCTTTGCTTAGAATGAGTTCTCTGAGGTTCCACCATTAATACAAATCAGGTCTGGAAAGCCATCCCATTGGTTTTCCAGACATGCCTGAGCCTTGGGTTGGATTCAAGCTGAAATCACCCCTCAAGTCACAGTAGATACACCAGTGGCAGCAGTCACCACCTACAGGACAAGGAAGGTGCATCCAGAATCTAAAGATAAGGCTCCCCTGTCAGAGGAAAACCCGTACAAGTGAACACGTCATAGATGAAACTGGCCATCTGTCAAAGTGATCTGCCTGATGAGGCAGAAAGGAAAGGGGAGAAAACTAACATTTTCTGAGCACAATTTTCTAGAGTTTTTATATATTTTGGCACTGAGTGCTCACAATTCCCTTAGGTAGATTTTATAGATTAAGAAACAGAAATTCAGAGAGATCATGTGGCTGACATTAATCTCAGGTATATTTGGCAACCACTGATCTATTTTCTGCCCCACTAGGTTTGCCTTTTCCAGAATGTCAAATAAATGGAATCGCACAGTATGTAGCCTGTTACTTCTGTAGGTATTTTTGCTTCTTTCACTTAACGGAAGGCATTTGAAAATAACCCATGTTTGTGTGTGTATCCACGGTCCATTTCTTTTTACTGCTAGGTAGTATTTCATTGTTTGGGTGTGCCACAGTTTTTTTATACATTCCTCAACTAACAGATATTTGGGTAGCTTCCCGCTTGGGCAATTACAAATAACTATAAACTATAACCATCAACTGTAAATAACTGTAAACATTCATGTGCAGGTTTTGCATGACCATTGCTTTCATTTCTCCAGGAGTGAAATTGCTGGGCAGTATGGTAGATGTATGCTAACTTTACAAGAAACTACCAAGTGGTTTGTAAAGTGTCTGTAGTCTTTTTGCATTCCCACCAGAAACAGAGAAGAGTTCTGGCTACGTTGCACCCTAGTTAACATTTGGTATTGTCAATATTTGTTATTTTAGGCATTCTAAAATATCTATCATTGTGGTTTTAACTTGCATTTTACTAATTGCCAATGATGTTGAGCATCTTTTCATGTGCCTATTGGTCATCCATATATCTTCTGCAGTGAAGCATCTGTTCATCTCTTTTGTCTTTTTTTCCCTCAAAATTTTTTACTGTGTTAAAATACACATACCAAAAGATTTATCATCTTAATGTTTTCAAGTGTACAGTTTAGTGGTTCTAAATATATTCATGACATTGTGAAACCATCACCACTATCCATCTTCATAACTCTTTCCCTCTTGTGAAACTGAAGCTCTGCACCCGTTAAAAAATAACTTCCCATTTCCCCATCCCCTTCGCCCCTGGCAGCCACCCTTCTATTGTCTGTCTCTGTGATTTTGACTACTCTAAGTATACCTCATATAAGTGGAATCATATGGTCTTTTTGTGAGTGCTTTTGCCATTTTTAAATGTGCTTGCTTTCTGATTGTTGGATTTTTGAGAGCACTTTGTATATTCTAAGACACATGTCATTTATCAGTTATGTAACTTGCAATTATTTATGTCTTTCCATTCTCTGAATAGTGTTTTGTTTTGTTTTGGTTTGGTTTTGTTTTTCTTGAGAAAGAGTCTTGCTCTGTTGCTTAGGCTGGAGTGCAGTGGCACAATCTCGGCTCACTGCAACCTCCACCTTCCAGGTTCAAGCGATTCTCCCACCTCAGCCTCTGGAGTAGGTGGGACTACAGGTGTGCTTCATTCCAGCTATGTGGCCCTTCTTGCTTCCTCTAATCTGCCTCAGGACCTTTGCACTTGCTATTGCTGCCATCTGAAATGCTCTTCCCCCAAATACCCTCATGACTCACTCCTTCATTCATTCTCTGTTAAATGTCACCTTACTTAAGAGACCCTCCCTGAAGACTCTACTTAAATGGCTCCCCAGTTCCATCTTGCTCTGCTGCTCCACCTTGATTTATTTCTTTTCATGGCATGTATCACAATCTGACATAACCCATATTTGCTCATTTTTATTTATTTATTAACTGTATATTCCCTCCCCCAACCATTATCAGAATGTCAAGCTGGACTAAGCAGGAGTTTTGTCTGTTTTATGCACTGATGTATCTCCAGTGTTTAGAACAGTGCCTGCACATACTGAACTCTTAATCAAGAGTCCTCGATCTTACTGAACAAACTCAAACAATTATTACAGCATGCCTACTAGGGACCGGGCACAGTGCTGGGCTTTGGAGATACAGTGGAGAGAAAAACAGACATGGTGCCTGCCTTCATGGATCTCACAGTACAGCAAGAAAGACTAACAGTAACTCATCACAGAAATAAAATGAGTAATAGTTTCTGGGCCTACAAGAAGTACAGTTGGCCCTCAGTATCTGTAGGTTCCCCATCTGTGTATACAGCCAACTGTGGATAGAAAAATATTTTTTAAATAAATAAATAACAATAAAAATAACAGTACAACAATAAAAATATAAATAATAGAATACAACAACTATTTATATGGCATTGACATCGTATGAAATATTACAGGTAATCTACAGGTGATTTAAAGTATACAGAAGGATTGTGTAGATTCCATGCAAATACTATGCCATTTCACATAAGGGACTTGAGCATCCTAGGATTCTGGTACCCATGGGAAGTCCTGGAACTGGTCCCCTATGGATACAGAGGGACAACTGTACACAGAGCTGGGGAGCTTGTAACTTAGTCATAAGGGACCTAGTCATGGAAGTGAGAGAAGGGCTCCCAGAGGAAATGGTGATTGAACTGAGAGCTGAAGGGTGAACAGTGGCTAACCACGTGAGGAGCAGGGAGAAAGGGACATCTAGGCATGTGGCATTTCATGTACAAAGACCCCATGCGTGGAGGGAGCGTAGCACGTTTGAAGAACTAAAATACGGTGAGTGTGCCTAAGGGTGGTGAGTCGGGCAAGAGGGAGGCCACAGTGGGGTTGGGGTGCAGGCAGGGCACTCCGGGGCTAGGGCAGGCAAGGCGGTGATGGCCAAGTAGGGACTGGCCTTTACCTTATGAGAAAAGGGGAGCCACTCAGGGATGGGCTCACCTTTTTAACCACCCAGTATGTGGAACATAATAAACACTCAATAAAACACTAGGCTAGGCATGGTGACTTACGCCTGTAATCCCCGCACTGTTGGAGGCCCAGGTGGGAGGATTACTTAAGCCCAGGAGTTCAAGACCAGTCCGGGCAATATAGTGATACCTCATCTGTACAAAACAAACAAACAAAAAAGCTGGCATGTTGGTGCACGCCTGTGGTCTCAGCTACTTGGGAAGCTGAGGTGAGAGGATCATTTCAGCTCAGGAAGTCAAGACTGCAGTGAGCCATGATCGTGTCACTGCACTCCAGCCTGGGCAACAGAGTGAGATCCTGTCTCAAAACTAACTAACTAACTAACTAACTAAATAAATAAATAAATAAAACACTTGGCATGTTGAAAACACTCTTAGATGTTAATGGCAGTGTTAATTGGTCCCATTTCTCTGTAGGGCAATTTCAGCACATCTTTCAAAATTATAAATGTGTATACACTTTTGCTGAGCAATTCTGCTCATAAGAACTTATCCTACAGATACTTGCCCATGTATGAAAAGACATTTGTAGAGGGTTGTTCACTGCTGCGTTGCTTACAGCAGTAGGAGAATGTAAATAAACCAGCTGTCCCTCACTAGGAGATGACTGAAAAAGTTGTGATATCTCTATGCAGTGGACTAACATGAACCATAAAAAAAAGAAGACTTCTACACATTGTTTTGAAAAGAACCCTGCAATATATTAAGTTTTTAAAAATCAAAAGAGAGAGTACCAGAAGAAAAGATGTACAGTTTTTCTGTACATACCATATCTCTGAAAGGAGGCATAAGAAACTGGTCTGTTACTTCCCTCTGGGGAGGGAAATCAGACAATTGGGATTGGGTTAGGAGATCCTTTTACTGAATTCTGAACCAGGCAAATATCTTACCTATTCTATAACAAAATAAATTTACATGATAGGAATTCATGGATTAAACAAACTAATGAGTTAGAAAATTACTTTATCTTTTAAACGGCTTTCAGCCAAGACTCCCCTCTGCTATTCAGACAGAAAGGATTTAGGGATTCCTGGCCCCTACCCCACTCTCTGATTCCTGACACAGCCCCCAGGGGGAATCAGAGGGGCCTTTGGAAAGGGAGGTTGGATGAAATTATTTGTTTTGGTCAATTGCATCATTTCTAGGAAAGGGCCTCCCCTTTAACGTTGAACTCAGGCTGTCTCAGGACCCCGCAGAAACACAGTTCCAGGACTTTCCCAAACTTGTTTAATTAGACTTCTTGCTGAAAAGCTGTGCTGTGGGTCTCTAAAGCAGTAACTGGCCTCTAGAGATGCAATCATCTCTCCACAGGGAACTCTTATTAAAAAGTCTGATACTCAGTGCTTTCTTGAATAAAAATAAGCATCCAAAAGTATTTGCAATATCAGGAGAAGCAGAACAAAGCGGGTAAGGCTGGAATGTCTTGAGCTTCTCAACTGCAATGACCAAACAGTTGGTCTGTGAGTTCTGATTAAATTCCAGTAGAAAGGGCACTTGACAGTGAGGGCCACTCAATTTCATCACCCTGGCTTGATGACGGAGGATGAAAGAGAGGCCAGGGGCTCACCTCCAGAAGGAGATCCCTGTCCCTCTGGGTTGGGGAGGCAGACTCCAGGTGCTGATGAAGGGAAGCTGCTGTGAGCTCTGCCCTGGAGTCCCCTCTAGGAGGTCTGAGGCACGGACCAGGAGAGAGGGCCCGGGAGGGACCAAGTAAAGGAGGAAGCAACAGAAAACAGTGAGAATAAGTAAGGGATGGGAATATTCAACCTGCAGCCTCTGTTTGTTCTCTAAAGTGGTCATTTGTATAACAACTCTATGGAGGAAGGATTACTGCCCTCCTGAGCCTCCCCCGACCCCATTCTACTGATGAGGAAACTGAGGCTTAGACAAGTATACTCTCTTGCCTAAGGTCTCACACCTCACTAGTGTCCAGGTCAGGATACGAGCCCAGGTCACTCTGATCCCAGGATCCCTTCTCTTGCTTCCAGGGCAACTTTAATATAATCAGAAGAACCCATGTTTGAGTCAACAATAAATATGTAGCTCTGAAGAACCTGTGCCATTTTCCTTTTAAATATTACATCTCAATATGCTGTTGGTACAGGCAAATAATTTCCACTGCAAAAACAAAGACGATGAATTCCTTTTTTTTTTTTTTCCTTTCCTTCTCGCCTTTCCTATGAGCTGGAGGGGGAAACTCAAGTCCTTTTACCAGTTGACAAGACAAAAGGAAATACCCAAGATCCCCAGCATAGCCAGAGTTCCTCTTGGAGGCAGGATCAGACTGTTGCAGCCACTTGGGCCATTCTAGATGCCAAAAGCTTTCCTCAGGGAAAACATTTGGAGTCAATACCAGTTTATTTTTCTTGCTGGGGCTTTCCGTAAACTGTGTCTTTCGCCTCACCTGAAGATAAAACTGGGGAAAACAACCTTACCTTAGCCATGCAGACTTGGATTAGCCACAGCAAAGAACTTCCTGACAATGAGTGATGGATGTGGTATCAAAATATGGGTAATTAAGGAAGGACAGACTTGGAATAAGTTGCTTGGTGGTATGGTTTGGCTGTGTCCCCACCCAAATCTCATCTTGAATTGTAGCTGCCATAATTCCCACATGTTGTGGGAGGGACCTGGTGGGAGACAATTGAATCATGGGGGCAGTTTCCCCATACTGTTCTTGTGGTAGTGAATCAGTCTCACGAGATCTGATGGTTTTATAAGGGGTTTCCCCTTGCGCTTGGCTCTCACTTTCTCTCTTGTCTTCTGCCATGTAAGACGTGCCTTTCACCTTCCGCCATGATTATGAGACATCCTCAGCCACAAGGAACTGTGAGTCCATTAAACCTCTTTTTCTTTATAAATTACCCAGTCTTGGATATGTCTTTATTAGCAGCATGAGGACAGACTAATACAGTTGGCAAGGTGCCACGCATGTAGTCTAGACTTAGTGGATTGAGGTTGAGTTGATTTGTTGATTATCTCTCACCATCTCCTGCAAGCACCTTGCCATCTAGTCTGAGTCTCCTCCCAGGCCCACATTTATCTATACCTCTAGCTGACACCACCATCTGAAATGCCTTCTCCTCAGGTGAGACAGGACTGCCTCAACCCTGTCTGCCTTTCAAGGTATAGCTCAAATTCCTGGGTCTGCCTGAAGCTTTCTCTGACCACTCCAGCCCGTATCAATCTGCCCCTCTTGGAATTCTAGGTAGTCTAGGCCTTAGGCATGGTCATCTGGGTAGAGGGTAGCTGGTTCCTGGGAAGCTGGATGGGGGTGTTGTTATCAGAGAGAGAGGGAAAGGACACTGGAGAGAAGGAGTGACTATCATAGCTGTCTATCCTGAAACAAAAGCTACATGATGGTTGTCCAGTCTGCCGTGAGCCTGCCACAACAACTACGTGATAGCTGTCCACTATACCATGAGCCTAGCTTGCCTAGCCTAGCTACAAGACAACTGTCCATGCTGCTGTGAGCATGCCACACCAGTCACGTGACAACTGTCTGATCTGCCTGGAGTCTGCCACATGCAATCATTTGACCCACATTTACCTTCCAGGTGGGCTCTTCTGGGAAGAGGGGTCCTGAAAGCACACATACATATTTGCCAACTACATTTCCCAGACGATGTCAAATCATGAAGTTGGCACTCTGAGGCACACTCGTTTTATGTTGGTTTGCAGCACAGCTAGCTTCTCTAGCATTCAGTCACCCTGCTACAGTTATATGTTACCACTTGAAAGATGCGCTCGCATATAAGATTTCGTTTTATCCTCATAACAACTCCAGAAAGCCCATCTTACAGATGAGAAAACTGAGACTCAGGTAGAGTAGGTGGTTTGTGCCAGTTCACATGGCTAAAAGGCAGCAGAACTAGCACTAGAGTCCAACCTCTTCAGCCCTTGGCCAGGGCATTTTTCATGATACCATCCATGCTCATCCCCAACTCTGCCCCACGAGGTGTACACAGAGTGGGCATTCCCTGTATTACCAATTGACAGGTGACCAGCTGGTCAATGTTGGTACCAGTTAGAATTCCTACTTTTGACCATGACACAGAAATACTCCTACTCATTCACATCTTGGTCTCGCATTAGTATTCTATTATCCGTATACCCTACACAAGAGCATCAGATTCACCTCAATTATTTCCTGCATTTCACATCAAAAGCAGGAGATGGACCAGCCCAGCACACCAGGCTCCAGGTACCATGCACCTTCTGCTATCTAAGCTGAGCCAAGAAACCCCAAACTGTCCAAACTGAGCCAAGAAACCCCAAACTAGTCACTTGGCTGTCTTGGATGATTCCTGACCTGCTCTCCTTCAGACCAATCTCAGCCAGACCCCAGTAACTTGACTCTAAGTTTTTGCTAGAACAAGCTTGCCTCTGTTCTCTGATCTCTCCAGCATCTGACCCTTGGCTTTGCCAGATAGACTTTGGCTTGGTCTTGCTTCCTGGCACCAGAAAATAGCGTGCAATAGGTCTCTACATAAATTAATTAATGTTTTCAAGGTGCTTGGAACAGTGGCTGGCACATAGTAAACACAATGTGTTTGCTATTATATACCTGCTTAGAATAATACATCCAAAACACTTAATCCAGGCTTCCCAATCCCTTGGTATAAAGTCCCAAACTATTGCACAGCTCTGGCTGAGCTCTCTGAGGCCATCGTCCATGACTCTCCTCCTTGTGCTCTGAAATACCTCTACTTCCTTTAGGCCCGTGAAGATGCTACATCCTCTCCACTGTAGAACTTTGCCCTGCTGTTTTCTCCATTAAAATACTCTTCATTTCCTATCCCCATCCTGCTTCCATCCCCCTGCCCAAAAACACTCATCATTCAATTCTTAGCTGGAAATCTTACTTCCCCTGGGAGGTCTTCCCTGTGTCCATTCACCACTCCACCCATCAAGATTAGGTTGGGGCCGGGCGCGGTGGCTCAAGCCTGTAATCTCAGCACTTTGGGAGGCTGAGAGGGGCGGATCACGAGGTCAGGAGATCGAGACCAACCTGGCTAACACAGTGAAACCCCATCTCTACTAAAAATACAAAAAACTAGCCGGGCTCGGTGGCGGGCACCTGTAGTCCCAGCTTCTAGGGAGGTTGAGGCAGGAGAATGGCGTGAACCCGGGAGGCGGAGCTTGCAGTGAGCTGAGATCTGGCCACTGCACTCCAGCCTGGGTGACAGAACGAGACTCCATCTCAAAAAAAAAAAAAGATTAGGTTGAATCTCCATGTTACACTTTCCTATAGCATCCCTTAGTGATTATTCTAAATGAACATATAGTTGCTTCTTTCATGTTTGTCTTCCCCCGGACTGTAAGCCTCATGAGAACAGGAACTGTATTTAAAGATGCATTACTCTCTCCTCAGTGCCTGCCACAATGTTTAGAATGACTAGGAGCTCAAAAACATATTGAATTGTGTTGAACTGAATCAAGATGGAATGAAAAATGATGGTGGCATTGATGCCAATGAAAAAAATGAACTTAAAGCTTCCTGTGCTGTTATTTATTTGCTAGATTTGCCATGACCTACTGAAAACCAGAATTTAGAATCCAATCAGTAATTAAAGGGTGAAGAATGCAGGAAACGAATTATACAATCAACACTTCTTTGGGCAACAGCATCGATAACTATTGCTACCCATTCATTCATTAAAGCTGAAGGGGAGAGACGAGGGTCCCAGTTATCAGGGATCAAATGTCAACTAGCAAGCTACTCATCCCTGATTGGTCAATCCAGAAGGTGCTGAACTTTGGCTTGTGCATAAAGATATTGCCTGGCACTAACAGTGCTGCCATTTGAGGAGTGTTGAGACTATCTTCACCAACCCAAACAAATGTGAAACAATGCACAAGGAAAGTAAAGGGAACAACAGCTCACTGGCCTTTTCACAGTGATGGTTTCTGTCTTCCAGGGCCCAAGGTTCAACTCACTTCCAGTCAACAGGGTCTCACCCAGTCCCTCTTTCTACCTACAACTGTTCATTGAGTAACTTCTAATTTAGATGATGAGCCCTTAAGGGCTCGCTTCACAACATCCATCAGTCCTGATTGTTCCTAGTAGTTTTCCCCACTGACAGTGGCATCATCTACTCTCTATGAGGTGCCCTCTGGGGTCTGACTCAGGCTGGATGACACACTTGGGTGATTGATTATTTTGATGCAGACACACAACTTTCTGCAACTGTATTTCTGCCTTCTGCTTCCCAGAGCCAGACTCTTTCCCCTCAACCTTTTCTTGTTACTTCATCCTCAGTGGTTGTGTAAGGGGTTTTAGCCACCCATATTTCCATCAGTCCACTCCAAAGCAACCTCATATAAATATGCAGTCCATAAAAAGCGATATGAGGCTGGGTACAGGGGCTCACGCTGTAATCCTAGCACTTTGGGAGACGAAGGCTAGTGGATCACTTGAAACCAGGAGTTCGAGACTAGCCTGGCCAAGATGGCAAAACCCCATCTCTACTAAAAATCCAAAAATTAGCTGGGTGTGGTGGGACACCTCTATAGTCCCAGCTACTCAGGAGGCTGAGGCAGGAGCAGCACTTGAACCCGCAAGGCGGAGGTTGCAGTGAGCCGAGATCAGGCCACTGCACTCCAGCTTGGGCGACAGAGCAAGACTCTGCCTCAAACAAATAGAAATAAGAAGCAACATGAGTGCTGCCCAAATGAATTTGCTGCTCCCCTTTCAACCTGACTGCTACTCCAAGCCACTTCTATCAGGAGTCATATGTCAGCAGGCAAGTGACTCACCTCTGATTTGCCAATGCAGAGGGTGCTGAACTCTGCCCTGGGTACAAGGTATTACCTCGCACTATCAGTGATGTCATTTCACAACTGCCAAGAATGCACAGCCACCACCACCCATAGTAGCCACCACCTGCCAAAGAATCTGATTCATATGCAGCAAAATGATAGAGTGCTGGAATCACACAGACCCAGTGTCAATCCCAGCTCTACCGCCTTATGTCTGTAAAAAACTGGGCCAGTCCTTCACTTCTCTGAGCCCCAGAGTCCTCATCAGAAAATGAAAATGACAGCACCGCTTCATGTGGTTGCTGCCAGAATTTGAGATAATATACACCAAGTACCCACCCAGCACTTGGCTCCATGTTAAGAGTAATATCCACTAAACATATGTAGAAAAAGTGAACATTAGATGAAATAAGTGCAAGGAATTTTGCACCAAGAGATGGCAGAATTCTTAGGCAGAGATCCACATCACCTGCAGACAGAGTTCAAAAAAGGCTTTGTAAGGGGTCAACATTTGAGCAGAACCTTGAAACAGGAGCGAGGCATTTGGCAGATGGATTGGGGGAGGAGGGCATGCCAGGCAGGGGAACAGCACAAGCAGAGGCTAGGAATGGAGCCCAAAGCAGCCGTACCCATTTGGGCAGGTAACACAATGCAGTTGAAGCAGAGTGGGCAGTGGGTGGGAGCCTCAGGACAGAAGGCTGGGGCCAAGAAGGAGATGAGTCGGAAGGGCCTTGTAGGGTCATTGCTAAGTTGTAGGGACGTACAATATAGCCAGAGTCTTGTCAGCAAGGACCATGTCAGAATAAATCAACTACAATAGCAATTAGATAATGGAAAAACGAATATCCTATTTTCAAACTCCACCATTTAAGGCTCTCTGGGCTGTTGGAGACCTTTACGTCATCTGAGAGGTGGTTTCTTAATCAGAGAAGGAGGCAGCCCTGGAGGGAAAAAAAGCTGAGGCTGAGTTAGGCGAGCTGAGTCCTCTGGAGGCATCTTATACAGATGCGCCAAGGACACTGTGAATCCAGGTCCCATCAAGTCCTAGAGTCTTTGCTGCCAAGTCAGGCCTCAAAGTAAAGTCACATGTCCTAAAAAAGCAATCTTGGAGATTCTCTCTATTCAACCCTTACTGTGTTCTTACTACACATAAGGCCTTGCTTTTGACCTCAGAGGCACAAAGATGAACAGGGCATAGTCAGCCTCTGCGCCACAGGAACTTACAGTGCAGCCTCAGTGCCTGGCCCAGACTGGCACCCATAGTGAGTGCCCAAAGACTGGCAGAGACCAGCACAGGCTGGGCAGGAGAGGCTGGGTGGGGCTCTCAAAAACCAGAAGCAGGGTGACTACACTCCAGGAGCGGGGCCATGGGCCCGAGTACTTCCTCTCCACTGTCCCGAGGCCTAGGGGGCTTTCCTCTGTTATTATACAGAGCCACGCTTCATTTTTGCCCATACTGGTGGCTGTCTATAACAATATATAAATATAGAGCTGTTTTGCATTAAAGAAAATTGGGGCAGGCGCAGTGGCTCATACCTGTAATCCCAGCACCTTGGGAGGCCAAGGTGGGCAGATCGCTTGAGCTCAGGAGTTTAAGACCAGCCTGGGAAATATAGTGAAACCCTGTCTCTACAAAAAAATTTAAAAATTAACCAAGACTTGTGGTGCGCACCTGTAGTCCTAACTACACAGGAGGCTGAGGTAGGAGGATCACTTGAGCCTAAGAAGTGGAGGTTGCAGTGAGCTATGAGGTACCACCTCACTCTAGCCTAGGTGACAGAGCAAGACTCTGTCTCAAAAAAAGAAAAAAAGAATGAAAAAGAAAAGAAAATTGAACAAATCTAGAAAAATAGAAGGAAAAATTACCCATAATTTTAGCACCACTGTTTTGATGGATCTCTTTAATTTCTCTTTCTCTGCATAAGCAAGTTTATTTTGATGTTTTATTTGTAAATAGTCACACTGTATATTCAATTCAATTTTGTGTACTCCCTTTTCTCAGGAACCTCTTGTCATAGACATTTTTCTTTTTATTAAAAATTATTTTAAAACTATCAGTCTTAAGAGCCTCATGACATTTTATCACACAGTTATATCGGAGTTCACGGGTCCTGTACATTTGCTGCACTGAGAGCTGTGCAGTGTCCCACGGCGGGCACAGGTTTTGTGGTCAGGCAGACGCCTGTCCTCTCCAAATCCTATTCTGACACTTAGCTGTGTAGCTTTTAACAAGTTACACCATCTCTCTGAGCCTCAGCTTTCTCATCCATAAGACAAAGATATCATAATCATTTTGCATGCTTTTTTTTTTGAGGATCAGAACTTAATACATGTAAAGCAACTAAATAAAGCAAATTAGATTGCTAGAAGTGACCAGTGTGTGTCTTAAATTGGAAGAACCCAAAGGCCAAGACCCAAACCTAAGCGATTACAGTCAGCCCTCCATAGCCACAGGTTCTCATCCACAGATTCAATCAACCTCAGACTGAAAATATCTGGGGGAAAAAACGGATGGTTGCATCTGTACTGAAGATGTATGGGTGTTTTCTTGTCATAATTCCCTAAGCAATACAGTGTAACAACGACAGTTAACCCTTGAACAACACAGGGGTTAGAAGCACCAACACCCCATGCAGTGGAAAATCCATATAACTTTCAACTCCCCAAAAACTTACCTACTAATAGCTTACTGTTGACCAGAAGCCTTACTAGTAACAGAGACAGTCAATTAACACATTTTGTACGTTACATGTATCATATACTGCATTCAAACAATACAGTGAGCTAGAGAAAAGAAAATGTTATTAACCCATTTATGTCTGAGGTTGCAATTTTTTGAATTTTTGCAATCAGACCTTGAGCAGTAGGATATAAATAACTCCCACATGCTTAGTGTTCCAATAATGGAACACTAGGTATAAGTAGTTAAGAAATAAAGAAGAGAAAATACATTTCCTGTTCACTGAGTGGAAGTGTATCATCATAAAGGTCTTCCCCTTGCCATCTTCATGAGTGGGCTGAGGAGGAGGGGGAAGAAGAGGGATCTGTCCCACTGTCTCAGGGGTGGCAGAGGCTGAAGAAATGCGTGTATAAGTAGACCTGCACAGTTCCAGGGTCAGCCGTATTTACATAGCATTTACATTGTTTTAGGTATTATAAGTAATTTCAAGATGAGGTAAAGTATACAGCAGGTTGTGCATAGGCCAAATGTAAATACTATGCAATTTGTAACAAGGGACTTGAGCACCTGTGATTTTGGTATCTGTAGGGGCTACTGGAACCATTCCTGGGGGATGGCCATACATATAATTTAGAGCCAAACACAGGCATAGGCACAAACAGGTTCTTTTGGAGTGAGAGCCCTGAAAAGAACCGATAGCACTTTCTAGGCAGCTATTCCAAGGGTAGCGGTGTAGGAGGAAACACCAGGCTTTGGAGCTAGACAGCGCTGGGTTTGAATCTCACATTTACCCTAGAACATCATTGGGTGATTTGTTTAACCTCCGAGCCTCATTTGTTTTATTAATGGAAATAATAAATCAGGACTTTGTGAAGATTCAGTCGAACGAACTATGGCATGAAAAATGCTTGACCCTGTGAACAGAGCAGATGCTTAATGAATCCTCCCACCCTTCTCCTCCCTTAGGATCTTTCTGGTTTTCTGGTGCTGAGATGATGAACACGGGTGCTCCTCCTGGATTTGCCCCATACCACCCCATTGCAAGCCTGTTTGTGCTGTGGTGTCCCTCACTATGCATTGGGGACAATAACCACCGTTGCCTTCTTCACACAAGAGACAGGCAGTCAACAGAAAGAACAAAAGGCGCCAGGCATGGTGGCTCATGCCTGTAATCCCAGCACTTTGGGAGGCCAAGGTGGGTGGATCACCAGAGGTCAGTAGTTCGAGACCAGCCTGGACAACATGGTGAAAACCCATCTCTACTAAAAGAAAAAAAAAAAAAGTAAGCTGGGTGTGGTGGCGGGCACCTGTAATCCCAGTTACTTGGGAGACTGAGGCAGGAGAATCGCTTGAACCTGGGAAGCAGAGGTTGCAGTGAGCCAAGATTATACCATTGCACTCCAGCCTGAGCAACAAGGGTGAAACTCTGTCAAAAAAAAAGAAAGAAAGAAGAGAAAAGAGAAAAGAAAAGAAAAGAAAGAAAAAAGAAAAGAAGCTGAGAGGCTGCTTTGAGAATTTCTTCCCATTCCCCAAGCCTGGCCCCCCAGTCAGTGCTGGGAGGATAAGAGGACTTAGCCAACCGACTCCAAGAAGGGACACCCCAAAGACACCTTTCATAGGGTCTCCTGTCCCAAGTCCCTTTCCTCAGTTTTCAATTATAGTCTTTTACCAAAAAATCCTTTAAGAGGCTCTCTTGCTGGCATTCCTCTTCCCTCTCTTTCCTGCCTCTTGTCCCCTCCCTTATCTCCCTCTCTTTTCTTTTCTTCTCTTACCTCTCCTCCTTTCTCCTTCTCTCCTCCCTTGTCTTTCTCCTCTCTTTCCTTCTCCCTTTTTTCTCTCCTCTCTCTCTCCAACTTCCTTACCACTGTTTAGTATTTCCCCTCCTGTACCCCCTTTTTCTTACATTCTCTTTTCTCTTCAAAAAGAGGTTCTTGAGAGGGCAGAGCCCCCAGACACTCTATCAGCCAGGGTTTGGTGTGGAGAACAGAAACCACTCTAGGCATTTCAAGAAGGGGCTCACTCCAGGAAATTAGGTTCTTAAAAACCCAACAGAAAGCTGGAGAAGCAATGGCCAGGGAAGCCACTGCTAGGTTTCAAGAGATCCAGAAGCCACTCCTGCTGTCCAGGCCAGAGGCTGAAGGAAACCGTGCCTGGTGATGATGGCTGCCCAAATCACCAGGTGGGAGAGCCACGTGGGATCCAGAGAGATGCCACATCTCCTGTCTGCCAAAGCCCACATCTCTGCCTGCTGCTGCCGCCACCTCCCAAGTCTCACGCAAGGGCCTCCTGAGAGGCCAGCCCAGGAGGAACTGCCCAGCAAGAGAGGGAGATAGGAGGGGACCCAGAGGGCATGACCAAGACTAAATCCTTGAAGGTCAAGAGAAAGAGTACCCAAATACCAATCTCAAGCCCAGGCAGCAAGAAACTCCAAGGTCTAGGGTGGAGATGACAGACACTGGGAGGTTGGGCAAATGGCCTAGGAATTAAGGGCAATGGCTTTTAATTCAACCCCAGCTCCCCTGCTCACCAGCTGTGCAACTCTGGGCAAAATGCTTTACTTCTCTGGGCCTGAATTCTCTCATCTGCAAAGTGGAACTAATAATAGCACCTACTTCTCAGAAAAAATTGAAGTAAACAAAGCACTTAAGGCCCAATGCCTAGCACGTAGTAAGCACTGAAAATACAGTAACATTGTACAAATCATTCCAAAGCACCTCTCCCACCTTCTCTTTGTCTCTACCATTAAGGGGAAATGATACAGAGGGGGGCTACCTGCTAACTTTTGTTTTCCTTGCAAAACCTGAAAAGGTGACGTTTTCAATAATCCATGTCTGCAGCAATGTCTGACCCTTCTTCATTTTGCTTCTGAAGGTAGAGTAAGTTGGGTGACTGCCCTCCTCTGGCCACGGAAAAAGCTAAGGCATAAAGGAGCCAAAATCGTATTGATGATATTTTGAACATTTTTTTTTTTCAATTATACAGTAAATTGACTTCTGGGGGCAGTAGACAGGCCTATGAATTTTTTTTTTTTTTTTTTTTTTTGAGACGGAGTCTTTCTTTGCTGCCTAGGCTGGAGTGCAGTGGTGCGATCTCGGCTCACTGCAAGTTCCACTTCCCGGGTTCACACCATTCTCCTGCCTCAGCCTCCTGAGTAGCTGGGACTACAGGCACCCGCCACCACACACGGCTAATTTTTTTTTTTTTTTTTTTTTGTATTTTTAGTAGAGATGGGGTTTCACTGTGTTAGCCTGGATGGTCTCGATCTCCTGACCTCGTGATCTGCCCGCCTTGGCCTCCCAAAGTGCTGGAATTACAGGCATGAGCCACCACGCCCGGCAGGCCTGTGAATTTTAACACATGTATAGATTCATGCAGTCACTGCCACAATCAGGACACAGACAGCCCCAAACACTCCCTTATGAAATCCCTCTGTAGTCACACCCCCCCTCTCCCTCCACCCCTGACCTCAGGCAACATGCTCTATTCTCCAACATGGTAGTTTTGTCTTCGTGAGACTGTCAAGAGTGGCTCCACTGTGTGTGTAGCCTTTTGAGACTGGCTTCTTTCACTTGGCATAATGTCTCTGAGATTCATCCAAGTTGGTTCAGGTATCAATAGTTTCTTTGGTTGCTGAATCGTATTCCATGTTTGGGCTGTCCGAAGCGAATATTCAAACATCCTTGATGCTGTTCCTTTGTGAAGGCTGCCTTGGTGAAATTCAAAGCAATTGATTCAGAGTAGAAAAAGATGTATTTTAAAAGAATTTTTTGGCCCTGTGTGGTGGCTCGCATCTACAATCCCAGCACTTTGGGATGTGGAGGTGAGAGGATTGCTTGAGCCCATCAGCAATGGGCCTAACATAGGCAGGGCCTGTCTCTAGAAAAATATTGGCTGGGCATGGTGGTGTGCACCTGTAGTCCCAGCTACCTGGGAGGCTGAGGCAGAAGGATCATTTAAGCCCAGGATATGGAGGCTGCAGGGAGCTGTGATTATACCACTGTACTCCAGCATGGGTGACAGAGCGAGACTCTATCTCTCAAAAATAATAATAATAATATTTAGCCATATTCTCAGCTCTAAAATATTTACTCTAGGAGAGGGTGACCCCTCAGAAACATATAACCTAATTAGGCTGTTCTTCCCCATTTGAGAGATAATCAAGGGAGAGGGGTGCAGGGAGCCGTCACTGGCATCTAGCCCCACTTGTTCCTCCTGCCCCCAGCAGGGTTCAGGGCTGCTTCATGTGGTCTACAGGCCATATGGATCTTCAGCAACAGCCTCCAAAGCCAAACTCCATGCCTCCATCTGGTGGCCTTGGTCTCAGTAGCTAATGCTCTGCTACTGCCCTACTTGAAGAGGGCTTGCCACAACCCTGGGCTTCTTCACTGCCACGTGCGCAATGCTCCCTCTGACTTCATTGGGATCGGCCCATTCATTCCTGTAGCCGCTGGCTTCTCCTGACATGACTCCGTGGCATTCACGGACAGAAGAAGAAGGCTATCTCCTGACCAGTTATAATTCTTTTATCAGAATCCAGCAGAAAAGGGTCTTGCTCTTACAGTGTCATAATAACACCTTTGTTATTTAAAATATTTTCCATGGCCAGGCACAGTGGCTCATGCCTGTAAGCCTTAACTTGAACAGCCTAAACATGGAATATTACTTTAAGAGGCCAAAGTGGAGGGATCGCTTGAGGCCAGGAGTTTGAGATTAATCTGGGCAACATAGCAAGACCTTGTTTCTACAAAAAATATATATATTTTTTTTCCATGATTTTTTGCTTTCTTTCAGTCCCTGACCCAAAGATTTCCAAAAATATGTTCTCTTGGAATTGAGTCAAGGAACAATTTTAGTGTTACACCTCAACGTTTCTTCCAAAATTGCTCCTCCTTCAGCTAGTGCCCGAAGACTGACTGATTAAAGAATCTTGTTTTTCTCTTCTCAAAATATGTGTTCCCAACTCATTGTGTATAGTGAATGGTCTCTAAAGATGACCACCATCAATGCCTCCCCTCATTTTATAACCATGCCACTCTATCCATCAAGAGACAGACTCTATTTCCTCTCTCCTTGAATCTGGGCTAGCCCTGTGACTTGTTTTAACCAATAGAATGAGACAGAAGTTCCTCTCCATTCCTAGCCCTTATGAGAATGATAGAGGCAGGAGGCAGAAAAATACCTAAGCAAATAGGGCAGGTCTCCAGTGAAACCCAACCTTCAAGCAGGAAACAATCCCAGTAAATACGCAAACCAGATTGGGAACCGGCCTTCCCATTTGGCACGCTTTCCTCTGATTGATCCCCATCCTTCACCTACTTACATATACCCACCCTTTCCTAATTGGTTTTCCACACTATCATGCCCACCTTTGAGCGGTGATTTTGCTTTAACCTTTTTTGCATACTCACAAACCAATCAGCATGCACTCCCTACTCTGAGCCCATAAAAAGCCCCAGGCTCAGCCATATTGGGAACTCTCCTGCCTTTGGGTAGGAGGACCACCCCAGTGTCCCCTCCCTGCTAAAAGCTGTTTCATCACTCGATAAAACTTCCCACCTTGCTCACTCTTCATGTATCTGCGTGCCTACATCTTCCTGGTCATGAGACAAGAACCCAGACCTAGCTGAGCTAAGGAGCTAAAACTCCTGCATCAAGGATGTGCAAAGGCCTAGGTTCTCATGCTCTCTAATGAAGCCAACCACCATAGTGCAAGGAAACTTGGGCTAGACTTCTGAATGAGAAACGATATGGAGAGAAAGAGGCCACACAGAGGAAGATCAAGGTGCCAGACAGGTGAGTGAAGCCTTCCTGAACCTTCCAGCACAGCACAGCCACCATCCGTCTGCAGCAGGTCAGTGACTCAGCTGTCACTACATGGAAGAAAAGAGCCAATCCAGTCAAGCCCTGGATTCATGACCCCCAGAATCACGAGAAACAACAAATCATTGATATTTTATGCCACTAAATTTTGAGGTAACTCGTTACCCAGCAATAGATAACAGGAACCCTGGGAGACAAACCTCCAAGTGTTCAAGAAGCAGCTGTTGCCCTGTTCCTTGCTCCAGCATCTCAGCCCAGGGCCAACCATGTTTCAACTTGCCTCCATGGCCCCCAGAAAACTTTAAGAATTTTCATGCAAATAGAATCCCTGAAAACTTCTCTCATGTGCCCTGACATGCCAACCCCCACATGTGACATAAAGATGTGACTCCTTTTTTCTCCCCTCAGATTTATTTTCTCAGTTATGATGGAGACTTTATGAAGATGTCAACATGAATTTGTTCTTCCTAATCAATGAAATAATGTGCAAGGGGCAGCGGTCAGCCTGCAAACCCAAACTGGCCCCAGACAACTGCCAGGGTAGGGAGACTAAGAACAGGGACTCCTCTTAGGGACCTGCAGGGATCCCCCAAGCATGGAAATAGAGGAAAATCTTGAGTTCCTTCGAGGGAAATTCCAGGCAAATAGCTAGCACTGAGAAGTAAATGAGCATCTGGGTAAGCAAGGTGATAGTAGCTTGAAACAGTAGCCAAGGAAGTGAGAATCACGAGATGTTTGGTCCCCCTATAGAAATTAAAGATCACATCTTAACACATGTCCTCTTGAGTTCCTTCAAGGGAAATTCCAGGCAAGTAGCTAGCCCTGAGAAGTAAGTGAGCATCTGGATAAGCAAGAAGGTGATAGTAGCTTAAAACAGTAGCCAAGGAAGTGAGAATCATGGGATGTTTTGTCCCCCTGTGGAAACTGAAGATCACATCTTAACACATGTCCCTGAGTTGTTTGGCAGAAACCTGGACCTCCACCAAATGGATCCACTGGCTTGAAGACCTCAGACAAGGGGGACTAAGGACCAAACTCTGACCACTGTTCTTCATCGTTCTAAATTTCTTCCTGAGGAGCCTGGCGGAGGTCACGTCCCTGGGCCAGAACTAATATTCTACTGATTCCAAAGTTTTAGACAAAGCTTTACCTCTTTAACCAATTGCAAATCAGAAAATCTTTGAATCCATCTATGACTCCTGGCTACCCCCTCCCTCCTGCTTTGAGATGGCCCTCCTTTTTTGGTCAAACTCATATATAGCCTCCATGCACTGATTTATGACTTTGCCTGTAACCTCTGCCTCCTCACCTTTAAAAACCCTTACCTGTAAGCCATGGAGGAGTTCAGATCTTAAGCCTGAACTGCCCTATTCTCCTTGCTTGGCACCCTGCAATCTTGATGTCAGGGTTGGACTTTATTGCACCAGGTGAGTGGATCCCAGTTTGGTTCAATAACAAGACCATGTGCAGTTAACAAGCATGGCAGTTACATTTATTGACCAGTGGCTGAGTGCCAGGCACTAGCTAAGCACATTATAGGTAACATCACAACTTCCCTGAGAGACATCTATCCTAACAATGTCTTAGCTCGTTTTCTGGATTGTGGGGATCATATATGAGCCAGAGGGAGACACCTCCGTCCAGTCCAGTGCCTTCAGCCACAGAACATGCCCAGGAAAAGTCTGTCTTTTAACCCTAAGCTTCCCAACCTGTTTCATGCCCTGGCACATATAAAAAGTGACAATAAATTTGGGGTATACTGAGACAAGGGGTTGAGGTGGAGGTTCCCAGTTGGGAAAATCCATTAAGCTGCTTATAATCAAAAATGCATTTTCCCAAATCCTTTTAAATCTCTTAGATTTCTGAGAGGGGGTGAGAATAAAAAAAAAAAATTTTTAAACATAATTTAATGGAGATAGGCTATTGTCTCTTAGCACCTTAGGAAGAGCAGCCTTCAACCTCCAGAAAGGGACTGACCTGGGCCATGTGGTTTCTTGAGATGCAACCTTGGACAAATGACTTAGCCTCTCTTGGCTTGTTTCCCTCTGCAGAGGTAAGAACTCCCCCACAGGATTATAAAGGCAGGAGGTGAAGATGGCATCGGGATCAGTCCTCGGGCCAAGTAGAAAAATTCAACCTCAGATACCCCTGGAGAGGAAGACAATTGTTTCTTTCAATAGAAACTACTCGGCCAGGCCGGGTGGCTTATCCCTGTAATCCCAACGCTGGGAGGCTGAGGGAGGGGGATTGGTTGAGGCCAGGAGTTCAAGACCAGCCTAGAAAACATGGCAAAACCTCATCTCTACAAAAAATACACAGATAGCCAGGTGTGATGGCATGCACTTGTAGTCCCAGCTACTTGAGAGGCTGAGGTGGGAGGACTGCATTAACCTGGGAGTTGGAGGTTGCAATGAGCCAAGATCCATCCACTGCTCTCCAGCCTGTGTGACAGAGCGAGACCCTGTCTTGAAAAAAAAATGAATTAATTAATTAAAAGAAAAAGAAAAGAAACTGGTCAAGGAGAAGGGAATTTTCTGGACATTAGTGACGATTTGGGTGGTACCTTCCAGATACAATGGAATTTATTTGGTTTTCTCCGGATATTTGCTTTCTTTTGCTTTTTAGCCATTTTATTGAGATACAATTCAAATACCATCCAATTCACCCATTTGAAGTGTACAATTCACAGATTTTTAGTACAGTAACAGTTGTGCAACCATCACAACAATCTAATTTTAAAATGCTTTTATCATTCAAAGAGAAAAAAAAACCCATAGCTATTAGCAGTCATTCTCATTCCTCCCCACCCCTACCCCTAGCCGTCCCTAGCCCTTGGCTAATCTACTTTCTTTCTCCATAGATTTGCCTGTTACGGACATCTCATAACAAATGGAATCATGCACTATATCTTTTGTCTTTTGTAACTGGCTTCTTTCACTTAGTATAATGTTTTTGAGGTTCACTCATGTTGCAGCATGCATAATACTTCATTTCTTTCTCTTGCCAAACAATATTCCATTGTGTGGCTATACTACATTTTATTTATCCATTCTTTAGTTGAAGGACATTTGTACTGTTTTCTTTTTTGGTTTTTATGAATAAGTCTATAAACCTTTCTGTACAAGATTTTTGTGTGAACGTGTTTTCATTTTCCTTGGTTATATACGTAGGAACAGACTTGCTAGGTTAAATAGTAACTGTATGTTTAACATTTTAAGGAACTGCCAAACTGTTTCCAAAGTGGCCACACCACTTTACATTCCCTCATCACTGGATGAGGGTTCCAGTTTCTCCACATCCTCACCAACACTTGTTATTATCTCTTTTTTATTATAGCCATTCTACTGGGTGTGAAGTGGTAACTCATTGTGGTTTTGATTTGCATTTCCCTGATGGCTGAGAAGCATCTCTTGTGTGCATATTGGCCACTTGTATATCCTCTTTGGTGAAATGCCGGTTCAGATCCTTTGCCTATTTTGGTATTTTGTTTCCATAGCATGTTTGCCCTTTTAATGGGAGTGTTAAGCTGGGAAGGTGGATAGTGCTTGATTAATGCTTGAGTTAACATGAGTGGATGAGAATGGCTCCCTACATTTGGAGAAGCTTTTGTTTGGCTATGAAGGCCTGGGGTTTTTTCCATATTCCCTGTGCTCTCCCTCTGTTCACTTTTAAGCCAGGGTTCTGACCCAGGTTGTTTTCTGACCCAGCTAAGTATGCAAGGGAAAAAAATAGGAACTTGCGCCACAGACAGCATGAAATCCACACTGCAGCAAAGATGAAGACAAGGATGAGGATGTTTGTTTACCTCCAGGCTAAGGCTGGATTGGCAAGTTGTCCTCTTGGACAATTCCTCTTACCTTCTCTTACTCAAGAGTTTTAAAGATTAGTCATGTGAATAGAAAGATGACAGTATCAGAAAAACATGTCAAGGAATTCACTATTTCTCAGCCAGACTTGTTAGCAACAGAAGTTATAGGTAGTGGTATATCTGTGTGTGTGTGTGTGTGTGTGTGTGTGTGTGTGTGTGTGTGTGTGAACTAACGTCTATAAATAGGAAACAAACTTTTAGAAAAATAATACTTTAAAAATGGACACATGAAAGAAGCTTCTGGATTACTGTGTGTAATCATAGCCACCTAAAACTGATGGGGCCACCCATTTCCAGAAGCCATACAGATCAATAAAAGAGCAAATTAAACCATTCATAACCCAGTCCAGATGGAGATATAGATGGGATTCTCCATAAATAGGAGGTGTTCAATGTTTGTTGAATTAAAGAATGAATGGGTAAATGAATATATGGCACACTGCAGAGGAAACGGGCATGCTCTTCCTTTGGGGCCCGACTGCAACCCATACAGAGCCCTAGCACTTCTCACACTGCATAGTGTGTACAGGATTAAAGGTCTGTCTACCACTGGACGGTAAGTTCCAGAGGCAAGCACTGTGACGTATTCATTCAACAAATGCTTGGGAAGCTCATACTATGTGCCAGACACTGTGCTGGGTGCTGGCAGGATGAGAGTGGTGAACTAAACCAAGTCCTTCCTGTGGAGCTCACTGTCTATGGACCGATTCTTCCTTCGTGTCCTCATCGTCTGCTCAGTCCAGGGATGCGGTAGACGCTAGTAAGTGTTCCTCCTCCTTTGCTCACCAGATTTTTAAAGGAAAGATTTGAAGCTGTTCCACTGAGAAACATTTTGTCATTTCTTCGGAGAGGCTCAAAAGCAATCTTGCAGCCTCTGAGCAGTTCATTAGCAGATTGCTTTAACTGGCTCCAACCCTGCACCCTGCTTCTTTGATTCGTTGTTGAAACCATGTGCCTTTCTGGGGTGACCTTGTGCCTACCTGCTCCACAAGGTGCTCTTAATCCCATAAGGCACTGTTCTAAAGCCTCTCATCACCTCAAACTACAGTCACCCACCCCAAGTTAATGAGTTTACTCCCTCAGGTCAAACCGGCCACAGCCATGGTTCTCCATCATCACACAAAGGGTGTCTGTTTTGTTTGTTTTGGATGCTCAAGTTAATCTCCACCCATTAGGGAGGCAAAATGGACAGGTTCCTTTCAAGAGGATGGGAGGAAGGCTGGGTTTCAGCACTTGGTAACCTTTACTTTGGGAGAAATCCTCTCTCTGCACCAAGGCAAACTTCCTGGAGGAAGTGCCTGCCGGTTGTGCAGTGAGGGCAAGTGTTCCCTCCTCCAAAGCAGCTCGCATCCATCGGTGGTAAGAAGACTTAGCCAAGAAATACTCACCATCTCCCAGCCTTTCTCATTACTAGAAAGCAGTGAGAAACGAACGAACGAAAGACAGACATCACGGTTTGCCTGCGATCATCATTCTTTCCATTAAGCCAACACTTAAGAGCTCACAGCCTGGGCAGCAGACACACAACTGGCCTGGAGGGTTCTGTAATGACCAATACCTGGTTCCTGGCTTCAAGGGCTTCACTCTTTGGTGGAGGAGACAACTACATAAAGGGTTGATTACAAAATCGCCCCTTTGGAGAAGGTCCAAACTCCTTAGCAAGGCCTGCAAGGCTCTGCACGATTTGGTTCCCGTGGTGTATTCCAGCCTCACACCCTCTACTTCCACCCCTATTTTCTCCACTCACCACGATGTCTTAACCACACCAAGCAGCATGCGAGTCCCTGAACAAGTGGTGCTACTTCTGCCCTTTGCTTAAACTACTCCTTGGCCTGAAATGCCCCTCTCGCAAGCTAGCAAAGATGCTTCTGTCCCCTTCTCTGACAGAGGTCTCTCTGCAGCAGATCCCAACTGGGAAAAAGGGAGATGCCTGAATCTTAATTCAAGTTTTGAAATGTTATTTTCCTGAGACTGGACATTTCACTTCATGCATTGAAACTGTTTTGTGACTTAAAAGTAGCCATAGCTTTGGGTTTTTAAAATTTGAGTCCAGCCAAGAATGTTTGAGACTTTGTCTCAGTTTTCATCCAGGGACAGGGAGAACAGGAACCTCCAGAAAAAATATACAAAGGAATTGTGAGAGAAAAAGATAAATCTATGTTATGATCACATCCTATGAGCCACAATGGCGCAACCTCCAGGCAATCCACGCCTGTCTTTCCCTTAGACTGTGAGTCCCTTCCTGCGTGGAGCGAAGACTGTGCAGTAAATGTTCAGTGAAGACAGGGTGGGCACACGGGCGAGAAATGGAACTGCACAGTGCAGGACAGGCTCTGCCCCAGGCATCATGTGCTCGTGTAGGACTCAAGGCTAGCACTGCCGCAGGAGTCAGCCTCAGATATGCAGGGTCTTGCAAAGGAGGCCCTTGTGGGTTTTAACATCTGTCTTTCGCTACACAGATAAACCCAGAAACTTTATAATGCAAATGTACCCCAGAAAGGCAATGTGAATCCAAAGGAGTATCTAAGTGTGGACAACACGTGTCAGATGCTTTCCTGCTGACACTTTGCTTGTGCAGTGGACACCAGGGAGAGCCGTAAGGACCCACTTAAAGAGAAGCGTAGGCTGGGCACGGTAGTTCACACCTGTAATCCCAGCACTTTGGGAGGCCGAGGCAGGCAGATCACTTGAGGTCAGGAGTTCAAGTCCAGCCTGGCCAGCATGGTGAAACCCCAACTCTACTAAAAATACAAAAATTAGCTGGGTGTGGTGGCGGGCGTCTATAATCCCAGCTTCTCAGGAGGCTGAGGCAGGAGAATCACTTGAACCCGGGAGGCAGAGGTTGCAGTGAGCTGAGATTGTGCCACTGCACTCTAGCCTGGGCAACAGTGTAAAACCCCATCTCAAAAAAAAAAAAAAAAGAAAAGAAAAGGAGAGAAGTATCGTCACCAGGTAAACCAAAGACAAGAGATGGAAGCCACATGGCTGACAGCCCATCTGTGTGCACTGCCATAATCTCACCACCCCGTGGGATGTGCAACCTGTAGCAGTGAAAAAAGTGAGCCTGACAGGTTAACAAATCTGCCCCAAATCACACCACCACTAAGTGACAGACTGGGATTCAAATTCAGGTGTGTGTATCTCCAGAGCCCCTTCCAGCAGGCCACACTGGCTGACTCTGGGTCAAACCTTCGTCTCCTTCTTCCATTTGCTTGGAGGCTACTCTGGAAACCTTCAACTCTGGGCATTCGAGCATTGAGAGGAGAAATGAAGGACCCATCCCCACGGTCCACACAGGGCTGGGAGTAGTGAAAGTCAGAGGGCAGGCTGGAAGGCAAGGCTGCTGCTGATGGGAGGCTCTCCCAGGCTTCAACAGCGCCCCTGTGTGCACAGTGCCACATGCATCCTGCCTCCCCTACCGTGGGCCCCTGCACGACCGGGCTCGCTACCCTCAGTGGCAGCACAGGGGCTCGGGGAGAGCAACCAACACACCGTGCACCCACCCCACCCCTTGCTGGCTCCCTCTCAGGCCAGCCGCATGCTGGAGCTGGGCACCCACCGTCTGACACATGGCGAGTCAGCACAGCTGGACCAAGGACCTACCCAGGAACCACAGGTCACAGAACCACTCCAGGAGTTGGTCAAGAGCCAGTGACACTAACTCTATCCCAAACCTTTGTCAGCCTTCACTCATTTCTCTCCTGCTGGGAAAACATCTGGGATACAGCTGCCCCCACTCCTATGATTACAATACAGCCCTGCCACCTGAGAAGGGGCCCCCAGCTCAATGACGGGGTGCGGACAGGGGCCTGGCTCAGCTTTGGCCCTAGCCTGAAACCCCTCAGCTTGCTCATACCCTAGTGGGGCAGATGTGACCTCATCAACTGTTGTCTAGCAGTGGGGCCAGTCCCAGTCACCTTCTCTGAAGAATGACCCCTCCTGGGCAGCTTTGTCTGACTTGACTGTAGGTTCTCAAGAGTGGATGACACTCAGGAGGGGGACAACGTATGCTTAGGGAATGTAAGGTTTATCAGTTGAGAAGACACACGAGCTTTCACAAATTGATATATTTACTTCATTGTCAGCGGAGTACACACGCACACATAAATATCTCTGAGTCATTTTAACTCACACAATTACAAGGATACAAACACACACTACTTCATCCCTGTGACTGAGTGCCCTTAGGGAATACTCAAATCCCAGTGGGACTTATCTCTGCATCTTCTGGCCACTCTGATCATTCTCCCTGAGCCCACCCACCTTCTCCCCCTCCCTTCTATTCTTCCACAATGGTGGCAAAGCAGGGAAGGGCCAGTGGAAACAGATTGCAGGTGCGCAGAGGCTTGGACAGGCCAGAGTCCACCGCAGCTGCTTTGGTGTCTCTCCTTGGTTCATGTGGTGGGCACTTCACCACTTCACGGACACTGTCAACTCCCTGAAGGCAAGGCCCAGGGCTTTGACTTCCCTGGGCATAGAGAGACAGTGGTCAGGAAAAGCAGCTCTTTGGCAGACTGCTGGGTGTGTGACAACTGTGAGGGCTCAGGGGCTACAAGCAGGGACAGGGCAACCTCGCAAACAAATAACTGAGACCCGACGCGGTGTGTACTGGAGCAGAGCTGTGCAGGGCGCTGCAGGAAAAGAGGAGGGGGTGGGGCAGGATGGCTTCCTTGGAGGGAGCCCTTCAGGCACTGTCATGTGCCACATCCTGTGTGAGGCACTTCACCTTCATCTTACTGAATCTGGGATTCAAATCCAGATCTGTCTGCTTCTAAAACCCACGCGCTTTCTTCTGTACAGGTTGCTACCTGAGGGGACATCTGCTCTGGGACTCAGAGAATGATAAAGAGATCTCCAGAATAAATGAATCACTTTCAGAGAAAAGTAAAAGAACAAAAACACAAAAATAAAAAATACACAAAAGAAACAAAAAAATACCACATTCTCCCCAAATTTCACATCATAAGCGGCTGGAAGTGCAAACATAAAGGATGCTGGCAACATGGCGGCGGCAAGAGGAGCCTCCGAAGCAAGGTCAGCTTCTCCCTTGATTTCTAGCTTTCAGCCAACAAGGCCAATGGATCTTCCAAACCTGCTGCTGCTGTTGAGCTCCAGAAGAGGCGCCTCTCAACTTCCAGAGGCAGGAAGGCTCACTCTCCGGGCTCTCAGTTTTGTTTTTTATACTGCAAGACAGAGAGATTTGAAGTGGAGGAGGGAAGCCAACAGGGGCAGGAGGACTCTGGGGAAATCTCAAGCCTCCATCATCTGGACCTCACCTGCCTCCTGCAGGGGCTTCTTGGAGGTGGTGAAACCCAGGCAAGAGGCCCTGGGCAGCCAAATCTCTAGTTCATGCCTGGACTCCCTTTCTTCTTTAATGAAAAAGGAAGCTGACGGGGTGGGGAGGGAGGATAATAAGGAAACTGGGGTGCCTGTCCTCTCTGAGTCTTGTTTCAGGGGGAAAAAAAAATCCCAGGTGGAGGAGGACCCTTGGAAGCCAGTTGCTATAATCACTGGGTTTTTAAAAATGGATGCTGGGTCCCATATCTGGAGAGTGAGTTAGAAGGACAGGGAGGTAGGGGCACACTCCAACTCTCTAGGGCCTCCTAATACCAGCATCTAAGGGCCAAGAAGCCAGTCAACATTCCTGACTCCCTCCCTTCCTCCACCAAAACATACTGAATGTTTCCTCCATAATTCTGCCCCAGTGTGAATACGCCCCCCAGACAGGGAGTCCCTCCCCAGGACAGCTTTCCTGTCTGCGGCGTCAGAGCGCCACTTCCGGCGCTGGCACTATAGCTTCCCCTCCTTCTTCCTACTGACCCTCTCAATTCCATCAGCACTGTTGGGCGGAAATTTGCCTTGAAGGACGAAGAGTAAGAGCCCCTCCCCACTTGCAACCAGAAGGGATCTGCCTTCACCTTTCAGCTTCTGGAGGAGGGAAGCAGCTGGCTGGTGGCCTCCTCCACAGGGACCATTCTCAACTGTGGGGCAGGAGTGGCCTCTAGTGGTCATGGGGATCACAGCCATCATCACCCCAGCTCGCAGGCAGAGCCCGGGGGCCAAGCACCTACTTTGTTCATGATCCAGTCAGCATCTTCAATGGCCCTTTTAATAATCTGCTGGATTCTCTCAGGGTTGTCTTCATCTGAATGAACCCGAAAACTCTGCAAGTTTCAGCATAAGGAAAGATGACTAGGCAAAATTCCCAGGACCGACAGCTTCAGAGCACCAGTCACAGGCCAGGGACACTGCTGGGCACTGTATACCCAGCAGCTCTCTTCATCCCCCATAGACAGTTATGATTATCCCACACAGAGATGAGGAAACAGAGGCTCAGAAATCCCCCCTTGGCTGCTGAACAATAGCATTTGAATCTTAGTCTATGTGACTGCAAAGCCACCAGGGTGGGTGCAAAGACTGGCCCCCAAGTTACCCCTAAATCAAGCTGAGCCCAAAAGCTATCAGGCAGTGGAGGCCAAGGGGAAACTTCCATCTCTCTTCCTCAGAAGAAGCTGTTTTCCCCAGGGTGAGATCTCTGCATAGGTTTCAGAGCAGGGAGGAAGAAGTAGGGCTTCTCTCAGCCCAGTGCTAGGAAAGCCACACAGGGAAGGAAGGGGAGGCAGTAGACAGAGTAGTTTCAGGAAATCCACCCAGGCCCAATGCAGAGCATGGGATGCTGTTTGCTTTTGACCAGATGTTCACCCTTGAGAAGCAATCTAAGATTCAGGTTTTGCTTTCCAAAAAGAACTGGCGCCACACGTGGTGGCTCACGCTTGTAATCACAGCACTTTGGGAGGCCAAGGTGGGCAGATCACCTCAGGTCTGGAGCCCGAGACCAGCCTGACAACATAGATAAATCCCATCTCTACTAAAAATACAAAGTTAGCTGGGTGTGATGGCGCATGCCTATAATCCCAGCTACTCAGGAGGCTAAGGGAGGAGAATCCCTCAGGAGGCTAAGGGAGGCGGCGGTTGTGGTGAGCCGAGATTGCACCGTTGCACTCCAGCCTGTGTGCAGAGTGAAACTCCATCTCAAAAAGAAACAGAACTGGCCTCTTTCCCTCCCCGTCACTCCCAGCCCCACACATCCCCCTGCTCATCTTTAGGAGCCCCCTCAGCATCCACCTCTGGGACGCCCTCCTTGACTCCCCAGACAGCTAACTGCTCCCTTCTCCACGTCTCCACAGCCCTCTGTGGCTACTGCCACCTCTTTTTTTTTTTTTTTTAACTTTCCATATTATATTTGTATGAATTTTAGCTAACTTTCTATTTGGAAATGATTTCTCACTTGCAGAAAGCTGTGATAATAATACAAATAATTTCCTATCAGAATCACTGATTGTTAACATTTTGCTACACTTGCTTTACCATTCTCTTTATATAAGTATGTATAAGTCTTTTCAGAAGCATTTAAGAATAAGTTACAGACACCCCGTCCTTACCCCTAAACATTCCCATGTGTATTTCCTAATGACAAGGGCATTCTCTGACATAACCACAATAATCAAATGCAGAAGACTCAACATTGAAACAACACTATAATCTATAGCCCACATTCCAATTTCATACACTGCACCAGTAACAGTGTTTTGTTTTGTTTTGTTTTGTTTTGTTTTTAGGCAGGTTCTCACTCTGTCACCCAGGTGAGAATGCAGTGGCACAATCACAGCTCATTGCAGCCTCGACCTCCTGGGTTCAAGCAATCCTCCCAACTCATTGTTTGATTTTTCTGTAGAAAAGACCAGGTTGGTCTTGAACTCCTGAGCTCAAACAATCTGCCTGCCTTAGCCTCCCAAAATGCTGGGATTACAGGCATGAGCCACCATGCCTGGCTCCCAGTAATATTCTTTACAGCAATTTTTTTCTGGTCTAGGATCATACATTACATTTAGTCACCATATCTCTTGAGTTCTCTAATCCAGAACAGTTCTGCCTTTCTTTGTGTTTCACGACACTGACATTTTTGATGAGCACAGGCCTATTAGTTGTGTGGTAGATGACCTCTCAATTTGGGTTTACCTGATGTTTTCTCAGGATTAAATTCAAGTTGTACACTGTTGGCAGGGATGCCTGCCTAAATGATGTCGTGCCCCACAGTCTATTTTAATTACCCACTTAGCTGCCTCATACGCGTCCTAGCACAGCTGGTATGCTGGCTGATGCACCCTGTGTTTCCTCGACAGAGAGGAGCTGGGCTGCCCAGCACTGGTTTCCTGTGGCTCTTACCACACTGCCACCTCACCACCATCTCAGAGACTAGCTCTGTGCCCTGGCCTTGACCTCTGACCCACCCCCCAAGCCTGCCATTAGAGGCAGCCCCCAGACCTGGTGGACCCAGCTCCCACCTGCCTGACAGCATGCTTGTAATGCTGCTGGATGCCCTTGGTCGGCAGCTGCCGGCAACAGCGCAGCAAGTATCGGTAGAGCTGCAGTGGCCTCTGAACCAGTTCTGCCCCTGGCAGCGGGGCCATCCGTGAGACCTTCTGTCCCTGGAAAACAAGGAGCATCACTTCTAGGGCATCAAGCCAAGTTCTATACTCAGCCCTGACCCCCAGGTCCCAGTACTCTGGGAAGCAGCCTTGGTGCAGTACAGTGGCCCCTCCTGTCCCATCCCATGGAGCCTGCGCCTTGCGGTGGGCTGGGCATTCAGTCCTACAGAAGCTCTAGCCCAGAGCAGGCCCGCAAGACCAAGGGTGAGTGTGGAGGGAGATGTACAGCCTCAGCCCTGGCGTCTTCTTTCTGGAACTCAACTTCAGATGGTGCGTGAGTAGGTGTCCCTCACAGGCAGGGTAGGGTAGATAAGCAGGAAGACCCTGAGGGGCAATCACTAGGAAAATCACTAGGAAACCAGCTCCGACATCAGTCCTGGTCTGGTGAGGGCACCAAGCCACAGAGGGGAGAATGCCTACAGGCCTGAGCCTCAAAACTCAAAGTGTGCTCCTGAGCCAGCAAAACCCACAGCACCGGGAGATCAACAGAAATGCAGTCTCAGGCCCCACCTCACACCCACCAAATCAAACCTGCATTTTAACAAGGATGCCAGGAGATTTGTATGCACATTTTAAAGTCTGAGAAACATGAATCTAGAGGACTCTGCACAGAGAAGGTGCTGGACAGAGTCACCACAGCGTGGGCACGTGATTTCATTTTGCTATGAGTTATCATAAAAATCACAGTGGGCTGGGTGTGGTGGCTCACACCTGTAAGTTGGGCAGATTACTTAAGGTCAGGAGTTCGAGACCAGCCTGGTCAACATGGTGAAACTCCGTCTCCACTAAAAATACAAAAATCAGCCAGGCTTAGTGGTACATGCCTGTAATCCCAGCTACTTGGGAGGCTGAGGCAGGAGGATCACTTAAACCCCAGAAGTGGAAATGGCAGTGAGCCGAGATAGTACCACTGCACTCCAGCCTAGGTGACAAAGCAAGACTCCATCTCAAAAAAAAAAAAGAGAATCACAATGAGCACTTGTTTGTCTCCACTTCACATGTGATTAATGAACACAGTCACAGAGAGGTCTGATAACTTGCCCAAGATCACACAGCTGATAAAGCTGGAGCTTGGATTTGAACTCTGGCAGTCTGGTTTCAGAGCCTTCTTTTTTTTAAAAAAAAAAAAAAAAAAAAAGGTATAGTTGACATATAACCAACTTCACATACTTAAAGTATGTAATTTGATAAGTGCTGCCACAGGTACACACCAGAGAAATCACCGCCATAATCAAGAGAATGAACATATCCATCATTCCCAAAATTTACCTCATACCCTTTGTAATCCATCCCTCCCGCCCTCCCTACGTCCCCATCCCCAGGCAACTGATGCATTTTCCAGAGTTTTGTATAAATGGAATTACACAGCAAGCTCTCTTTTGTGTCTGCAGAACCCATATTCTTCTCTGTATTAACACTCTCTCTCTAAAAAACCCACAACTCTAGCCTAACCTCTTCTTTTTTAAGGGAACTATGAGAGTATAGATTGTTTTTTTTTTTTTTTTTTTTTTTTTAGACAGAGTCTCGCTCTGTCGCCCAGGCTGGAGTGCAGTGGCCGGATCTCAGCTCACTGCAAGCTCCGCCTCCCGGGTTTACGCCATTCTCCTGCCTCAGCCTCCCAGAGTATAGATTGTTTTAAATGGTAGGTTCTAGAATATATGGGCTTGCAAAGCTTTTATCAGGCTCCTGCCTGAACCTCTGCCACAGCATCTGCCTGGTGTCCCAGTACCTGGCCTGTCACTCCAGTCTCCTCCACCCTGTACCATGTGAGCTCTGGAATCAGTGTCCTGGGCACATCCCAGTCAGTCTCATGAACTGTTCCCAGACCCCTCAAACCACCAAATGTGGTGCCTTTTGGTGCACATGCAGTTCCCCGGCCATGGACTCCTTCCCATCTTCTCCATGTGAGGAACCTTGTTCATCCTTCCAGGCTCAGCTCAGTGTCCTTCCTCCTGGAAGCCCTTACCCACGGTCCCTCTCTGGAGACAGAGGCACTCACCCTGTCCTCTGTGGGGCTGCAGTGCCCCCTCATGGTGCTGCCAGGGACTCATCTGCTACCTTGCCTGTGGCTCTCCCTGGGCTGAGCGCCTGGCCCACAGTGGGCTTCACTCACTGTTAACTAAACAGAATGAAGCTACTGTCTCCTCTGTACAGAGAGACACCCTCTATGTTCCAGATGAAGGAGCTAAAAGAGATCTAGTGACTGGCCTTAGTTTTAAAGAAACATATAAGAAAAAAAAAAAAAAAAAAACCCTCCCCTCACCTCGCAAAAAGAACCAGAAACTAAATCCATCAGATGCCCTTAAACTAAGGAGGGAAGCTTAGGAAGTAGCTGGTTCCGGAGGCTCCTTCATTCCATTTACATCCCATTATCTCCTCGGCAACAATAAACGTGTCTCTTCAGCTACGTTAGCCAATTCCTCCTGGTTCCCTGGGCTCTTGCTCTGATGCTGGAGTAGACAGGTGGTTGTCTGACTCCCACCATCCAGTCTCCCTTCTAGTAGCCCCAGTGTGTGATCTGGGGTGCACCCCTCCCCAGGCCTCAGCCCAGAAGGTCTGAGTGGGACTATCAGAGCCCTGCATCCACGTGGGTATAAGGACTGGCTCACACACGGGCATGTGACAAAAGCTAGTCCAATCACAGTGCATCGCAACACTTTTGCAGAAGTGGCGTGAAAGGACTCTAGCTCCTTCCCACTAAACTTGATGCTGGCAGGATTTGATCCTCTCTCAGTGAAGCCATCCTGCCTCCTCGAGAAGCCTGAGACCACACTCACATAGCAGAAGGCAGAACTGAGACCCTGAGATAAAAACAAGCCCAAAGAATTTATTTGGGCCAGGGGTGGTGGCTCATGCCTGTAATCCCAGCACTTTGGGAGGCTGAGATGGGTGGACTGCTTGAAGCCAGGAGTTTGAGACCAACCTGAGTAACATAGGCAGACCCTGTCTCTACAAAAAATAAAAAACTAACTGGGCATGGTGGCACACGCCTGTAGTCCCAGCTACTCAAGAGGCTGTGATGGGAGGATCCCTTGAGCTTCGGCAGTCAAGGCTGCAGTGAGCTGTGATCATACCATGGCACTCAGCCTGGATGATACAAAGTGAGACTCTGACTCAAAAAAAAAAAAAAAAAAAGAATTCATTTTGGCCCTAAAACCATCTACCTGAAGGAAGTCCTTCCCCTAGACTTCTCAGTGATCTGAGCCAATTAATCCCCTTTCACCAAAGCAGCTGGGGTTCATTGTTTTGTCACTTGTAACCCAAAACTTGTAACTGATGGACAGACCCTGACCTCACAAATTCTTCTATGATGCCCTCTGATGATTCCAGGCTGTAAGGAAGAGTCAGACAAGACAGGGCTTCTCAAGTTCCTCCTGCTATCAATCATGACCGTGCCAGTCTGACTCACCACCCAGAAATCAGAGGGGAACCCGTTCCAGGGTGACCAAGACCATGAGGGGCAACCACAGGAGACATACCACCAAAGTCCCCAACCTGATGGGTAGACTCCACTGGCAGGCTTCCCCAAACTATATAAAGTAGTAATCAAATATTGTAAAATGCTAGTCGCGGAACAGATGGTTACCATCTGCAGTCCTCAAAATTAACATTTGGAAAGAGCACAACTTTGTTTCATTACTTAAAAACTCAAGCAATACTTAGTAACCAACCCAGCAAGTATGGGCGGCAGATTATTTTCAGCTCAATTATAATACTTAGTCATTCTCAGTAATAACTAGTAGAGAATACATGTGTGGGTCCACTTAGAAGAGCTAAACTAAAATGTTTTAATTTGATTTAAAGCGTGGGTTTGCTATTATTTAAGGGGCAATGAACCTCATAGCATCATTGCTAAAACTGCAGTCTAAGCCTCTGGGCCTGGCAACACTTACCTCCCTTGCCCTGCCCTTTGGACTTGATCTTGGCCTCTGCACCCTGGCTTCCTGCCTCTGTGATGGCTGCTCCATCTTCCCAGGCAACCAAACCAAAATCATCAGTCAACCCAGGTTCCTCCTCCTCTTCAATCCCCGTGCCACTGGTTTCTTTCTTTTCTTTTCTTTTTTTTTTTTGAGATGGAGTTTCGCTCTTGTTGCCCAGGCTAGAGTGCAATGACGCAATCTCAGCTCACCACAACCTCCCACTCCTGGGTTTAAGTGATTCTCCTTAGTAGCTGGGATTATAGGCGCACGCCACCACACCTGGCTAATTTTGTATTTTTAGTAGAGATGGGGTTTCTCTATGTTGGGTCAGGCTGGTCTCGAACTCCCAACCTCAGGTGATCCGCCCACCTCAGCCTCCCAAAGTGCTAGGATTATAGGCATGAGCCACCACGCTGGGCCTCATGCCACTGGTTTCTAAGTCCTATCAAATTTCACCTCTGAATGCCCCTCATATTTTTCCCTTCCTCTCTACTCCACTGCATACCCTTGGGTCAGACTCTGTCTGGGACAACTGAAACAGCCCCTAGCTGGTCTCCCTGTCTTCCAGTCCATTTTCTGCCATCCTACTCTGCCCAAGAGCCAGAGTGACTCTTTCTAAAACATAAATCTCAAAGTGTCCTGTCCTTCATAAAACCCCTAATATCCACCCCTTCCCCCATCATTCATGGCAACTTTTCCCAAAATGTAGAACAAATACCTGAAATCATTTTAAGTAGTATATGGCCAGTATTTTTTTTTTTTTTTTTTTGAGACGGAGTCTCGCTCTGTCACCCAGGCTGGAGTGCAGTGGCCGGATCTCAGCTCACAGCAAGCTCCGCCTCCCAGGTTCAGGCCATTCTCCTGCCTCAGCCTCCCGAGTAGCTGGGACTACAGGCGCCTGCCACCTCGCCCGGCTAAGTTTTTGTATTTTTAGTAGAGACGGGGTTTCACTGTGTTAGCCAGGATGGTCTCGATCTCCTGACCTCGTGATCCGCCCGTCTCGGCCTCCCAAAGTGCTGGGATTACAGGCTTGAGCCACCGCGCCCGGCCTATGGCCAGTATTTTTTATTGTAATGATTTTACATTTATTTTCATGTGTAATGAGGGGGAAAAAACACGTTTTCATAGGTATTAATGGCCTAAAGCATTTTTTTCAAATGGGCATAAAATTGATTTTTTTTTTTTTAATGTATCAAACAAATAATGCAATTGAAATGTGGACCCGGCAAAAATCACGAGGGTCCTGAAGTGTGGAAAGCACTGGTCTACAGAATAAAATCCAGGCTTCTGTCCATGGCCTGCAAGGCCCCTCTCGATCTGGCCCCTACCTACCCCTCATCTGCACCTCTCATCATCCACGGCCTAGTCCAGGCAAACCGAGTCCTGTATGGCACACTCCTTAACAGCCCATGCTGTGTTTGCCTGTTATGGTCTCGGTACTGGGACAGAATGTCTGGTGTGGAGTAGATGTATTCGTTGGGGTTCTCCAGAGAAATAGAACCTATAGGAGGGTGTGTGTGTGTGTGTGTGTGTGTGTGTGTGTGTGAGAGAGAGAGAGAGAAGTTTATTATAATGAACTGGCTCGTGCAATTATGGAGATTGGCAAGTCCAAAATCTGCAGAGCCAATGTGCCAGTTCAAATACAAAGGCTGGAAGCTGCTGTAGAACCCGGAAGAGCTTATGTCCCAGTTCGAAAGCCACAGGCAAGAGAATTCTCTTACTCAGGGAAGGCTTAGACTTTTCGTTTTATTAAGGCCTTCAATGGATTGGAAAAGGCTCACCCATATTATAGAGGACTGTGTGCTTTACTCCATCGAACAATTTAAATGTTAATCTCATCCACAGATACCCACATTGAAACACCCAGAATAATGTTTGACCAAATACCTGGGCCTCCTGTGGCCCAGTCAAGTTGACACATAAAATGAACTATCCTGGTGGACATTCAATTTCTATTTTGAACGAATCCTCCTACTTCTGCCTACTGTGCCCCTCTCTGCTTCCTGCACACCTCCTGCCTCTTCCACACTCAGCTCTGTGGCCTGGCTTCTCCTCCTGAAAGCCCTCACCGACCCGGCCACCATGCTCAGTGGTTACCTTGAAACAGCCTTCATCACCCCACATTACTCTAGGTCAGGCCTCTAGTTCAGGCTCTTGCCGGGGTTGCTGGAAGGGTATCCACCTGCCCTCAGGCCCCACCAGCCATTCTCCACATGGTGGTCACAGTGATTTGCCGAATTCCTGAACGAAAATCTTCACTGGACGTGAAAACGGTAGTGTGAGTTACGAATTTTCTTGGGTCATGAGACTGATGTCGTTACGCAGGAGAATCACCTTACTCTCAGGAGATGCCGGCGAAAGGATTTAGAGGTGACGTGTCATCAGGTCTGCAACCTCCTTTCAAATAGTTCAGCAAAAGACAGCACAGAGAGAAGAGTGAGGAAGATGAAGAAATGCAACAGAATGTTCAGATCGCATTTAGATGGTAGGTGTTAAGGGTGAACACTGCGCTGTTATTTCAACTTCCATATATTTGGAAATTTTTCCTAATAAAAAATTGCTTTAAAAACATACCTGGCAGGGAGCCACCCAGCTTTTCTCCCTACATGTGCTCCAAGTGGCAGGGAACTCACAAGTCCCCCATTTTCACTCTGTTCAAAATAGTGGAAAGTCCCTCCAGTTCTGAGTTAAAATTCCCCACTGTAAAGTTCCACTCACTGGTCTAAGCTCTACTCTTTGGGACAAAATCTTCCCTCACCTACTCCCAAGTCCAGCTTTTCATGATTCACAGTTAACTATCGCAGCCCCTCCCTAGTCCCTTTTCCAGTGTAAGCAGCTGGGAGGTGTTGTTGCGTCTCAAAGTGTCTCCGTCCCACTTGCCCTCTTCTGAATACACATACCTTTATTTTTGACACCACTCTTAAACATGCTGTCCCACAAGAAAACAACAGTTTGGCCATGCTCTGACCAACTCCCCAGGCAGTGGCCCTGTCACCTCCTTTGACCTGGGAATTCAAGGAATGCAGCTCAGACTGCATTCTCTGCTGGGGCCCTCACGTGGCCCTGGCATTTGGCTCAAAGGCAATTTTCCATATACTGCTCTTTTTTTCCTTTTTTTTTTTGAGACGGAGTTTCGCTCTTGTTCCCCAGGCTGGAGTGCAATGGTGCGATCTTGGCTCAACCTCTGCCTCCCGGGTTCAAGCAATTCTCCTGCCTCAGCCTCCCCAGGAGCTGGGATTACATGTTCATGCCACCATGCCCAGCTAATTTTTGTATTTTTAGTAGAGACGGAGTTTCGCCATGTTGGCCAGGCTGGTCTCAAACTCCTGACCTCAGGTGATCCACCTGCCTTGGACTCCCAAAATGCTGTGATTACAGGCATGAGCCACTGTGCCCAGCTCCTGAGCTGCTCTTAAGTCTGTTTCCCCATCTTTTATTTTATGAGGTCATTCCAGAGTCACAATCTGCCACCATCCTTGGTGGGGGTCTGTTATATGACTGAATGTTATCCAACTCAATTCAACAAAACAAGAGCACAGAAACAGTCACATACCAGGTAAACACAGGGTAAGGACAAAGAGAAAGAGAGTAACCCTATATACTGGAAGCATCAGTCAACTACGCCATGCCATTCAGAGTATCTAGCATGTGTACAACTCTGGACCCAGCCCTAGGACTACAGAGATGAACAGTCTGGTATACCTAGCTCTCCAACCCTGAGCCTTGTGCAAAGCCGATGGCTCCCATCCAGGGAATGGGTAGGACATGCCAAGTTTGAGAGCTTTTCATTTTACCTCATTTAATCCTCACAACAATATTTTAAGGTAGGTATCATTAGTCCCACTTTATAAATGAGGAAACTGAGGCCCTGAGAGGTTAAGTAACTTGCCAGGAGCAACAAAGCTAGTATAGAGCAAGACCTGGAATAGAATCTAGGTCTATTTGATTCCAAAGACTATGCCCTTACCTGCTTCGTGAAACCACCTGCTATGTCTGAGCCACCCATAAAAATACTGACCAGATCAGGACTAAGGACCCCACAAAGAACTCCAGCAGGATTCATGCACGACTAGGTTCAAGCATTTATAAAGGCACTTGACTGCACTATCATCCAGTACTCCTCAATCTTCTCTACAAAACCTTGCTCCATGCCTTTCTGAAACCCAAGGACATCATCTGCAGCTTCCCCCTGCATATAGATGGAAAAAAAATCAAAAGAAAGAAAGAGTCACCAGGCTGACATCAATTACGCAGATAAAGGAAATGAGCAACTAAAGAAATGCTTAACAACAAAGCTCTTACCAAATCCAGAGGAGAATATGACAGAATTTTTAAAAAGAGAAAATAAAGCTACAAAGGGAATTTCCTGGAAGTCAAGTGGTATCACTGGCACAGATGTTGAGAAGCAGGCCCACAGTCCCATTTAACCCCACTGTCCTTTTCCCTAACCTATGTCCTGATATAGGCACCTAAAAATAAGTGAGAAAAAGTCATATATTAAAAAAAGAACGAAAGAATGGAACTGCAGAAAATAACCAGAAATTATGCCCTATTGAGCACTGATACAAGCTAAATTAAGTCTGCACAGGCCATTTTTTAAATATGCAATTACTCTTCTTGACGGGGAAAGTTGAAAAATAGGAATGGAGTGGTTTTGCTTCCCGCCTCCACCTACTCCAGGGCTCCATCTTGCACATCTGTGTTCTCCCAAGCTAGCAATGGGGCAGCAATCCCTGCCTCCCCCAGTCCCTCTCCTACACAATCAAGGCTCTCCAGACCCCTCACCCGCTTCCTGCCTCCTTCGCCCCTGTTGGCACTACCTTGGTTCCCAGCTTTGTACCCATACCTGGCTGGGACTATCCAAATACCTCCTGATCTGTCTCCCTCCTTCCAGCCCAGTCCACACAGTGCCACCCAAGAACACTTCCTAAAAAGCACACCCTGTCACTCCCCTTCCTCAGAACCTCTGTAGAGAGTTCTCTACCCATGGCCTTCCGAGATCTGTTTCAGTCCCTCTCATCAATCTCCCCTCCTGCTGTCCTTCCCATACCTCCTGCATTTTAGCCACAGACTGAACTTGGAGGACTTTGGGATCAGATAGTCTGGGTTCAAATCCTGGTTCCATCATTTGCTAGTTCTAGGACCCTGGACGAGTTTCTTAACTTCTATCTCGAAGTCTGCTCCCCATCTGTCAGTGGGGTCCCTAATAAATAGTATTTCCTACATAGGACTGTTGTAAGAATGAAATAACGCTCCTAGACTACTAAGCATGATGCCTGGCACACACTACGTGTTTACTACTAACTGCTGTTGTTAATATCATCTCTGAAACATGCTGTGCTTTCCCCTACCTTGACTTCTTCACCTGCCTCAAGAATTTCTCTTCATCCTTAGAGGTCCAGTTCCCTGTCACCTCCTTCAGGTTTTCATTCCATGCTATTCACACCCCTATTACAGTCATCACACTGCTCTGTAATCACTTATTGTGATTATAATCACACATATATAATTATTGTGATTACAGAGCAGGTTTTGGAGACAAAGAACCCTAGTTTAAAAGCCTACCTCTGCTATTTACTAGCTGTGTAATCCTGGTCAACCTGGTTGACTTCTCTGGACTTCTGCTTCCCCCACTGTAAACTGGAGAAAAGAATAACCCACCTCACAGGGCTTCTTTAAAGACGAACCTAGCTAACATATGGAAAGTGCCTAGCACAGGGGCTGGCACATCTTAAGTGTTTGAACATCTTTTTTTTTTTTTTTTTTTGGCCTGAGACAGGGTCTCACTCTGTCACCCAGGCTAGAGTACAGTAGCATGATCAGGGATCACTGCAGTCACAACTGCGCGGGCTCAAGCGATTCTACCTCAGCCTCTCAAGTAGCTGGGATCACAGACACACGCCACAACGTCTGGCTAATTTTTTAAATTATTTATAGAAACGAGATCTTGGCCTGGTTGGTCTCGAAATTCTAGGCTCAAGTGATCCTCCTTCCTCAGCCTCCTACAGTGCTGAGATTACAGGCATGAGCCACTGTGCCCAGCGTTGAACATCTTACCCTTTCCTACTTTACTTGGCTATCTGTTCCTTGCTGACCGTAAGCTTCTGGAGGACAAGAGACTACACGGTATTAGTTCAACACCTGTGAAATGAGGGGAAATGAGTAAGAAAATATATATATATTTTATATATATTATATATTTTGTGTATATATTATTTATAATATAATATATGTATATTATATATATACTGTTATTAGTCACTCCTCCACAGTTTATAGTACCTGAACCATAACAGAAGTTCCACAGATGTCAACTGATTCCCAAGTTGCCAGAGGAAACTAAAGCCAGTAGGAAACTGTCCTGAAGTCACGAACCTATGGCAGGTGAACCCAGAAAACATTATGCTAAGTGAACGAAGCCAGTCACAACCGGCTTCTTAATGTATGATTCCATTTATACGAAACATCCAGAACAGGCAAATCTACAGAGACAGAAGTACATTAGTGGTTGCCTAGGGCTGGGAGAATGGGAGGAGATAGGAGGGGGGAGTGACAGCTAAAGGAGGTGTTTCTTTTGGGGGGTAATGTTCTAAAAAATTATGGTGCCGGCTGCACAACTCTGCAAATACACTAAAAGACACTGAATTGGCCGGGCACGGTGGCTCATGCCTGTAATCCCAGCACTTTGGGAGGCCGAAGCGGGTGGATCACGAGGTCAGGAGATCGAGACCATCCTGGCGAACACAGTGAAACCCCGTCTCTACAAAAAATACAAAAAATTAGCCGGGCGTAGTGGCGGGCGCCTGTAGTCCCAGCTACTCGGGAGGCTGGGGCAGGAGAATGGCGTGAACCCAGGAGGCGGAGCTTGCAGTGAGCCCAGATCGTGCCACTGCACTCCAGCCTGGGCGACAGAGCCAGACTCCGTCTAAAAAAAAAAAAGACACTGAATTGTGCACTTTAGATAGGTGAACTGTATGCTTCATAAATTACATCTCAATAAAACTGTTTTTAAAACAATATAACCACAAAAAGGATCAATCCTAGGAGCGAAAGGGTTTCGGCCACGGAGCAACTTGCTCTTACGCAGAAGCATAAATCATCAGGTCAAGGTCGCTCCGGCCACCAGGTGCCGCGGGCAGAGGGACGGTGGAGGGGACATTCTCCTTTTAAAAGTGGCCAGGACGTGAGCCTCTGAGAGGCTGGACCCCCGGGCTGAACCGGACCCCGCGCCCCTCGATCGCGCCGCAGGCCTTTCCTGCTCCTCCAGGGCCGCCCGGCCAGGCCTGTGTCAAGTCCGGGCGCCGCGCTCCGGTGCACCCAGCTCTCCGGGGGAAGAGCGCGGACCGCGAGGGAAAAAATGCTGGCGCGGGTGGCCCCTAGGTCTTCTATAGGTCCGAGGACACCCGAGGCCGCCACATTCCTAGCCCGCCCCAGCCACCCAGTGGCTCCAGCCGCGGCTGCCCCCGCGCCCCCGCCCTCGGCCTCGGCCTGCGCGGCGCGGCTCACCAGCCTCCAGGGGAACGCCAGCCCCGCCGCCGCGGCGACGAGTGCGCCTGCGCCCCGGGGACTGAGCGGCACCGCCCCTACACGGCGACGGTGAGCCCAGCGCCCTCTGCCGGCCGCGCGCGGGACTCGGGGTCCTACTGGGTGCCTCTTCCTTGATTCGACCCCACCCAGTTAAAAAGGAAAGCTGTCCCCACTAACAGCCTTCGTTACCTGTTACCTCAAACACCCACTCTGCCTTCTGGCTGTTGCTACGCCGGATATAAGCCCTAAAGGTACTCTCTCCTCCTTATTCCTGAATATGGATTGTGCTAAAATAGTAGGGGTGTTCAAGATCTCTGAAAGGCTTGCTGGAGGACTTTTCCTGAACCTCTCGTGTTGATGACAAGAATTGTGTTTGGATAGGAATCTGCGTTTTGAATCATTTCATCAAATTACAGTCCCATAACACCTGTCAAAAGAATAAATATGACAGTAATAAGCATGCTTCCTTTCAGACCCATCTATAATTATAATTGAGGAAAAGAATACGAAATTTAAACTTAGAGCTACTGCCAGTATCATTCTTTGAAAATGAAATAATGCTGTTTTATTAAATACGCTCTCCCTGCTCTCTCATGTTTAAAGCTCAAGTGCTTCTCTGAATTGATTTAAATACAAGTTTTATATCCTGAAAGAAATAAAGATGAGTCATTATCTTAAGACAAACCCCCTGTTCAATGATGCTGCTGATCTCTCCGCTGATGTCTAAGCGGGAGTTAGGTGGTTAGTGGATAATATTGCTTCTGTTCACGTCTCTCTTCTCCAGGGCTTTTTAAACCTATTCGTAACGAAAAGGCTGATTTCCTTCAGACTCCATGTGTCGTTGATTTAACAGGACAACTTCTTACAATTTCTTCTTTTTCCTTTTTCTTTCTTTTTTTTTTTTTAAGTAAAACATTGCTCCCCGATGGCACCTGGGAATTTATTTCTCTTCTCTTAGGAAAAGAGAAGCAGGGATATTTCTTAACGGAAGTTTTGTTTTGTTCCTCCCTTTAGGCTTTAGAGCTTTCTGTTTTCTTTTTTTTTTTTTCTCTTCACCTAACATACTAGACTTGCCTCAAATCGGGGCTGGGGGATGGGAATGGGGGGTTCCCTCCCTTGAAATATTCAGATAATTGCCTCCATTTATTTTAAAGATGTAGACTTGGACAAATATATCTGAAAGATACAATTGTACCCTCATAAATCAGCCCTCTTATTTACACATGCATAATCAAGGGCACGTCATTAGTGCAGAGCCAATCAATAAATCATTAAGCTTTTAAAGCCCTTATTAAGAACAATCTGCAGTAACATCATCCACTCCTGTGCTCAGTCTTAGGATCATTTAATAATTTTAAGAAATTTCACAGTCTGTTCTCTAGTCTCATCTCCCTTTTGTTCCTAGATCGCTGTGTTCCTGCATCAGAAACATGGTTCTAATACCTAGAGCTCATAAAATATTCAAGATGCAAGCTGTTTGCTTTACCTCCGAAAGGCTCCACCTTCAGAATCACTTGTGCCTCTTCCAATTTTACAAACACACAAGATTTTAACTTTCACAAAAATTTCTTATAAACATCCAAACACTAAGAAAAAAAATCCAAAGTAGAAGAGATTTGAACAGCAATCTCTAATTTTTTTTCCAAGTCACAATGGAAACCTAGATTTGAAAATAATTAAATTTGAACCTTTTAACTTGACAGCAACCTTAGGTTCTTACAGCTTCAATAGTAAAATGAAGTAAGTTGTACTAGTGCAAACATTAATTTAAAATGACACCAGTCTCATAATCTAGTAAAACCCCAACCATTTTTACTATGTCATTTTCCTATACACCGAAAATTTAGCAGATGAACACCCTTACGTCAGACAGTGCATGATATTTACAGATAAACAAAATAGACTTTTTACTTGAGAAATTAGTCACCCACTGTCCAGGGGACATGTCTGCACAGGGGAATTTGTTGACTTTCCTAAGAAATACATCACCACATTCTCTTGATTTCTGACATTATGTCATTTAGCCTGACAACTGCAGGTTTGTAACCAATATTTGTAGGGAAAGATACAAGAAGTCCTGACGTTTCCAGTTTAAACCTGCTTTTAGATTTCAAAGAGAAATGATAACATTTGCATCCTCTGATTAAATCAGGTTATTGTCTCCAAGGTTGACCATGTAAATAATTCAAATTAATTCATCAGTGTACAATAGGTTTAATAAGCATAATAAACACTTTGAAGAAAATACTTAAGACCCTCGGTCTGCCCTGGATCTTGCTCCCCATTATCTCAGATTTCCCTGAGAACAGAATGAGTAGTACCACGTTGTTCTCTTCTATTCAAAATATGCAAAGTTGCTATTTACCAGTTTGCAATTTGCATGTCTCAAATCCTGCCAGAACACAGGGTGAGGGGCATGGGGTGATGGGCGAATATGCCAGAAGAGGACACCAGGGGCGAAAATGGAAAATGGGGTGAACAGATCTTCCTTACCCCAGCGTATTGCAAAACACAACTCTTGCTGACTACTCAAGATTTAAGACAATAAAAATATTGGGTATGAAAGGTTATGTGAAATCTCAGACATCTAGTTTGTTTTTCTTTAATTGCTGGGTGAAAGAAAGGGATGAGCAAGGATTTCAATATTTTTATAAAAAGGAACACAAGAGGAAAAAGGGTACAATTGTGACTATTTAGAACATACACTTGGAGATCAATTTATGGGCTAGGTTTCAGCCTTCCTGGTCCTCCGTACTTTGTTACTTTCTGCAGCACCATAAATCCAACTTTGCTGATATATCATTCTCTGTTTCTAGTGTGTTCTGTAGTAATTTATTAACAGTGACCACATGTGAAACCACATTGGTGATCTGATGTATGTCATCTCTGAATATGTCCCCACTTTTTCATCTCTTGAAAATGTGTTCAATGTCTCATGATTTCAAATTGTAAATAACATACACACACATACCCATAATTTTTTGTATGAATCACTTTTGGAATAGAATTTCTTTTTCATAAAAAGTTCAAGTGCATGCTGGATGTGTATGTGGCAATATTACCGAAGGAGTGAATGTGCTTGGGAACATTTTTTTTTTGCATTTTGACAGCATTTGACTAAAGATCCACTTAAAATTACCTTGCTTACAAAGTGTAATTCAGTTTTCACTGACTATATCTGCAGTGTCTTGAGATGTCCAGAGACAAGAATTACATGCCACCATTAATAGAAATGGAGACTGTAAGAATAATCAACTTTATTCAATAGGACTATTTGAAGAAAGAGGAGAGACAAAGGGGTGAAGAGAAGGAGAGAAAGAAGAGAGTGAAAAGGAGGGAAGTGGAGAATGAGTAAAAGTAGAAAGGAGTTATCCTGTTGATGCTGTCCCCAAGAGAAAGGGCTGATAGAGTTTTAAGTGTAGCAGCCCAGAAAAAAAAAAAAAGGCGACATTAATGAAGGGAAATCATTTTTCGACTTGGCCAGGAAATAGGGTGTTCTGGTCAGTCAACTACGTGGTTAGTAGTTACCTTCCACTTCAGCAAACATCTGTTGAAGGAGTAGACTCCTTCATGTGCAAAACTCCATGCAAGACCCTGGGTCATAGCGAAGGCCTCTGAACTCTATCCCTGCCATGTGGGCTCTCCTGTCCTTCTCCACTATGGTTAGAGACAGGTATAATCTTATCGCTGTCCTGCTGTAGTCCCCTTAATGGCTTATCGGTGTTCTCTGAATACATACGCCAAACTCCTTATCATGTCCTACGAGGTCCTCCAGAGTCTGGCCTCTTAAGCTTCCATCCATGTCCCTGTCCTCTGTGGCAGCCACAGTGGCCTTTCGTGCACTCATTGTATCATGTCCTTCCACCCTACTCCTCCTTTAGATCCCAGCTAATAGATCTCTTCCTCGCCTTCCTTTGACATCCACATTCCCACCCCATAATGGAGCAGGTCCCCCCACCCAAATAGTAAACTGTACCTTTCTCCACGGCATGCATCACAATTTATAATTACATATACCTCAGTTTGGATTCCCCCCAGAGAAGCCCCTGAAGCAAGGATTTGAGAGCAAGTAGTTTATTTAAAAGGTGGTTCTAGAAAACACTAAGTGAGAAAATAGGGAAGTGAGGCCAGGTAACGGTGGCTCACACCTGTAATCCCAGCACTTTGGGAGGCCAAGGTGGGTGGATCACTTGAGGTCAGGAGTTCGAGACCAGCCTGGTCAACATGGCGAGACCTCATCTCTCCTAAAACTACAAAAATTAGCTAGCCAGGCGTGGTGGTGAGAGTCTGTAATCCCAGCTACTTGGGAGGCTGAGTCAGGAGAATTGTTTGAACCTGAAAGGCAGAGGTTACAGGGAGCATGCCACTACACTCTAGCCTGAGTGACAAGAGTGAAACTCCGGGAAAGAAAGAAAGAAAGAGAGAAAGAGAGAAAGAGAGAAAGAGAGAGAGAGAAAGGAAGGAAGGAAGGAAGGGAAGGAAGGAAGGAAGGAAGGAAGGAAGGAAGGAAGGAAGGAAGGAAGGGAGGAAGGAAGGAAGGGAGGGAGGGAGGGAGGGAGGGAGGGAGGGAGGGAGGAAGGAAGGAAAGAAAGAAGGAAAGAAAGAAGAAAGGAAAGGAAAGGAAGGAAAGGAAAGGAAAGGAAAGAAAAAAAGAAAGAAAGGAAGGAAAGAAAGAAAGAAAGAGAAAAGAAAGAAAGAAGGGAAGTGAGGCAAGGAAAAGAAGGCAGCCTGTAAAGAGAGCCTTCCCAAGCAAGTTACCACTGAGCTTCGTCCTGCTGGGGAAACAGCATGGAACCCACACCTTGGTTATCCCACCTGGGGTATTTATATACCAATTCCTGTTAGTTACAGGAATACAATGCTCTCGTCATACAATGCTCTCGGGGGCACTAACTCCCTGGTACTTCTAGCCTGCCATGATCTCAGGCAAAGAGATAGAGATGCTGGTAGTTGGAAATCAGCCAGGTATACTGCAGTGGTAAGGCACAAGGGATTATGGGTGGGGCACTGACACTTGTGGTAGTTACATAGACATGGACATTTACATATAATACATACATATATATGTGTGGGTACATGTAGATAGACATACATTTGTGTGATTATATCAGTCATATCTCTGTCTGCACTAGAGCCCCATGAGTGAAAGCTGGGACTGAGTAGCAGTATCCCACCCAGTGCCTGGGCCTCACTTCCTGTGATCCACTATTAAAATCACTCTCTTACCAACACCCTCAACTCCCTGGTTCCTCTTGGCCTCTGTCACTCTCACTCTGGATGAATCTATCATCCTCCTTCTCCAACCTGCACCCAAGCAGATTAATGCTGAGAAAATTACACAACAGAGCTGATGGGTTTTACTTTAAATTTATGATCCAAACCTCAAAGGCATAATGGATGCTGCCTAGGAAGAAAATAACTCTGTTTCTCAGAACTCCTACACCCCACCTCCACCCTCACTCTCAGCTGAGGACCTCATTGAAAGATAGACATCATCAGATCTTCTCACTTCTTCCCCTTCTTTCCTGATATGCTGTGGAAAGTTTCCTTCTGCCTTTGAAAAACCGGTCCTTGGCCAGGCGCGGTGGCTCACGCCTGTAATCCCAGCACTTTGGGAGGCCAAGGCAGGCAGATCACCTCAGGTCAGGAGTTTGAGACCAGCCTGACCAACATGGAGAAACCCCATCTCTACTAAAAATACAAAATTAGCCGGGCATGGTGGCGCATGCCTGTAATCCCAGCTACTCGGCAGGCGAGGCAGGAGAATCGCTTGAACCCAGGAGGCGGAGGTTGTGGTGAGCTGAGATTGTGCCATTGCACTCCAGCCTGGGCAACAAGAGCAAAACTCCATCTCAAAAAAAAAAAAACAAAAAAAGAAAACCGGTACTTCTGCTGGTTCTCTGGGTTCGATCCCTGTGTATTCCTCAAATCTTTGCCCCTGCAGTTATCCCCTCTCTCCTGCTTCATTGATCGCCCCCTTTCCACCCGTTCATTCTAAGCAACATACCAAGGTGGTCCAGGGCCTTGCTACTCAAAATGGGGTTCATGGATCAGCAGCCTGGGCCTCACCTGGGAGCTTGTTAGAAATGCAGAATCTCGGGGCCGGGCGCGGTGGCTCAAGCCTGTAATCCCAGCACTTTGGGAGGCCGAGACGGGCGGATCACGAGGTCAGGAGATCGAGACCATCCTGGCTGACACGGTGAAACCCCGTCTCTACTAAAAAATACGAAAACTTAGCCGGGCAAGGTGGCGGGCGCCTGTAGTCCCAGCTACTCGGGAGGCTGAGGCAGGAGAATGGCGTAAACCCGGGAGGTGGAGCTTGCAGTGAGCTGAGATCCGGCCACTGCACTCCAGCCTGGGCGACAGAGCGAGACTCCATCTCTGAGACTTAAGTAGAAAAAAAAAAAAAAAAAAAAAAAAAGAAATGCAGAATCTCCCACCTGGGCCTGCAGAATCAAAATCTGCATTTAGCAAGATCCCAAGATGGTTCCCAGGCACATCAAAGTCAGACAAGCAATGGGCTAGGGGTTCCCATTAAAACAAATGAACAAAAAACACACATATCCATATTCCATACCCATATGGTATTGCTCCATATCTCCTACCAGATAGATTTCTATTTCTCTACTCTCCCTTATAGCCAAACTTTTATCCTTTCATTCAAAAAAAATGAACACCTACCAGGTACCAAGCTGTTTTCTAGGTTCTGGGGAGACAGAATAAATAAAACCCTTTTGATCAGTGTGCATGTGTGGTGTCTTAGGGGCAGAGAAAACAAAGAAAGAAAGAAGACACGATCAGGTCATAAGTAAGTGCTTTGCAGAGAAATAAAATGTGGTCATGTGGTCGTCACCAGATGGCTGCTGTAGATCACTCCAAAGAGGTGACATTTAAACTGAGATCTAAGTGACAAGAAGCCGTCATTAGAGTTGTCTACACAGGAAGCCTTAATTTCTCACTTACCATTCCCCCATTTACCCGTCAGCCAATAGAGTTGGTTTCCATCTTGTGCCACTGAAACTGCTGAACAAGGTTTTCAATGGCTTCCATGTTGTCACAAGTAATAGCTCATTTTCTGTCTCTTAAAATGTTGTAAAGTGAGTTAGTCACCTGATTAACCTCTTCCTTGCCATACATTGTTCAATGTTAAAATTAAAGACTTTTCTGGCTGGGCGTGGTGGCTCATAATTGTAATACCGGCACTTTGCGGGGCTGAGACGGAAGGATCACTTCAGCCCAGGAGTTCAAGACCAGCCTGGGCAACCAAGTGGGACCCCCCCGTCTCTACAAAAAATTAAAATAATTAGCTAGGCATGGTGGCATATGCCTGTAGTCCCAGTTACTCAGCAGTCTGAAGTGGGAGGATCACTCAAACCTAGGAAGTCAAGGCTGCAGTGAGCTGTGATTGCACCACTGCACTCCAACCCGGGTAACAGAGGAAGACCCTGCCTCAATTTAAAACAAAAAAAGAAAAAGAGGCCAGGTGCAGTAGCTCGTGCCTGTAATCTCAGCACCTTGAGAGGCCAAGGCTGGCAGATCACGAGGTCAGGAGTTTGAGACCAGCCTGGTCAACATGGTGAAACCCCGGCTCTACTGAAAATACAAAAAATTAGCTAGGCTTGGTGGTGCACACCTGTAATCCCAGCTACTCAGGAGGCTGAGGCAGGAGAATAGCTTGAACCCAGGAAGCGGAGGTTGCAGTGAGCTGAGATTGTACCATTGCACTCCAGCCTGAGTGACAGAGCAAGACTCTATCTCAAGGAAAAAAAAAGAAAGAAAGACTTTTCTGGATAAGAGAAGAGATGGCAGGCAAGATGAAAGGGAAGGAGATGAATAAGATAAATTTTACTCAAGCATAAATATACGATTTCAAATTCAGTAAAAAATACATTTTATTTGATGTTTTTAACAAACCCTTTGTTATGTCAGGTATACTCGGAAATGAGATAGATAACTGCTTTGATCCAGTTCACCAAGGGAAAAGCTGGTTCAATGTTTCAACTGGAGGTCAACTGGCCTCCCTGACCTCTGTGTTAACTCTCAGGGTATCTGAGTTGGAAGGAGAGCTGGAGGGGGCTAAGAGGCTTCCCACTGGCCCACCAGCCTGAACCCACTCTCATTCCACCTTTTATCCCTGCAAAGCAGGTTGGAGCATTGAGGGAGTAGAGAAGGTGAGTAAGAAGAAAATAATTTGCTGGAAACTACAGAACCTTACCCAGGAAATGGATGGACGTTATTATTAGCCTACTGATGTAGAGAAAGACCTAATTCAGCCCAGGGAAGGTGGTTTAGGGATGTCAGTATGTATTGTACCAAAGCTTGGGTTTCATAAAATAGAGGGCTGCATACCTCATTTACTACACATGGATTGTCAAAACTCTTGACTTTTTTCTTTTCTTTTTTTTCTTCCTTTTTTTTTTTTTTTTTTTTTTTGAGACTGTCTCGCTCTGTCGCCCAGGCTGGAGTGCAGTGACATGATCTGCAACCTCCGCCTCTGGGTTCAAGTGATTCCCCTGCCTCAGCCTCCCGAGGAGCTGGAATTACAGATGTACACCACCACGCCCAGCTAATTTTTGTATTTTTAGTAGAGATTGGGTTTCACCATGTTGGCTGGGCTGTTCTCAAACTCCTGATCTCAATGGATCTGCCCTCCTCGGACTCCCAAAGTGCTGGGATTGCAGGCGTGAGTCAACGCACCCAGCCAGGTATTTCTTTTTAAATATCAAATAGGGTTAGAGTCTGTCAGGAGCACACAACTCGAATGTTACCCTAGTGCTGCGCACTGAAGCTTGTTCCTGGTAATAACCACTGATGCACGCATGCACCATCATATAGTCACCCTATGCATTGACTTTGCAGCTTTAACCCACTGGATCCAAGCTCAGTCAACACTTGGCCCTCTGTGGTGATGGGGATATGGCCAAGGGTAAAGAAAACTCAGAGGAAGAGATGGTTACAGCATCATGCCCCTGCCTACTCCAACAGTAGAAGACAGTAAAATCAGAAGAACATTTTGTGGCATGTAAGAAATAGATAAAATTCATATCTCAGTATCCATAAATAACATTTTATCATAGCAATGCCCATTTATTTATGTATTGTTTATAGCTGCATTTGTGCTACAATGGCAGAGCTGAGTAACTGTGACAGAGACAATATGGCTCACACAGCCTAAAAGATTTACTCTCTGGGCCAGGCACAGTGGCTCATGTCTATAATCCCAGCACTTTGGGAGGCCGAGGTGGGAGGATCACTTGAGCCCAGGAGTTTAAGACCAACCTAGTCAACATGGTGAAACCTTGTCTCTACTAAAATTACAAAAATTAGCTGGGCATGGTGATGCATGCCTGTAATCCCAGCTACCCAGGAGGCTGAGGCATGAGAATCACTTGAAACCAGGAGGCGGAGGCTGCAGTGAGCAGAGGTCCCATTACTGCACTCCAACCTAGGCGACAGAGGGAGACTGCCTCAAAAAAAAAAAAAAAAAGATCCCTGGTCTGCAGCCAGTGGTGCAGGTGTTTTAGCCTTGGATTCCAAGTTCTGCGTGATGGTGACCGCATCCTGACTTACTTTTGCAACCTTACCTGCGGGGCTTTCCTGCTTCACATACCTCCCACAATGGCCCTGGCAAATCTCTTCTTGTTCCCCACTTAAATGCCTTGCTGTCCCACCTCTATGTTTTCTCCCTGCTGTTCTCCTCTTTTGGAAACCACACCTAATACTCTCAATTTGCTTTTATGCCAATTTCCTTCAACCTTCAAACAGGCCTTCCCACATCTCTCAACTATAATTTATTTCTCCACCCTTTTTTTGGCCATAATTCTCTCTCTGCTGTCTCATGACATGCCAGTTTCCTACTTTGCATTATAATTATTTATGCACATGTTTTATTCCCCCTCTAGACTATAAACTCCTTGAAGAATGCATCGGCTCATTACAAAATTAGCATTCTGAGAACCCTTATTTGCATCACACATAAGATCTCTTGTCTTCAGCAAAAAGGAGTATACTTATGACACATATAATTGGCACTTATCACACAAATCAATGATAATGGGGAACAAGGGCAAGATGGTTAATTAAAACCTAGAGCAAATTCCTCCAAAATTCATTTTTACCTTTCCTACCATTGTACCAGTATGATATGCACTGGTTTATACTAAATTTCTTATTTTTTACTTTCCCCCCACACTTTATAGATGTGTAACTGCCTTGGCCATCACACAGTTAGTGGGTGCAACAAGACCAGAAGTGAATAATCCACCAGCTGAAATCATCAGGCCTCCAAGAATGGAAAGCTTTGGAACAGTCTTTCCAGTGACAGTAGGAGCCTCTGAACTCTGAACTTTCCACCCCCAGAGCTCCATAAGGATTTGTGTGTATGCCATTTGGAACTTAGACATGGAACAATAATCTTTTAGTGTGGCTCTGATGCTGAAAATAATAGGTGAAGTTGAAGTAAAAATTAAATAAAACAACCAAGTTCCCTGCACATATGTCTGATTAGACAGGCCAAATATTCTATGGGAAACATTAATTCAACCAGCAATGATAAGGAAATAAAATAAATATGAAGAACAACCCTGCTTGCCAAAGCAACATATGCGTTTGGGATGAGTCTTTGCACCCATGACTAGTGTACACAAATATTGTGTTAAACCTCTCCTCCTAATAGCCTCATTTCTCACATGCTCTTCAGAGGAAAAAATGTGATGCTAATTTAAGATGACTTATCCTGCTAAGCACATAAATAAAAAATAGTTCAAAATCCAGAACATGATAAAACTCCCCTTTCACATTTAATTAAGTACTTTTAATTGGCAATTCAATTGGCAGACTGTATATTTCTGGCTGGAGAGATGAAGGCAGAGCAGACCCCTTAGTTAGATACAAAAGAGGAGATGTGGAGCGTATACAATTGCTTTATCATATGTGATACAGAAATGTGATGTCAGGCATGGAAGAAAGACAACTATCTGACTATCCGTACATCTGGGAAGGAATTAGCAGCAAACAGGGCAAACGCTAGAGGGTCTAATCAGGATTATAAAATGTCATTTAGAAAGATATTTACATTGTTAATTAAGCAATGAAGCTGATAACTGCTACTCTGTACATTGTGCTAATTACCCTGGTGCCTTGGAAGACTTTCTAATCAGCCAGATCAATAGACTCCTGGTTTATGCTAATCACACAGAGTCACCCTCCTTCTGAAGTGCTTTGCTTACAGCAGCCTGAACGGAGTTCAGCTCCCGCCCACTGTCCTGTGCTAGAGGCAGCCAGCATTCATCTGTCTGCCCACATCACAGCAGTAAGGCTGATGCCTGCTCACCCCCAAGGCCCACAGTGAGGCAACTGGAATCCCACCATGCACCGCGCCACCATCAATTGTTCAGGAAAGAGGCCTGAGCCTTTGTGCTCCATGAGATTTTCATGTAGCCACAGCTCTGTTCTGTTCCGACAATGAGAAAGATCACATAGTCCTGAGGGATAAGGGCTATGAGGAAGACCTAGATTTAAGTCTCTTCTCTGCCGTTGACTTTGACAGTATGACCTTGGAGCAGGACACCAATTGTTTTGATGGGAATGTGTGCAGGACCAAGTATGAAGGTCAATTTGACTCAAATACTGGGTGAACCTTTAGGGATTTTTTGTTTGTTTTCTTTTTCACTGATCATTAGTATGAACAAACCAGTCTTCTGAGCCAGAGGAACCAAACCGCTTACCTCTCCAAGTACACAAGCAGCCGCTCTGGGGCCCCAGCATGACAAGGAGAAATCTGAAAAATGTAATAAAAGGCAAAGACAGTCTAATGCAGAGTGCTTTCATGTGTACAGCTGCCTCTTGGTCATCCACATGGAATGGGTAGAGTGTGCATGAAGGAGACCCAGAAATAATCCATTTACCTCATTGCAGCCTATAATTTCTATCTCCTTCCCCCACCAAACCTCCAACAAAAAAATGGCTGGTAGCCAAGTGGCCTGATTTGAAGAAGATTAACTCGTTTGCTTTTTGCTCTAATTCCCTGGTAGGTGTCCTAATGAACAGTCAAAAATCCCACTTGGAGAGTAACAGGGTAAAAAAGAGAGGATTAGCAAAGGGTTTGGATAACCCATGGACTGAATAATCAGTCCCCAAATAATTGAGAGTCAGCTACATGTAAACTTTAAGCAGCAGCCGAGGGAGGGCATGGAGGTGGAAAGCCAAGGTGAGAGAGACGCTGAGCACAATTAGGGCTGGAAATAACTGGGATCTGTTTCTTCACTGGCAAAGCAGAACTCCTCCCGTGCACCTCTGCATGGGGCTCCCAAGCTTTCATTGCTAGCTCCCGTGCCCCAGCAGGCAGAGCCTCTGAGTTCAAGGCCAGCTCCTATGCTGGGCTTTGGGATGGGGCCAATTTGTTGAGTTGTTTCAGTGCTTTGATGTGTAAACTAATCATCCGTCATTGTGCTCTAATTAAACTTAAGTGGTGCAATGGATTTGCTGTCATAGAGGCCAGGGCCCCTCCTGGCTTGGGGAGGGACGGGCAGCATCCGCTGAAAGCATCCCAGCCCCGGGAGAGCATAGAGCAAGGAAATGCCAGGCATGAATATGAAAGGAGCTGATAACTCTGTCTAGGCCTAGGAGACTGAAGAAAATGGGACAAACCAGCAACCAAGGCAGGTCTATGAGTCTCTGATTTCCGGGGTGCAGTCGCCCTCAGCATGAGTGTACAGACATAACAAGCTCGGGTCAAGTGGCTAACCACAAGGTGATCTTACATTTGTCATGGTAACACATCTCTCTGGGCCAGCTGGCCTGGCATCGTCAAATTGTAACCCAGTTTCACAAGGTGAGGGGCAATTTCCCCCCCCCACACCCAAACCGGATGACCAAAAGGTGCCAGGAGAGCAGATTCAAGACTCTATAAAATGTTGATCATCACGACCATTTTCCTCTTCCCCAAATACTTGCACTCTAACTTTCAAGAAGTATGTCTAGAATTATGAAGGGGAGAGTGAGTTCTTCTTATGATGGGGAGTCAGAGGAAAGAGGGAGAAGATGGTTGTGGTGCAGTTGTGCTGTGACATGTGTTCTGGGAAGAGAGTCACCCTGTCCCGGATCTGACTCTTCCCTGGCTCCAGTGCACCACCAGAAGGCAGGAATGAGGATGTGCATGTTCCATACTGCACCAACATTTTGTGGGACCACAACCTGGATAATGCTGATATATTTGTCTTGTTGCCTCAACGTAATTGATAAATCCCACTCCATAGAGACACAGTGATGGCATGATGAAAAGATTCTTCTCTTCTTCACCCGTGTATTCGTTTAGCAATTATTGATTGAACATCTGTGTACAAGGCATGCTATAAGATCAAAGTTGTGCAAGATATAGCCTCTGCCATGAAAGAACTCCTACTCTCAGAGGAAAGATAAGATGACCACCTATGATTTGATGATTGCAAGTAATTCAATAACAACTGTACCTTGGAAGGAAAAAAAATAGGTCAAGCATATTATCAGATGGATATTATGGGGTACTGTCTAGACAGCTCCAGAAAAGAAAGAGAAGAAAGGACACTAACACTTTTGGCCATCTTTTTGTCTTCCAGACACTATGTCAGGCATAATCACAACTGTTTTCTCATTCAGTACTCACCACTGTCAGAGGCATTCAAACCAGTGCAACTCCATCTTGAATAGGTGCTGGGTAAAATAAGGCTGAGACTTAACTGGGCTGCATTCCCAGGAGGTTAGGCATTCTAAGTCACAGGATGAGACGGGGGTCACAAAGCCCTTGCTGATAAAACATCATGCAGTAAAGAAGCTGGCCAAATCCCACCAAACCCCAGATGGCGATGAGAGTGACCTCTGGTGGTCCTCATTGCTCATTATATGTTAATTATAATGCACTAGCATGCTAAAAGACACTCCCACCAGTGCCGTGACAGTTTAGAAATGCCATGGCAATGTCAGGAAGTTACCCTATAGGGTCTAAAAGGGAAAGGAGCCCTCAGTTCTGGGAATTGCCCACCCCTTTCCTGGAAAACTCAGAAATAATCCACCCCTCACTTAGCATATAATCAAGAAATAACTAGCCGGGTGTGGTGGCTCACACCTGTAATCCCAGCACTTTGGAAGGCCAAGGAAGGTGGGTTACTTGAGGTCAGGAGTTCAAGACCAGCCTGGCCAACATGGCAAAACCCCGCCTCTACTAAAAATATAAAAATTAGCCAGGCATGGTGGCATGCAACTGTAATCCCAGCTACTCAGAAGGCTGAGGCAGGAGAATCATTTGAACCTGGGAGGCGGAGGTTGCAGTGAGCTGAGATTGTGCCACTGCACACCAGCCTGGTCGACAGAGCAAGACTCTGTCTCAAAGAAAAAACAAGAAAAAAAGAAATAACTATAAGTATCCTTAGTCCAGCAGTCTAAGCTGCTGCTCTGCCTATGGTGTAGCCATTTTTTTTTTTATTCCTTTGCTTTCGTGATAAACTTGCTTTCACTTTACTCCATAGATTCGCCTCAAATTCTTTCTTGCTCAAGATCCAAGAACCCTCTCCTGGGATCTGGATCAGGACCTCTTTCCAGTAACATCACCATTCTGTAAGGTGAACATGATTATTCCTATTTTACAATGAGAAAGCTAGGCCGGGTGCAGTGGCTCACGCCTGTAATCCCAGCACTTTGGGAGGCCGAGGCGGGTGGATCATGAGGTCAGGAGATCAAGACCATCCTGGCCAACATGGTGAAACCTGTCTCTACTAAAAATACAAAAATTACCTGGTCATGTTGGCGGGCGCCTGTAGTCTCAGCTACTCAGGAGGCTGAGGCAGGAGAATCACTTGAACCCGGGAGGCGGAGCTTGCAGTGAGCCAAGATCACACGACTGCACTCTAGCCTGGGCAACAGAGAGACACTCCATCTCAAAAAACAAAACGAAACAATGAAAAAGCTAAGACTGAAATATCCCTGACAAATGCCATATAAAAGCGTGGCAGACACTCAACTTCTCCCTCCCTCTCCACAGCCCCATATCTGTTTTCTCCTTCTCTGGTAATAGAAGTTTTGGCCTTAGATAGTTACCCAAATAAGATCTACCTCTCCTAGTCTCCTTTGTATAGATCTGGCCACGTGACTAGGTCCTGAGAATAGGATGGAAAGAGATGTGATGGGAGCAACTTCCATGTTGTATCTTACAAAAGAAAGCAGCTGGGCGTGGTGGCTCACACTTGTAATTGGGAGGCAGAGGCAGGTAGATCACTTGAGCCCAGGAGTTTGATACCAGCCTGCACAACATAATGAAGCTTTGTCTCTGCGAAAAGTAAAAAAAGAAATTAGCAGCGTGGTGGTGAGCACCTGTAGTCTCAGTTACTCGGGAAGCTGAGGTGGAAGGATCGCTTGAGCCCAGGACGTGTAGGCTGCAGTGAGCCATGATTGTGCCACTGCACTCCAGCCTGGGTGAGGGGGCAAGACCCTGTAAGAAAGAAAGAGAAAGGGAAGAAAGAAAGAAAGAAAAGAAAGAAAGAAAGAAAGAAAGAAAGAAAGAAAGAAAGAAAGAAAGAGAAAGAGAAAGAAAGAAAGAGAGAGAGAGAGAGAGAGAAAGAAAGAAAGAAAGAAAGAAAGAAAAGCAAAGAAAGAAAGAAAGAAAGAAAGAAAGAAAGAAAGAAAGAAAGAAAGAAAGGAGGGAGGGAGGGAGGGAGGGAAGGAAGGAAGAAGGAAGGAAGGAAGGAAGGAAGGAAGGAAGGAAGGAAGGAAAAGAAGGAAAGGAAGCAAAGGAAGGAAGCCTGTTTTCTCTTTCCTCTTTCTGCCTTCTTGCTAGTTCCCACAAAGATGTGGTGGTGGCCACCTCCAACCATGGAAATGTAGGCAGCATGCTAGGGCTGACAGAGTGAATGGCTGATAGGGTCCAGGATATAGGACACCCTGAAGACCCTGTATCAGTATGGACTCCTTCGATTCCTACTCTTACATGGAAGCAATAAACTATTTTGTTTAAATTACTGATACATTGACTCAGTGTTTCAGGCACATGTCAAGTAACAGAGAGTAGTACAAACCATGTAACAGAGGAATGCAGAGGAGAGAAAAAGTCATCAAGAAAAATATTCTTCAATTGTTTTTAAATTTATCAAACTCCTATTACATGCCAGGCACTGCTCTGGGCTCTGGGGATTCAAAAATAAACAAAGTTCTTGACCTTAAGGAGGAAATCCATAAAACAATCATTTTATGTAGAAATACCAATGTTAGCAATAATCACAGAGTGCCATGAGTGAACCGGAAATGGACACCTATCTCAGCCTAAAGGAGTCAGGCCTTTAACCTGGGCCTGGAAATCCCCGTTCGGATTTTATTATAGTGGGGAAGATGGAAGGTGGAAAAGAGAGGAGGGGAAAAACTGTTGGTAGAGGCTGCCTCCTTGCCTGACTTGCATTAGTCCCACTACCTGTAATTGCCACCTGGAAGGTTCTCTCTCTCCATTCCTAATCATTCTTGAATGCACAGGTCCCACCTTGTCTAGAAGACTCTGCTGAGACTCCCCATCGCTGAGTCTGAAGGAGTATTTCCAATGACACTGACATCTGCAGCACTCCAGCAGACTAAACAGCAAAGAAGGTCACACATCAAGTATATTTGCAGGGTTGTCCACCTTCTTTATTGTGTGTGTTTGTTTGTTTGTTTGTTTGTATTGTTTTTGAGACAGAGTCTCGCTCTATTGCCAGGCTGGAGTGCAGGGGCATGATCTCAGCTCACTGCAGCCTCCACCTCCTGGGTCCCAGTGATTCTCCTGCCTCAGCCTCCTGAGTAGCTGGGATTACAGGCGCATGCCACCACGCCCAGCTAATTTTTGTATTTTTAGTAAAGACAAGGTTTCACCATGTTGGCCAGGCTGATCTCGAACTCCTGACCTCAGGTGATCTGCCTGCCTTGGCCTCCTAAAGTGCTGAGATTACAGGCGTGAGCCACCGCACCTGGCCTATTTTCCTTTTAAAAATACATATTTGTCAAAACATGTCTTTAACTCTGGATGCTGTATCATTTATTAGAAACTGCAGTGCTCGTGCCCTCTGCTCATTCACATTGACTGCATGTGAAAGAGTTTGGAAGACTCTAATAGAGAGAGCCCACATTCAACTAGTTTAAGTGTCATGATCATTGCTGGTCAGGGCAGGTGCTTGTTGAGTGCATGAGAGGCAGAGACGGGGAGTTTGCTGGCCATTTCTGGACCTCATTTACAAAGTTGGCTATTCAGTAAGCCTTTAAGACTTGCCAGATTGGGCCACCAAGCAAAGATTGCTGTCAGGAATCCAAAATGGGAAAATAGATCATTTATGTCCTGAATGCCTCATAACATTTTTGCATAGAAAGGAGATAAGGCACAGTATTTGGAATTGCCTCTCCATGAGTTTTTGATCCCTCCCATCCCACCACACACACACACACACACACACACACACACACACACTCCCTTCCCCTAAAAAAGACTGTTCCTGCCCTGGTCTACACACCCACGAGCCATCCCTGACTCTCCCTTCCCCTTAAAAGTGAGTCCTGTTGATCTTGAATTTATACTCTTGTCTCTTGAATATATTATACAGCTTGTCTCTTGAATTTATACTCTTCTCTCCATCCCACCACCAACCTAGTCCAAGCCACCATTGTCTGTCACTAAGAGCCTTGCTATTCGAAGAGTAGACTAGGGACCAGCATCACTGGAAGCTGAACCCACCCCAGACCTAGATGTAAGGAATCAGAATCTGCATTTTAACAAGATCCCCGGTGACTCATTTGCACATTAACGTTCCAGAATGAGAATGCCGCAGGAGCCTCCTAACCAGTTTCCCCCTCCTAGTCCTGGCTTACATTAAGACATTGGTCTGGGACCAATTTGCTCTCTTTCTATATATTTATTTTTTGACTGCAACCTCTGACTCCTGGGTTCAAGCAATTCTCCTGCCTCAGCTTCCCAAGTAGTTGGGACTACAGGTGCACACCACCACACCTGGCTAATTTTTTGTATTTTAGTAGAGACGGGGTTTCACCATGTTGCCCAGGCTGGTCTCGAACTCCTGAGCTCAGGCAATCCGCCTGCCTCGGCCTCCCAAAGTGCTAGGAGTACAGGCCTGAGCCACCGTGCCCAGGCTCAATTTGCCCTCTTAACTTGAGAATCCTCACACTATTCAGATAGTGCCATTTTTCCACTGTACTTCTTTACATGACACAGGATTGCTGTTCTAATTTCTTACAGATTAGTTTATCCACAAGATAAAGACAAAATTTCTTGTTTCCTCCCTGAGTAGGTGAGGGAAGATATTTTAGGTCATTTCATTGGAGGCTGTGGGATTCTTTTCAGGGTCCTGCATTTATGAAAGGGTTTCAGTTCCAAGTCCCCTTTTCAAGTGAGCCCAAGCCTTGTCCCTGTCCCAGCCTAGGCATGAAAACTCCAGCCCCAAGCCATTAGGGTTTGTATTCTGGAACTCTCCCTGCCCCACTCCCACCTCTGAGCAGCCACAGAATCCACTTGGGATCTTTCTGCTCTGTCTTTAACCTCTCCTAATCTCTGCCCCAGGATTATTTGCCTTTCTTTCTATTAAACACAGACCCAGTGTTTGATTTAGTTTAGTTTAGTGTTTTTTGTTTGTTTGTTTGTTTGTCTTTGAGACGGAGTTTCACTCTTGTTACCCAGGCTAGAGTGCAACGGCCTGATCTAGGCTCACTGCAACCTCCGCCTCCTGGGTTCAAATGATTCTCCTGCCTCAGCCTCCTGTGTAGCTGGGATTATAGGCATGCGCCACCATGCCTGGCTAATTTTGTATTTTTTAATAGAGATGGGGTTTCTCCATGTTGGTCGGGCTGGTCTCAAACTCCTGACCTCAGGTGATCTGCCTGCCTCGGCCTCCTGAAGTGTTGGGATTACAGGCGTGAGCCACCGCACCCAGCCTAGTTTAGTTTTTAAAATGAAAGTCCTTTCTATGTGTTTATGGTGGAGTTAAGAGAGGAGGAGGGAAAGGAGTCCCTCACTGGCCCAGCTTACTTATCCTGTTACCAGTCAGAGCCATCATCTTAAAACTGAGGTCAGATCCCGCTACTGTCCTGTTTAAAATGGGTCAGTGGCTTTTCTCCACGTTTAGGCCAAAATCCAAAACGCAGAATAGGCAACCTGGCCCCTGCCTACTCAGCTCCCCAGTCATTGGTGTGAGGAATGAAGTTGTTGAAAGCGTGATGGTCTAGAGTTTCACTGTCCCACAGGGGGCCACTCCAGACCGAGCTGTGTGCTCGGTGCATACTGGATTTCAAAGAGTTCATATGAAAAAAAGAATGTAAAGTACCTCTTTAATTTAAAAAAATTGTTTTTTTGAGACAGAGTCTCACTCTGTCACCCAGGCTGGAGTGCGGTGGTGCCACTCACTATAGCCTCAACCTCCCAGGCTCAAGCAATCCTCCTGCCTTCACCTCCCAAGTAGCTGGGACCACAGGTATGCTCCATTAAGCCCAGCTAATTTTTGTATTTTTTGTAGAGATGAGGTCTCACTATGCTGTTCAAACTGATCTTGAACTCCTGAGCTCAAGCAATCTGCCTGTCTGGGCCTCCCAATGTGCTGAGATTACAGGCATGAGCCACAGCGGCTGGCCCTAATAAAATTTTATATAGATTATATGTTGAAATGGTAATATTTGGATTATTGTGTTAAATTACGTGTATTTTTTAATTTGATATACTTATTTTTTTTGAGATGGAGTCTCACTCTGTCACCTAGGCTGGAGAACAATGGCACAATCTCGGCTCACTGCAACCTCCATATCCTGGGTTCCAGCAATTCTCCTGCCTCAGCCTCCCAAGTAGCTGGGACTACAGGTACATGCCACCACGCCTGGCTAATTTTTGTATTTTTTAGTAGAGGCGGGGTTTCACCATATTGGCCAGGCTGGTCTCGAACTCCTGACCTCGTGATCTGCCCGCCTCAGCCTCCCAAAGTGCTGGAATTAGAGGCGTGAGCCATTGCACCTAGCTAAATATATTTTTTAAATTAGCACTGGCCATGGTGGCGCACACCTGTAGTCCCAGCTACTCGGAAGGTCAGGGCAGGAGAATCACTTGAGCCCAGGGGTTCCAGTCCAGCCTGGGCAACATAGCAAGACTGTCTCAAAAAAAATGTTTTTAATTAATTTCACCTTCTTAAAAATATGGTTCCTAGGAATTTAAAATGACAAATGTGGCTTATGTTATATTTCCATCAGACATTGATGGTGAAGCACCTGGAAGCAAAAGTGATTGCAGACATTGGAACTCACATGTCATTTCTGTTTGCTCTGGTAGACTTGGGTGCCTCGGGAAAGCCCAGTGCTTTGAGAAGCAATTCACTTAGCTCTGAGCGACATCTGAGCTCATTCTTGACTGTGTTGAGGGGTGGGCAATCTCACTGGGGAAAAACAAACAGCCGGAATCAGGCTTTGTTCTTAATGCTATTTCTCAGTGCTGATGACACCCCTGCTGGGTCCAGCCTCAGGGGACACAGTGGGGAACGGACTGACAGCCATTAAGAAAATTGAACATCTCAGATCAGACATCAAGGCAGAATCTTTATCAAACTAGCATCAGACCCTGCGAGCTCTCCAGCTAGGAGGAAGGCTTGCCTCTAGGACCTTTGCTGTTTGTGATTATCTGACAGTCTCCAATCCTATTTAACATTCTAGAATTCGAATTGTAAAAAGACATCACCGTGTACTGCTTGCCATTCACTGGCCATGTGGATGAGTGAGTTAACCAAGTTAACCTCCATGGCCCTCAGTGTTCTCATATATAACATGGTGATGAAAATTGTACCTACGTCACAGAGTTGGTGGAAAAATGAGACGAGCATCAAGCCACGCACTTAGAACAGTGCCCAGTCTACAGCCAGTGTTCAATGGAGATTCGTTATTATGATGGCTAATTATGATGGGAATGTTTGTATAAAAGGAGTCTTTGCCTACAGCCAAAAATCTTAAGCAAAAGCTGAGAGATATGCTCCATACAGCCTCACAAGTGCCATTTCTGGGTACTGATCATGGGCCTGTTCTGAATTATTCTGCAAAATGGGATCCAATCCAAGAATCTTTACTGTGCTAGTGGTCATTTATCATTTTGGCATTTGTCAAGCATGCATTTCCCTTCAAAATAGTATCCCAGGCTGGGCATGGTGGCTTATGCCTGTCATCCCAGCATTTTTAGAGGCTGAGGCAGGAGGATTACTTGAGCCATGGAGTTCAAGACCATCCTGGGCAACATAGTGAGATCTCATCTCCACAAAAAAAACAAAAAACAAAAAATTAGCTTGGTGTATTAGTCTGTTTTCACACTGCTATGAAGACGTACTACCTGAGACTGGGTAATTTATAAAGGAAAAGAGGTTTGATTAACTCACAGTTCCATATGACTGGGGAGGCCTAAGGAAACTTACAATCGTGGTGGAGGGGAAGCAAACACATCCTTCCTCACAAGGTGGCAGGAGAAAGAAGAGTGAGGAGTGAAGGGGGAAGACCCCCTTATAAAACCATCAGATCTCATGAGAACTCACTCACTATCATGAGAACAGCATGGGGGGAACCATCCCCATAATCCAATCACTTCCCTCTCTTTATATATGGGGATCACAGGTCCCTCCCTCAACACGTGTGGATTGCAATTAGAGGGGAGATTTGGGTGGGGACACAGAGCCAAACCACATCACCTGGTGTAGTGGTGAACATCTATGGTCCCAACTGACTAGAGGCTGAGGTAGGAGGATTGCTTGAGCCCAGGAAGCCAAGACTGCAGTGAGTGGTGTTTGTGCTATTACACTCCAGCCTGGGCAACAGAGCAAGACCCTGTCTCAAAGAAAAAAGAATAGCATCCCAATTTCCTTTTGGGAAATAAAGCCTCCCTCATTTTCTGCGGTTGGTAACTCCTAGCACCTTTCCCTGGATAAACCCAGCTCCTCTCTCCCTGTCCTAGTATAGACAGGGGCAGCCCACAGAGCACTTTTTGCTGTGAGCTGCCCCACGTCAACAATATTCTTCTAATCTTTTCCTTTGGGTAAAAGTCGGTGAGAGTCCATTTCTGTTGCTTGCAACCAAAAACCCCACTGATAAAATTCTTATTCCTTCCTTTCCTTTCTCCCCTGCTCCTCACTCCAGGCTTTCCTCCAAATGCCACCAGAATACAGAACAGACCACATGGTCAGAGGAATTGCACTTCTATAGAGTTTGAAGTGAGAAAGCAGCACATGCTCCATAAACAGGCCCTTCAGCTGCAACTGAACTGTTATAAGAGAGACAGATCCCACGATGGAAAGCAGTCTTTGTAGTGAGAGAGACCCGGATTCAAAATCCTGCTGTATGACCTTGTGCAATTACTTAGTGTCTCTGATCATCAGTTTCCTCCACCATGCCCAGCTAATTTTTGTATTTTTGGTAGAGACGGGGTTTCACCATATTGCCCAGGGTGGTCTCCATCTCTTGACCTCGTGATCTGCCCACCTCGGCCTCCCAAAGTGCTGGGATTACAGGAGTGAGCCACCACGCCCGGCCCACATTTTTTAAATAAAAGATATGTTTTAAGAAATTGGTTTACATGATTGAGGGGGCCGGTAAATCTGAAATCTTTTACTTGAAGTCAACTGATTTGTAGATGGTAACCATATCTACAAAATGCTTTCACAGCAACGCCTAGATTCATGTTTGATTACATAACTAGGTACTATAGCCTAACCGAGTTGACTAAGAAAACTAACCATCACAGAGATCATAATACTACTTTGTATCCTTGAGTATTAAGCAAGCTAAATGCTTATAAAGTACTTAGCACAGTGCCTGCCACTTATAGGAATGCAATAGGCAGTAGACTCTTTTCTGACAATCCTTTATTGGAAAGGTTTTTTCTATTAACAGAGGCAGGAAAGGGTAATATAATAGCATTCATGCAATGTCCTGGAAACCAGGCTCTATCCTAAGCACTTTATAAATATTAACTGATATTAACTGATTTCATTTAATCCCCCAGCTACCCTAAGAGTTAGGTAATCTTATTTAGATGAGGAACTAGTGATCCAGAGAGGTTAAGTAAATTGCTGAAGGTCACACAGCCAGCCTGTGGTATGCCAGTAGGCAAGTAACTGCCCCTCTGAATCAGGCTGCCCATGAGTGGTCTCTGCAGCACGTATTACCCAAGAGAATGTCTTTCCAAGTATCAACTCCAGCTAAAACCTTGAGATAAAGTGTGCCCTGCCCAGTCACTTTAAGGAAAACTCCACCCAATCCCACAAACATGGCCAGATTTAGCTGCCGGTATATTTTTGAAAAATATTTTAGGGTAGAATATCACACCCCCACCACACTCCCCACTCCACTCCACCATCTCCCCATGATGAGAAAAAGCCAACACCTTTCCATCTAAGAAAACTTGGCGGAGGTCTCTCCCCACACATAAAGAAGGGTTCCTTCTATGCACTTCTATCAGGAGTGTCGCACAACTAACGAACTTTCCAAACAAAGAAGCGGCAAGTCAGAAATAAAATCATGCGCTAATTGTGCTTTTCCTGGAATGGATGACTATATAATATTCTAATAAAAAAGCTGGAATCACATTTGCATTTAGACAAAGGCTTGTTAGAAAAGAGATGAGAATAAAAGGAGGCCATAAGACCACGGGTGCTTCTCCCAAGGCCAGTCATTACTGCTCAGGGCAGGCAGCCAGCAAGTGGAAAGTTGCCCAATGTTGGTCAAGTCCAGAACTCCAGGGATGCCCCCTTGTGTCCACTAGCTCTCTCAGGGGCCCCAAATCCTACTTACACTATGGCCACCTAAGAGCATTCAGGCAGCTCCCATATCAGTTCGCAGTTAGCGGGAATTCTCTCTCACAGCAGGTGTTCTTTTTTCCTTTTCAGAACCATGCTGGAAATTGAACATTCAGTAAAATAGAGTGCTGTGATCATGTTTAAAATCCGGCCAGGTGCAGTGGCTCATGCCTATAATCCTAGCACTTTGGGAGGCCAAGGCAGGCTGATCACTTGAGTCCAGGAGTTTGAGACCAGCCTGGACAACATGGCGAAACCTCATCTCTACAAAAAATGCAAAAAGTAGGCAGGGTGTGGTGGCTCACGCCTGTAATCCCAGCACTTTGGGAGGCTGAGGCAGGTGGATCACCTGAGCTCAGGAGTTGAGACCACCTTGGCCAACATAATGAAACCCTGTCTCTACTACAAATACAAAAATTAGTCGGGCACGGTGGTGGGTGCCTGTAATTCCAGCTACTCAGGAGGCTGAGGCGGGAGAATCGCTTGAACCCAGGAGGCGGAGGTTTCAGTGAGCCGAGATAACGCCACTGCACTCCAGCCTGGGCAACAACAGCAAAACTCCGTCTCAAAAAATAAAAATAAATAAAAATAATACAAAAATTAGCTGGGCGTGGTGGCACTTGCCTGTAGCCCCAGTTACTTGGAAGGCTGAGGTGGGAGGATTGCTTGAGCCCAGGAGGTCGAGGCTGCAGTGAGCCATGATCACACCAGTGCACTCCAGCCTGGCCAACAACAGAGTGAGACCCCATCTCAAAAATTTTTTTTAAAAATTAATAAAATAAAATTAAGAGTCAAGGAGTTTCTAACTGTGACTGCTTTTATTTTGGTGGAAAATAATTCCAATGTAACAGGTGTGAGGTCATAAACATACAGGAAGACACCCCCAGCTGTGACTTCCTCTTGTAATATGGAACATCTCACATAGGCCATGGGCCATGCATGCTAGGGTAAAACTGTGAAGTACAGAAATCTAAACTTGCTAGAGCTTGATGTTTTCCTTCTATCTTTCCTTTCTCCTTCTTCATATCAAATTTTTTCTATCCTCCCCAGAAACTGGACCCCTGGGTCTAAAGATTGGGATCTTCTGGTTGGGCAACGGCTCCTCTACAAGGCAATTTCAAAAGCCATTCTCCATTTGGTACCAAGTGGTGGAGATTAACATTTCAGCCAGGCATGATCCCAGACCCTGAGGATTAGCTTTGTGGTGTTTGAGTGATATCTACCGGTTACACCCTGGGGTTTGGCTGTCTCCCTTGTCTTTATCTGTCAATGTCAGCATCAAATTAGAGAGAGAAACAAAATAGGACAAGCCAAGGGCAGCCTTTCTGGGAGTTATGCCAGGCTGGCAAGATGAGGCAGACAGGGCAATGTGTTGGCAGTTCACGACTGGGTCAGATGATAGAGAAATGGGGTGTCTGCAGGGACATACATGGGACTTCGGGTTCAGAGGACTGAGCTAAGGTCAGAAGTTGGAGAGGTGAATTGGAGTCCATGTTCAGAAATCCATACTGGGTATGATGGTGTGGTCTGAGCATAATAGACAGGCCAATCACAGAGAAGAACAGAATCAAAATGCAACTCCCAGGCCTGAAGATGGAAAAAAAAAAAAATAGAGCATATGAATAATAGTCACACATGTTTCATTCATTGGTTCTTATCCCTGTCAACTCCTTCAGAGCCACAAGGCCCCTGCAGTCACTCCCGCCCCACCTTCCAGTCACTTCCAGGCATCCAGAGGGATTCTCAAGGGATGGCCTCACAAATGGCTGCTGTGTCCCCAGTGAACACATGCTTCTGCACTGTTTGCCTCTCCATGCACCACCTGCCTCCCATGCACCCAGGCAAGGTGCTGTGTGCCTGAATGGCTGCAGTACCCTCTGCCGTGCTCATCAGCTCTCCCGGGCCTTCCCACTGCAGGCCATGTCTATATCTCTCTGCCTGTGGGCTTTCTGTGGTGATGGGACCCCACCGCCTCTTCCTACAGCAGGATGCAGGAGAATTAATACCCCCTCTAGCTGCCCCATCAGCAGCGCCCAGCCAATGACTGAAGGAGATCCTGTAAATACCCCCACCTTCTTCATCCCTAGGACAAGGTCAATTGAAGGAACATTTCTACATAGGCCTTCAGGATTCCCCAGGAAAACTAAGCTCCAGTTGACCACAGTGGTAACTTGCTTGATAATGCATGTCTTACTCGCTGCTTTTCCTTCCCTGTCCCACTTTCCTATGTCTCTACTAGTGTTTCCCAATAAATTACTTGCACTTGAATGCTTGACTTTGGCTGTGACAGTCTGAGACATTTCCAGTCTCTCTCTCTGACCTCCTGCTGTTGATTCTTCACACGGCAGCCTGAGTGGCCTTTGTAATTTATATATATATATATATGAAAATAGAGTAGAGACAGGCTCTCACTACACTGCCCAGGTTGGTCTTGAACTCCTAAGCTCAAGCAATCCTCCTGCCTTGGCCTCCCAAAGTGTTGGAATTACAGGCATGAGTCTCCGTGCCCCGCCCTGTGTGTCCTTTGATAACATCAGTCAGGGCAGATCATGTCCTTGCTGAAAACTTTCCAAGAATAAAAATGCAAAACCCTTCCTATGGACTGTGAGGTTCTTTGCAACCTCTGTGATCTGGCCCCTGCTCTACCTCTCCCTTCACTCCCTCTGCTCCAGCCACAACGGCCATCTTGCTGTCTTTCAGACACTCTGAGTTCTCGCCTGCCTTCAGTCTCGTGTGCCTGCTTTTCCCCTTCTTGGAGAACTCTGCACTTAGATCTCTGGGTGGCTCACTCCTTGTCAGTGTTAATCAAGTGTCAGCTCAAATATCACCTCCTCCAAGAAGCCTTTTCTGACTACCCAGTCTCAAATAGCCCTGTTCTCAACCCCCTGCCCAGTTAGTCTTCAACACTGATGACTACCTAAAACTCTCTTGGGTATGTATTTGTTGACTTGTTAATTTTATGCCTCTTGTTCTGACCCTGGTGCCTAGAACATTGCCCAACACATAGTAGGCACTTGATAAGTATTTGTGGAATGAAGAATGATCCAACAAGAGAAGAAGAGAAATTAAGACAATGGCAATAGCAATGGAGAAGAAGAGATCAATTGGGAAAATATATAGGGGAGGGAAGCAGTGATATTAGATGACCAATTAGATGTAGAAGGTAAGGGAATGGAGGCTGACACCAAGCTTGAGAGCTGGCAGGGATAGGGATGCCATTCACCACAACAGGGAGTGCAGGAAAGGGCCAGGCCTGGAGGGAAAGATGGTGAGTTCATGTGGGCATGATGCGTGTGAAAAGTCCATGAAATGTCCAAATGGAGATGTCCAGCAAAGGGTTAACAATATAGGTCTGGAGCATCAGAGAAAGGAGGAAACTAAAGATTTGAATCTGGAAGGGGTCAGCAATGTGCAATTGAGCCTATGGAAGAGAATGACATCACTGGAGGAAAACATTAGAGAAAAATTTGCAAACTAAAATGCTTTCAGGGACCAAGAAAACAATTTAGATAAGTGAAGTAGCTCAGATCAAAACTATAAAGAATGGTGGTTAGTGCAGTGAGAATTCAAAATAATATGTCCCTTCTTGAAAGACATTCATAGTAAACGTTATTAAACCCTATGCGGGCCAAGCAAAACAGGTCTTGTGTGGGCCACTAATGTGAGGCCTTTAATGTAGAATGAGAAGTTTCCCTGTGCTACTAGGCCCTGAGGACACCAACATTTAATGGGCAGGCATAGAATAAAGAGTTTCCAAATGAGACTGATGAGGAGCGAGAAGAGAGGTGGGGTAAACCCAGGAAGAATCACGGTGCAGAAGTCAAAGCATTATCAAATGCTGCCGATAGGTCCAAGGGAGCGGAGTCAACAAGGATTCCTGGATTTAGCCAGAGGGAGCTCACTGATGGCATGAGCAGGAGCAATGTCAGGGAGTGGAAGACAGAAGCCGGGCACAATTTGATGAGAAATCCATGGAAAATGAGGATGTAGCAACAGTAAAAGGATAGGCCATACTTTCCTTTTTGAGACAGAGTCTCGCCTGTCCCCCAGGCTGGAGTGCAGTGGCCATCTGCCTACTGCAAGCTCCGCCTCCCGGGTTCCCGCCACTCTCCTGCCTCAGCCTCCCGAGTAGCTGGGACTACAGGCGCCCGCCGCCTCGCCCGGCTAGTTTTTTGTATTTTTTAGTAGAGACGGGGTTTCACCGTGTTAGTCAGGATGGTCTCGATCTCCTGACCTCGTGATCCGCCCGTCTCGGCCTCCCAAAGTGCTGGGATTACAGGCTTGAGCCACCGCGCCCGGCCTAGGCCATACTTTCAAGAAGTTCATCAGTGAAGGAAAGAGGATGGGGACCCAGTAATTTCATCCTGGATATCCAACAGAAATGAGTACTTGTGTACATAAAAGTGTAGAAAAAAATGTTGATAGTAGCTTTATTTATTTATTTATATAATTATATTTTGAGACAGAGTCTTGCTCTCTCGCCCAGGCTGGAGTGCAGTGGCACGATCTCAGCTCACGGCAACTTCCACCTCCCAGGTTCAAGTGATTCTCCTGCCTCAGCCTCCCGAGTAGCTGGGATTACAGACACCCACCACCACACATGGCTAATTTTTTTGTATTTTTAGTAGAGATGGGGTTTCACCATGTTGGCCAGGCTGGTTTTGAACTCCTGACCTTAAGTGATCTGCACACCTCAGTCTCTCAAAGTGCTAGGATTACAGGCATGAGCCACTGTGCCCGGCCAGATTTATTTATTTATTTATTTATTTATTTATTTATTTATTTATTTTTGAGACAGGTCTCACTCTGTCACCCAGGCTGGAATGCAGTGGTGTAATCTCAGATCACTGCAACCTCCATCTCCAGGGTTCAAGTGATTATCCTGCCTTACTTAGCCTCTTGAGTGAGGCTGGGACTACAGTTGTACACCACCACATCCAGCTAATTTTTGTATACAAGGAACTCAGCTAGGAAGCTGGAAATAGTCTGTATCTTGGATTTGGGTGGTGGTTCCAGGGTCATATACCTATGCAGAAGTTCTTTAAGCTGTACACTTAAGATTTGTACAAACATAAGATGTGTGTATGGCTGGGCATGGTGGCTCATGCCTGTAATCCCAGCACTTTGGGAGGCCGAGGTGGGCAGATCACCTGAGGTCGGGAGTTTGAGACCACCCTGGCCAACATGGCGAAACCCTGTCTCTACTAAAAATACAAAAATTAGCGGGTCGTGGTGTCACGTGCCTGAATCCCAGTTATTCGGGAAGCTGAGGTGGGAGAATCACTTGAACTCTAGAGGCAGAGGTTGCAGTGAGCCAAGGTTGCGCCATTGCACTCCAGCCTGGGCAACAAGAGTGAAACTCCGTCTCAGAGAGAGAGAGAAAAAAAAAGATGTGTGTATGTAATACCTCAATTAAAAAGTGAGAAAATAGACCAGGTGCAGTGGTTCATGCCTATAATCCCAGCACTTCGGGAGGCCGAGGCAGATGGATCACTTGAGGTCAAGCATTTTTTTGTTGTTGTTCTGTTTTGGTTTTTTTTTTTTTTTTTGAGACGGAGTTTCACTCTTGTTGCCCAAGCTGGAGTGCAATGGCGCGATCTCGGCTCACTGCAACCTCCGCCTCCCAGGTTCAAGCGACTCTCCTGCCTCAGCCTCTCCTGAGTTGCTGGGATAATAGGCATGTGCCACCACTCTGGCTAATTTTGTATTTTTAGTAGAGTCGGGGTTTCTCTATGTTGGTCAGGCTAGTCTTGAACTCCCCACCTCAGGTGATCCTCCCGCCTCGGCTTCCCAAAGTGCTGGGATTACAGGTGTGAACCACTGTGCCCGGCTGAGGTCAGGCATTTGAGACCAGCCTGGTCAACATGACAAAACCCCATCTCTACTAAAAACACAGAAAATTAGCCGGACGTGGTGGTGGGTGCCTGTAATCCCAACTACTTGGGAGACTGAGGCAGGAAAATCGCTTCAACCCAGGAGGCGGAGGTTGCAGTGAGCTGAGATCATGCCACTCCAGCCTGGGCGACAGAGAGAGACTATGTCTCAAAAAAAAAAAAAAAACAAAAAAAAAAACAAAAAAAACCCAAAAAAACACTGAGAAAATAAAGGAGAGAAAGAAGACATTTGGCTGAGGAGGAGAGTGGGATTTTCTTTTAGAACTAACTCAGTTCCTGCTTTAGGTCTAATGTTAGAGCTGCTGTGGACATTTTGGCACAGAAGAAAAAGTTCAAACAAAAAAGGACTATCACAAATTATGTATGAATTACAAGGGAAAAATGGTAACTTTATTTATTTATTTTTTGAGACAGTCTTGCTCTGTCGCCTAGGCTGGAATGCAGTGGCATGATCATGGTTCATTGCAGCCTTAAACTCCTAGGCTCAAGAGATCCTTCCACCTCAGACTCCTCAGTAGCTGGGACTAAAGGTGCACACCACCATGCCCAACTGATTTTTAAATTTTTCTGTAGAGATGAGGTCTCACTTTGTTGCTCAGACTGGTCTTGAACTCCTAGACTCAAGTGATCCTCCCACTTCAGCCTCCCAAAGTGCTGAGATTACAAGAATGAGCCACTATGCCCAGTCCAAAACAGTAACTTTATAGTAGAGAAAAAACAAGAAACCAAAGCTAATCTCACCAATACTAGAGCAAACTGACATCCTGTGTCCACTGATATGATGCACTGGGAAGGACACGATATCATTTCAATGGAATTTCTGTCAAAAATATAGAACCTGAATCTTATCATGAGAAAATAATAGACAAGTCCAAATTTAGGTACGCTATACCATGTAATTGGTCTTAATCTTGAAAATGTCAAGATAAAAAAATACAAAGACGGCAGGGCACGGTGGCTCACACCTGTAATCCCAGCATTTTGGGGGCCGGGGCGGGCAGATCATGAAGTCAGGAGTTCAAGACCAGCTTGGCCAACATGGTGAAACCCTGTCTCTACTAAAGATACAAAAAATTAGCTGGGCATGGTGGTGGACACCTGTAATCCCAGCTACTTGGAAGGCTGAGGCAGGAGAATTGCTTGAATCCAGGAGGTGGAGGTTGCAGTGAGCCGAGATCGCACCATTGCTCTCCAGCCTGGGTGACAGGGCGAGGCTATGTCTAAAAAAAATAAGAAAGAAAGGCTGAGAAACTGTTCCAGATTAAAGGAAATTAAAGAAACATGATAATTTAAAGCAGTATGTATTCCTGAAGTGATTTTTGGACCCAGAAAACATCTGTAATGGACATTATTGTGATAATTGAAAAAAAATTGAATATGAACTGTACATTAGATCATAGTCTAGTATCAAGTGTAAAATTTTTTTTATTTTGATAACTACTATGGTTGTACGGTTGTCCTTAGGAAACATACACTGAAGTATTTGGGAATAAGGGGGCATAATGGCTTCAACTTACTTTTTTTTAAGAGATGGGGTCTCACTATGTTTCCAGCCTGGACTCAAACTCCTGGTCTTAAGTGAGACTCCTCCCTCAGCCTCCCGAGTAGCTAGAATTACAGGCATCAACTAACTTTTTAATGGCTTAGAAAAAATGCAGAGAGAGCAAGTGAGTGAAAAAGAGAAAACAAATGGGACAAAATGTGAACAATTGGTGAATTTGAGAGCAGGTTGTATGGGAATGTCTGGTACTATTCTTGCAACTTTTCTGTAAGTCAGAACGTATATCAAAACAAAAAAGTATCAAAAATAAAAAATACTCTCCAGACGTGGTGGCTCATGCCTGTAATTCCAGCACTTTGGGAGGCCAAAGTGAGAAGATCACTTGAGCCCAGGAGTTTGAGACCAGCCCTAGGCACGTGAGACCCCATCTCTACAAAAAAAGTTTAAAAATCAGCCAAGCATGGTGGCACTCATCTGTAGTCCCAGCAACTCCAGAGGCTGAGGCAGGAGGACCGCTTGAGCCCAGGAACTCCAAGGTGCCATGAGCCCTAATAGTGTCACTGCACTCCAGCCAGGGCAAAAGAGTAAGACCCTGTCTCAAAACAAACAAACAAATCAAAGCATGACAATGTAATAAACAAAAACAACATTGTGTCTCTATAAAGTTTTTTAAAAGTTTTAAAATAAGGTGTGGTACCTTTGATATAAAAGGGAAGGGCCCAGGCCAGCCTTGTGAAAGCGTAAAGAAAGAACACCCTTTCTCCCAGGGCCACATGCCTTTCCCAGCTTGAATCAGGGAATGAGAGAGGCACCCAGGTCCCAGCATTCCTGGACAAACAAACAGAACACACCAGACAGCTAAAGGACCGCAGCCCTGACTTTGGGGATTTCTTGGTTATGGCATTTTAGAATTTTCACCAGTAATAATTGTCCAAACAGACACACACACACACACACACACACACACACACATAAAACAAGAACCTCACTGCAAGGGACTAGATTGAGACTAAGCTATTTTCACCTTGGAATGATAATATATCAGGGCAGTTAAAGTCAAAGCTTTGTAGTTTGTTTGTTCTGGGTTCAAACTCTGACTTTACCACTTGAGAGAGGGATGTCCTTGGGCAAGTCCGCTTGATCTCCATGGATTTCACCTTACTCATCCTTAACACAAGGCTTCAGTAGTACATATCTTACAGAGCCGCTGTGAGAAATAAATGAAATAGTGAATGCCAGGCACTCAGCACTATCCCTGGCTCACAGAAGGTGTGCAATAAGTGCAAACAAATATGTAAAAAACGGTAAAATGATTCTAGGAGTTAGATGTGTTTCGAAAGCTGGTTAAGGGGCTGAGGACTTTTCTAGGAATAACTTGTGCTCACCGAATATTTACTCCATGCCTGTCACATGGCACATTTGATCTCATTTAATTTTCAAAACCACCCAAAGAGTCAAGTATTATTTTCATTTTACCGATAAGAAAATAAGACCTAGAATGGTAAGCTGTTTGCTGAAAGTCCCCCAGCAAATAAGAATTGGATCATTCCAGAGCAAGCTTGTCCAACCCGCAGCCCACAGGCCACATGCAGCCAGGATGGCTTTGAATGTGGCCCAATGCAAATTCATAAACTTTCTTAAAACATTATGAGGCTTTTTGTGATTTTTTTTTTTTTTTTAGCTCATAAGCCACTGTTAGTGGTAGTGTATTTTATGTTTGGCCTTGGGCCAAACATAAAATTCTTCTTCCAGTGTGGCCCAGGGAAGCCAAAAGATTGAACACCTTTGTTTAAGGCAACCCAGTTTGGTGCCAAGACAAAGAGGTTGAGGGATGATATGAGCACCATCAAATGTCTGTCTTCAAGATTGTCCTTCAATTGGTAACCTACAAGGTCCCAAGTCTAAATGAGGATCAAGTGAGTTGGGCCAAGGGGGCTGCAATGGCTTTTGAAGGAAGCCAACCAAAACTATTGCCTAAGATACCCCAGCCTGGGTTCCAGAAGCTTAGACCGCAACCAGTGATGACTCCAAAATGGGGCTGGCTGCTACTGGAAGCAGTACCCTTGGCACAGATAGGAAAGCTATCAGCACTGGGCACTGGCCACCTTAGCACGGATGCTGGCGAGTACCAGCAGCCATGCTGATATCAGCAGGAAGCACCTGGTAACAAGCTGAAGTCTTAGAGCAGGAATTTGGAGATGGGGGGCTTGAGGGTACAGATAAGAGGACCAGACTAGGGGACACCTATCAACACCACTGCCAAGGACTGTCATCACAACAGGGGAAGTGGAAGCAGAGCGAGAAGAGGACTATTGCTAGGTAAGAGGACTGCATTTTTTTTTTTTTTTTGTCACCCAGGCTGGAGTGCAGTCACAGGATCTCGGCTCACTGCAACTTCCGCCTCCTGGGTTCAAGCAATTCTTCTGCTTCAGCCTCCCGAGTAGCTGGGGCTACAGGCATGCACCAGTACGCCTGGCTAATTTTTGTATTTTTAGTAGAGACAGGGTTTCACCATATTGGCCAGGATGGTTTCGAACTCCTGACCTCATGATCTGCCCACTTAGGCCTCCCAAAGTGCTGGAATTACAGGTGTGAGCCTCCGCGCCCAGCAAGGACTGCATTTTTTTACCCCTAGGCTAAAGAGCCTGCAGGATTATAACTTACAGAGCAGAGAAGAACTCTGATACTCATACCTGCATAGTGCAAGCTAGTCAGTAGACAATACCTAGGTAATTCATTTTCTGATTTCTGACATTAGTGAAAGGTTGAGGTTTTGTTTGTTTAATAACAGCCTTCATTTAGATCTTTGCCAACAGCCTTGAATGAGGAATGTCCTTATGTTTCAGGGAACATACCAGGCCTGGAAGCAGCTTTTTAGGATAAGCCTCACTCATTGAACTTCAAATGCACTGACTCCAACCATTTCCTAAAATAAGGAAAATCTGTCTGCACAGACGGCATTTTCACTCTCCTGAATGTTTTCTGTTGGTTGGTTGGTTTTATTTGTTGGTTGGTTTTGATACAGAGTGATATAATATCATAAAGAATATTAGTCAGGAATGGGGCACAGGTCTCAAGCAGGTCTTGGGACCTTGGTTTATTAATCTTTCTGGGCTTTAATTTATTTAGGTATAATATAAAAGGACGTTAATATATGATTGAGAAGGCCCAAACCACCTTTAAAATTTAGATCTGTGTCTCCCCACCAGACCTCTCTGGAGACACAGGATCTTACTCAACCTCACACAGATTCTTGGGTTTCTGCCATTCACATCTACACTGAAAATTCTCCCATAAACTTTATACAAGTCCTTATGGAATCATTAAAGCTTTGAAAGAAAACAACAGTCCCCATTATAAAAGCCCAAGAAACAGAGAAGAAAATCATGTTTTATAACCCAAGAAATCTGTCCAAATCCTAGAATTTTTCTTCAGAGAACATCACAAGAAGAAACGGTCTCTTCCTTCCTGGGGGAAAGTCAGGGTTTCTTTCATTTCCACCTTGTTCACTTGTAACCACTTTCGCCAGGCAAAGTTCTGAGCAAGTGAGATGGACTCATCACGGAACTCCAGGCTGTGTTTACACAGTTGGTAAAAGAAACATTCCAGTCCCATTTCTTTGTCAGCTCGGACAGACCAACCAGCATCCCCCTCCCACTTGCCACTTTGATAGGGGTGACTGGTATCTCCATCTCCATATCTTTGTTGATCATGTTTCTGGTTTCCAATTGCGTCAACTTAACTGGTTGCCAATAATTCTATCATCTGAGGGGAAAGCAGAATCTCAACTGAACATGCAGATGTCCTATTGAGACTTTGCCCATAAGGGAGCAGTCTTTGGTGCTTAAAATTCCATCTTTTGGACCTCATATCAGTTGATGTTTTTAGTCGCATCGGAAACCAACTCTAAGTGATTTAAGCAGGAGAGAAAGTTATTTAAGGATATTTATAGTTCACAGAATCTCTAGGAGGAGAGGGGGGCTAGAAAACCAGACTTGAAGACTACACAGAGAGACTCCAAGTCACCCTGGGACTGACCTGAGATGAACAGGGAACTGGTATTTTTAGCTTCCAGAGGTAAATAACAGCCTTCACTTCCTTCAAAACTCATTAGGTAGAAAACACACCAAACATGGGAAAGGGGTCCAGGAGCTGGGCTACCAAAGAGAATAATAAATGTTCACTATAGTTTCATCTTCTAGTTTTGTACTATCCCTGAAACATTTTCTTTTTTCCTCCAGGAGCCTCAAAATTACGGTTAAGTCTACAGTTAGACAGAAGGAAACTGGTGTTTGCTAAACACCAACTTTGTGCCTGGAAGATTCACTTACAATATCATGATCCTTACAATAACTCTGAAATATGGATCTCATTATCAGCATTCTTTTTTTGTTTGATTGGTTGGTTAGTTGGTTGGTTGGTTGGTTTTGGTGGTTTTAGTGTCAGGGTCTCTCTCTGTTGCTCAGGCTAGAGCATGGTGACATGATCATAACTCACTGCAGCCTTGAACTCCTGGAATCAAATGACCCTCCCACCTCACCTCCAAGTAGCTGGGACTACAGGCATGTGCCATCATGCCCAGATAATTTTCTTTTTCCTTTTTTTTAAGAGGCAGGATTTTGCTATATTGCCCAGGTTGGTCTCAAACTCCTGGTGTCAAGTGATCCTCCCATCTTGGCCTCCCAAAGTGCCAGGATTACAGATGTGAGCCACTGCACCCAGCCTCCTTCTCAGCATTCTTATTATGTTTTATCTTATTATCCTCCAAGGATAGGTTAGGTAGTTGTTATGGGTTGAATTGGGTCTCCCCAAAATTCCTATGTTAAAGTCCTAACCCCAGTATCTCAAAATGAAGGTAGGGTCTGTATAGAGGTAATCAAGTTAAAATGATGTTATTAGGGTGGGCATTAATTCAATATGACTAGTCTCCTTATAAAAAGCAGACATTCACACACAAGGACACATGCACACAGGGAATATGATAGCAGAGATTAGGGTGATGCATCTGCAGGCCAAAGAATGCAAAACACTGCCAGCACACCACCAGAAACTGGGAGAGAGGCATGGAACAGATTCTTCCTCACAGCCCTCAGAAAGAACCATGCTGCTGACACCTTGACCTTGGAATTCTAGCCACTAGAACTGGGAAACAATAAATTTCTATTGTTTAAGTCACCTAGTTCGTGAGAGTTTATTACTATAGCCATAGCAAACTACTACAGGAATTCACCTCAAGTCTCATAGTGAATGAGAAGCAGAACCAGATTTGAACACAGGTCTGGCCAATTCCAACACATCAGCCTCTTCGCTATGACTGTATTATAATTCCTCTCCACCAAAAACTCTGGGGTGGTCTATAGCCTACGCTTAATGGTTATCAGATATTTTAAGCTGGAGGTCCTAATTTTGGTGGGAAAGATGCCAGTTTGGGTCATGTTGAGTTTGATGTGCCTGATAATACCCTGGCATTCAATAAACACTTGGATATATGAATCTGAAGTTTGGGGAGATATCCAAGCTCAAGAGAGACAATCAGAAGTCATTAATACACAAGTGAAAATGGAAACCCTGAGTATGAATCAGATCAACAAGAAAGAGCACACTAAGAACCAGTGGGCCTAGGATAATCCCTGGAGTAGCAATGATTTCTTTTTGCCACCTTATGTCAATTTTTTTTCCTTCTCCCATAGTAATAGAATTTTTAGCTAAGCACATGGGCTGCAGAGTAAAGACTACATTTCCCAGGCTCCCTTGCAGCTAGGTATGACCATGTTCAGGCTAAAGGAATGCTAGTGTCAGCTTCCTGAAAATTTCCTTATGAGGTAGATTTATGCCCTTTATTTATTCTTCTTCTCTGTCTTTCTTCCATCTTGCTCCCTGGAACTTGGATGTTGCCTTGATTCACAAGGATGAGGATCAATCCCAAGGAATTGTAGGGCAGTTAATTAGAAGAGGACTGTCTTAGTCCATTTGTGTTCCTATAAAGGAATAGCTGACACTGGGAATTTATAAAGAAAAAAATCATTTGGCTCATAATTCTGCTCTCTGGGAGACTGGGCATCTGGTGAAAGCCTCAGGCTGCTTCCACTCATGTCAGAAGGTATAGGGGAGGCAGCATGTGCAGAGACCACATGGGAAGAGAGGAAGCTAGAGGAGGAGGTAGGGGAGGAACCAGGCTTTCTATCAACTAGCTCTGAGAACTCATTCAGTCTCCCCACCTTGCAGGGAAGGCATTAATCTATTCACAAGTGACCCACTCCCATGACCCAAACACCTCCAATTAGGTCCTACCTCCACCACTTGGGATCAAATTTCAACGTGAGATTTGGAGGGTACAAACATCCAAACTAGAGAAAGACCTGTGATCCTGAGGACTTCCTGAAGTGGAGATGCCATATCAGCTCTGAACTGCAAATATCTGGACATTTGTATGACAGCTAAACAATTATTTTGTTCACGTCAATGTCGTTTTTTTGTGTGTTTTTTGTTGTTGTTGTTGTTATTCTCTGCTATACCCAATCCCAACTAACATACCTGGTAAACACCAGGACATAGGAGGTAGACATAGGAAAGAGATCAAAAAGGAATGGCCAAGATAATGGACATCTATTGTTATACATACTCATAAGAGCATCACTGTTCTGGAAATAATTCTCCTAACCAGTTGAGTTTTTTTTTCACTTTGGGTTCAAGGAAAGAAGTTCTCAGACCTTCTATGATGTTCAAGGCCAGGAGCTATTGATGGCAATATCTCTTACACACGGAGAGACCTGTTGTCTTACTCTCTTTGTGCTGCTACACCAAAATATCTGAGACTGGGTGATTTATTAAGCACAGAAACATTTTCTCACGGTTCTGAAGGCTGGGAAGTCCAAGATCAAGGTGCTTGCAAATTTGCCTGTCTGGTGAGGGCTGCTCCGTGATTCCAAAATGATGTCTTGTTGCTAAATCCTCCAGAGAAGAGGAATTGTGTGTCCTCACATGGCAGAAGACAGAAGGGCAAGGTAGCCGCATGAAGCCTCTTTTATAAGAGCCTTCATTTGTAAGAAAGAAGCTTCATGGCCTATTCACCTCTTATAGGTCCTATCTCTAATACTATCACATTAGCCATTAAGTTTCAACACCTGAATTATGGAGTGGACTCATTCAAACCATAGTCATCTGAGAGAATGAAGTCATCATGGAAAAAGGAGAAGCGATGAAAGACTTGGAGAATTCTGCCACCATCATCCCTGGTGTCAGGCCTCTGAGCCCAAGCCAAGCCATCCCCTGTGATTTGCATGTATACACCCAGATGGCCTGAAGTAACTAAAGAATCACAAAAGAGATGAAAATGCCCTGCCCCGCCTTGACTGATGACATTCCACCACAAAAGAAGTGAAAATGGCCGGTCCTTGCCTTAAGTGATGACATTACCTTGTGAAAGGCCTTTTCCTGGCTCATCCTGGCTCAAAAAACTCCCCCACTGAGCACCTTGTGACCCCCACTCCTGCCCACCAGAGAACAATCCCCCTTTGACTGTAATTTTCCTTTACCTACCCAAATCCTATAAAACAGCCCCACCCCTATCTCCCTTCGCTGACTCTCTTTTCAGACTCAGCCCATCTGCACTCAGGTGATTAAAAAGCTTTGTTGCTCACACAAAGCCTGTTTGGTGGTCTCTTCACATGGATGCACATGACACCTGGTACAGTTGTAACTGCCCAAGAGGTTTGCCTTGCCCACTGCCTAGACAGAGCCAATTCATCAAGACAGGGGAATTGCAATAGAGAAAGAGTAATTCACTCAGAGCCAGCTGTGCCAGAGACCGGAGTTTTATTATTACTCAAATCAGTCTCCCTGAGCATTCCGGAGCAGAGTTTTTAAGGATAACTTGGTGGGTAGAGGGAAGCCAGTGAATCGGGGTGCTGATTGGTCAGAGATGAAATCACAGGGAGTCGAAGGTGTCTTCTTGCACTGAGTCAGTTCCTGGGTGGGGACCACAAGATCAGATGACCCAGTTTATTGATCTGGGTGGGGCCAGCTGATCTATCAAGTGCAAGGTCTGCAAAATATCTCAAGCACTGATCTTAGGAGCAGTTTAGGAAAGGTCAGAATCTTGTAGCCTTCAGCTGCATGACTCCTAAACCATAATTTCTAATCTTGTGGCTAATGTTAGTCCTAGAAAGGCAATCTGGTCCCCAGGCAAGAAGGACGTCTGCTTTGGGAAAGGGCTGTTGCTGTCTTTGTTTAAACTATAAACTAAGTTTCTCCCAAAGTTAGTTCAGCCTACGCCCAGGAATGAACAAGGACAGCCTGAAGGTTAGAAGCAAGATGGGGTTGGTTAAGTTAGATCTCTTTCACTGTCTCAGTCATAATTTTGCCAAGGTGGTTTCACAATCTTTCCTAAGTTACAACCATATTGCTTCTTTTTTTTTCATCAGAGCTTCCCACATGAGCTAATTCATTCCAACTCTTATTAGAAATCTAGTTAAAGTTGGGTTTCTGCCATTTATGACCTAAAGTCCTGAGTGATATAATTAGAGAGCTATAAGGAAAATCAAGAAAGTGTGCTGTCATGGAAGAGGATGTTAAGGAGGAATCAATAGTATCAGAGGCAGTAGAAGGGTCTGGTCAATTAAAGACTAAAAAGTGCCTGATGGATTTGGCAATAAAGGTGGTCACCATTATGACAGCAATTCCATGAAGTTAAGGCTGGAATCAGATTTCAATGAGTTTAAGAGTGAACAGGAAGTTAAGAAGAGGATACAGTGAATGACAAAGACCTCTGCTGAGGAATTGGAAAGGAAAGGAGGAAGTTTAAAGGATAGATACAGGGGGCCTTGGGTTAATAAGGGTTTTGTTAAAAAGCAAAAATTTTTTGCATATTTATAGGCTGAGCAGTAGCAGTTAGAGATTTGGTAAAGGAGTTGGGGGGGGGGGTACAAAAATTGATGAGACAAGGTCCAAATTAGAATGGGAGGGAAAGGAATTAAGGTCAAAGGGTAAGTGTTGAACGGGAGAAAAGATACTTTTTCTTTCTTAAGGAAAGATGGTAAAGAACAGGGGCAGGTGAGTGAGCAAAGCTGAGTCTCTCGCCTTTGATGGCCTCAGTTTTCTCATGCAGAAAGGCAGACTCTCCTAGTGAAATGGAAGAGAGCAAGAGTAAGGAGGGAAGTTGAGGCAAGCAGTGACAATTTCTTCTTTGATTAATGAGGGGATTAGGAGAGAAGGCTGCTCTAGGACAGTTCGGAGGGCTGGGACTGGGGACCATGGAGGGGCTGTTCTGGGTCTTTCTGTGGTTTTCTCCAGCAGTGGTCTTCTGTCCTGGTTAGTGGAGGAGAGACGCAGCAGCAGCACTACTCTAGGACGGAGATTTCAAGGGGGGCAAAGAGCAAGGATTGGGGAATAGAGGTGCTGGCGAGAGGGTGTTCTGATGCTATGACATGGGACCCATGCTGAGTAAAGGGGAGGAGGAGAGGCTGGACACCTGGGCCCTAGAGAAGGAAACAGATGCAAGGGAGAGGGTGGACATGGAGACTTACTGGCGCACAACCCAGAGAACATTCTGGCACCACGGGGCAAGGAAGAAAATTCCACAGACTAAATTTTAAAATAGGGCTTTGCTGTCTTTAAGACCTGTATTATAGGGAGGAAGGAAGATAGTGCTTACCAGACGGGCTCAGGGGCCATCATACCAGCTCCTTCATACACTTACCTACATTCAGGCTTTCTCATGTATCTTAAGCAACTGTGAATACCCAAGACCTGCTATTCCACACACAGCCTTCCAGGAATTGCTTTGTGATACACAGGTATCACAGAGAGGTCCTGTGCTGGCACCAAAAAATAAAAAGAAAAATCCAAGAGAGGAAACTGATAACTTGCATTTGCAAACAAGGTTAAATACACATTTGAAAACAAGAAGAATGGCCGGGCACCGTGGCTCAAGCCTGTAATCCCAGCACTTTGGGAGGCCGAGGCGGGCGGATCACGAGGTCAGGAGACCGAGACTACCCTGGCTAATACGGTGAAACCCCGTCTCTACTAAATACAAAAAAATTAGCCGGGCGTGGTGGCGGCCGCCTGTAGTCCCAGCTACTCAGGAGACTGAGCCAGGAGAATGGCGTGAACCCGGGAGGCGGAGCTTGCAGTGAGCCGAGATCACTGCCACTGTACACTCCAGCCCCGGTGACAGAGCGAGACTCTGTCTCAAAAACAAAAACAAAACAAAAAAAAAACAACAAAAAAAAACACCAAGAAGAGTCGGAGTATTCAGAAGAAGCAAAGGGAGTGTGACGTTGCCTGTCTGTAAAGTGGTCATGACAGGGGGTCAGAGGAATCAGACATTAAGGATCATTTCCATTGGTTTACTTTTTGGCTGAATGTGTGACATGAACTTCTGATTTTTGGGGGCTGGTTTCCTAATGATCTTCCTTGATTCTGCATAACCGAGGGTCCCTCCTCAGACTGGACCCTAGCAGGAAGTGACTCCCCATGGTTACAATGCAGTTTAAAGCAAACATAGAACCCTTAGGTTAGAAGGTTAGAGGCAGCAGCCGAGGATAACACAACGAGGGAAACAGCCCTCCACACGCAAAGACTGGTAGCAACCCAGTTCTCTGTCTCTCTCTCTCTCTCTCTCTCTCTCTCTCTCTCTCTCTCTCAGGTCTCTCTCTCTCTCCCCCCGGCTGGAGTACAGTGTGGCAATCAGGCCCACTGTAGCTCCTAGGCTCAGGCAGTCTTCCCACCTCAGCCTCCTGAGTAGCTGGGACCACAAGCGCATGCCACCATGCCCAGCCAGCTTCAACCTGTTGTAGTAGTTATTAAGGAATTATTTTAGGCAGATAGAGAGAAAAAGGGGTCCTTGGGAAGTTTTCATTTTTAAAAGCATCTCTGAAAAATTTTCTTGTAAAGTCCCAGCTCTTAGAGCCAGGCCGGCAACCTTTGATAACCTTTGATAGGCAAATGCAGGCCATTAGAAGCTGGGTCCACCCAAACATAGCGATTCCCGCCCTCTTCCTCTTGCCCTTGCCCCACAAGTGCCTGGTGACATGGCCGCCCCCACAAATCCCCATGTGTGTAGAACGTCTTGGCGCCCTATATTTGCATATTAAAAGGCTAGGGTGGGAGGGCCAGCTTTTTCTCGGGCTACGTGAATGACATGTCTAGTCAAACCAATCCCCTAAGCCCTATGCAAATCAGACATCAGCTCCTCCAGCCTCTGTATATGTACCTGGCTGGTATCCGTGGCAGGTGGGCACCTCGTCTTTCGGCTTTGGAGCCCCCCTCCCACTGTCTCTGTATGAGGAGCTTCTTCCTTGTCTTCTACCCTCCTGCTTGCCTATTAAACGCTCCACTCCATAAAACCGCTCTACATGTGTCCGTGTCGTTTTAGCTAAACCAGCATGAGGACCAAGAACCCCGGTGTTCCTCCACTCATCGGAGCTGTATCAAACTCAGTTCTTAAAGTCTGCGAATTAAGCAAGAAAAGAACCAAATGCTTGGCTTCAGTGATAAATGTACCAGAAGGAGAGGCAGGCTGGGCTCCAGCTCTGAGCGCCCAGGGCAAACCAGCAGGAACCCAGGAAGAGAATCCTGGCTGACCAGGAACTTCTCCCTCAGTCATCCCAGGCTCCCAGCATGGCCATTCCTTAGGAAGGGAGGATCTGCTACAGAATCCTTGTGAGACTTGATCATTTATAATCTATAAATATGTATCACACTCTACATCTAGGTCTCATTTTAGAGTGTGGGCTCACTTACCCTTAACAAATCTTTTTGTCACTTTCAAAAAGTCCTCAGATTAAAGAAACCTTCTTCTACTATAAATAGACACCCAGACCCAGGAACCATGCCTGGTGCGATCTTGGCTCACTGCAACCTCCGCCTCCCGGGTTCAAGTGATTCTCCTGCCCCAGCCTTCCGAGTTGCTGGGATTACAGGCATGCACCAACACACCCGGCTAATTTTGTATTTTTTAGTAGAGACGGAGTTTCTCCATGTTGGTCAGGCTGGTCTTGAACTCCTGACCTCAGGTGATCTGCCTGACTTGGCCTCCCAAAGTGCTGGGAATACAGGCATGATTCACTTCGCCCAGCCCAGAATATTCTTTTAACAAAACTAATCTCTGTTGGTGTATGCTGCGTACAGAAATACCACATTTTTCTTATGTTTCTTTCGTCACAAGTGTGTGTGAATATCAGATAGGAATCTTTCAGTTGCCAATTACAGAAAACTCAAATTGGTTTACCCAATAAAGGGGTTTTATTACCTCATGTATTCACCAAATATCTATCAAGAGCCTACTATGCGTTGGGCAGTTGAAAAGTTTGAAGATGGTACTGTCCAGTAGCCCAAACAGTTTTAGCAATGACTTGATTGGTGTCTTTGTCTCTGCTCTGGCTTCCATGCGTCCATCCTTAAGCTCCACATGCCAGTCCTTCCATTCTCATTTACTCCGCCCAGCACCATCCTCCATACATTGCTCTGTCCTGTGGAAGAGAGAGTCTCTCTCAGAACCCCTGGATTCACTCTCTGTGGCCATCCACGTGCCTGATCCCAACTAATCAGGGTGGCTGAGAATGGGATTTGGTGAGCTGCCTAGACCAGTGAAACCTACCCCAGGAGGTGGGAATGGGGCCAAATGTACCCCAGCTACTTCCAGGAGAAGTGGACTCCCTGGAAGAGAGTAAGAGTGAATGGATGCAGAGAAGCAAGGGACAAAGAGTCATCACTGCATTGTGTCATTGTTGCAGCTACATGGACAGCTCTCCATAATGACTGAGAGCACAGGCTGATGCCAGGCTGACTGGGTTAGAATCCTGGCTTCACATTTATCAGCTGTATGACTTTGGGCATGTCACTTAACCTCTCTGTGTCTCCGTTTTTTCATCTGTAAAGTGAGGATAATAGTACCTGCCTTATAGGATTGAGAATTGTGATGAGGATTAAATGAGTTAGTATTTGTAAAGCAATTAGAATAGTGAATGATACGTAGCAAGCACTTAAAAGTGCACTGTGCACACAGTGGGGGGCCCAATAAATACTTGCAGAGTGGGTGAAGATGCAAAGCTGGGAGCAAGTCCCACTACTGTCTAGACTTTCACCCCCAGCTACTCCATCTCTCAGGGCAAGTCCTCCTGCCTTGGGGTCTGCTGTTTTGGAGTTGTTTTCCCAGAAAGCTGGCAGCTCGGCAGCGATGAGTGCCCCCCACCTATGATTAAGATGGCACAATCCTGTAAGACATCATTAAAGCACCATTTTTCCCTACAAACTGAGGAGAAATCCATAGGGGTAGATTCTGGGGGCCCATCAAGACACTCCTGGAATAAATGATCTACATGTGCCATGATCATCTGTATGACGATTTCAGGCTGGTTTATCCCCAGCCTGTGACTTTTCACGCTTCCTAAGCTGTATAAAAATGAACTGCAATCAGGCTGATCTATAGATAGACAGTTCCTGTTTCTGAGCATGCCGAATGAGGGTGGCTGTGTTGATACATTTGCATAAAGCTGATGGATGTAGAAGGCTATGGTTTTTTGCTTTTGTTTTTGTTTTTGGTTTTTTTTTTTGAGGGGTTGGGGTATCCTTTTGGAAGTGGAGCCAGAGAAGAGGTAAAATTAAGGGAAGTGAAAATAGGGCAGACTCATAGCTTTTTCATATGAAAATGAAGGAGGCAGTAGCTACAAGATAAAGTTTACTGATGCTCTGTCTGCAAGGAAAAAATGGGCTGGTTTAAAAAGCAAAACAAACTGACCAACAGGTGACCGGAAGGGATGGGGAAAGGGGTGTGATCTGTCTTTCCTGTCTGCCTCCTCCCTGCCTTTTTCATGTATACACACAAGGGAAAGATGTAATAGTCTCTGTTTTCTATGTACAGGGATATTTAGACATGCAAATGAGCACAGCTTGTTAATGAGCTCAGGGTGATTACACTGCAGGGAGCTGCCAGCCCCTGCTGAACAATAGGTGAAGAGACACCAGGTGTCTGTGAAGGGGGAAGGGGACCTCCCCACCCTTGCCTCTGTGCCTCTGACCTGTCTGCAGAATGAAACTGTTAGGCCAAGTTCTTTCTTATGCTCCTTCTAGCTCCCAGATCCTGAATCTAATGAGTTAAGATTAGCAGCAGGAGACCAGGTAAGCCCCGGGGCTCATCAGGGAACTGATGAGCAGGTAAGCCCCGGAGGCTCCTGAACCTTACCTGGGCCAGGAAGGGTGATGGGCTGCCAGTGAAGCATGAAGCTGCCTCAGATGGGCAGGACCACCTGGCAAGTGCTATGGAATTGGGGTGGGAGAAGCAGGACCCTATGGAGTGAGCAGGTCATGCTGTGTCTCTTTGGGCAGCATTTGGTCATAAGATGGTGACTGGGCATCTGTGTGCTTTTCAGAAGTCAGGGCAAAGTTTTGTAATGAGAAACAGAAAATGAAGGAGTCTGCTTTTAATTTCTAGGCAGAGATGCTCAGTATTAGTAAAAAGGATGTGGACTTTGGAGTTGTACACATCTGAGTTTGTTGGGCTAGACACATTGGATGTGTTATACCCATGAACCCTGGCTGACAAGGTGCCAGCCACACAGCCAGTCTCCCCTATTGATAAGATAAAGGACTTGGCCTATCACATATGACTCTCCTGACAACCACTTGATGGTTACCTAGCGAAGGAGGTAATTAACAAAGAATCTTACGAGAAACTTGTATTGCTCGGGCAGATGCCCGGCCTGGACATCCCAGGTCCAGAGGAGTGGAAAGAACCCAGCCAGTTCCAACAGGATGTGCAACGTACTTTCTGACCTGTTGTTCTGACGGCAACAGAGCAGGACACTGTCATTGCCTGCCAGCCTCCAAGTATCTGTGACACTGTCTCAAAACAGTCTAAAGCTTTAAGTCCTCTCAAACCTCCCACATCTGCCTGTGGCTGGATCACTCCAAAATCAGGACATGTCCCTAACCTTCTATTAAGGGCATTCAACTTTATACCATGTCACTAGAGCATCACTCAATCCTGCCTATAAATATGGATGCTGTGCTGACAAGACTTATTGCTGATTTAATGGCAGTGAGTACAGGCTGGTGTGCTGCACACATACACAGAGAATGGTATTGAAAAACAGGAATGATAATTAGAGTTTAATAAATGGTAATTTGCTCCTTGCTGCTGTGTGTGACAGGGGTTGGGGAGGGATGAAATAGAGGGGCCCTTCCAGAAAGTGAAATGTAGATAGAACGGATGCCATGGCAGCTTTATTTTAATTTTCATATTGCCCAAGATTGAAATTAATTCTTATTTACCAACAGATCCCTTTCCCTGGAAATAACCTCTTGTGGAACATGAGTGGAGAAGACAATTAGACAAGAAATATTTATCACTGGGACCAAAGTTTAACTAGAGTCGTAGAATGAAGAGGTCAGGGCTCCAGAAACAAAGTGAAGCAGAGAATTAAAATAATTATCTGGATCATTCAGGGGAAATAAAATCATCATTTTTGCTTGAGTGAGTGTCTGAATGATCTAAATAATTGTGCCCACCCTTTGTTTTGGTCTGGTGGTGAAGACCTGGCCAATCGATCCAATAGCAAAGGATGGAAGTTGCAAGTTTGTGGAGACAAAGGACAGGAAGGCTCGGTAAGCCTGAATCCCGCTGGTCCTGCAGGCCTGAGTGGTGGGCAGAGGCTGGCCCAGTCCAGAGCTTGGGCTGGGGAGGGAAGGATGGTATTCCTGGAAGCTACAGACCAGAAAGTAAGCAAAGCTGAAAGTCACATGGGAAACTAAGGTTCAACAAACCCAGAATACAGCCAGAAGGAGCCAGGTTTGGTGAATGAATCCAGGAAGCTAAAAGATTAAGCAAAACAGAATCACGAGGGGTGTGTGTGCGTGTGTGTGTGTGTGTGTGTGTGTAGTTAGGAAAGGTTAAACAATTAACTATACCAGAGGTTTGCAGCTTCTTGGACTCTACTGGCCAATCAAGAGAAGTGGAATTTTTCTGGGGCAACAGCGGTATGCTAGTGTGCAAATGGAACGTATGGTGTTATTCAGTGGGCTCTGCAAGTCTCCCCTTTTCAAGAACAGCTACTTTATTTCTAGATATAGAATAATACTAATAATACTAGTAAAAAGACAGCTACTTCATGTAAACGCATGAATGATCCATTGCTTGAGATTTATTCATGGCCTACTTGTGTGCTCATTTTTCAAACACCAATTTTCCTTGGAGGACAAATCAGTGGTTTCCAAGCTTACTATAGACATTAATAATAACTAATTGTGGTAGATTTTGAATTCCACAAGTTATTCAATACTCTTCCTTTCAAGAGACGGAACTTAATTCGCATCTCCTTGAGTATGGCTTGGACTGGGTGACTCACAACAGATAAAATATAGCAGAAGTTATGGTGTGTGATTTCCAAATCAAGGTTATAAAAGGTTTTGTAGATTCCTTTTAGTTCTCTCTTTTGGATTGTTTGTTATGGTAGAAGCCACCTGCCACATTATTAGGATACACAAGCAGCCCATGCAGATGTCCATGGAGTAAGAAATTGAGGTCTCCTGACAATAGCAGTGTGAGTGTGCCACCTTGGAAGCAGACTGTCCAGCCCTAGTCAAACCTTGCAATGACTGTGGCCCCAGATGACATTTCAATGCATCCTCATGAAAGGCCATGAACCAGAACCACCTATTTAAGCCATTCCTAATTTCTAACCCTCAGAAACTGAGTTATCTAATAAACGTTTGTTATTTTAAGCTGCTAAATTTTGGGATAGTTTGTTACTCAGCAATAAATAGTACAATAATCATAGCTAAGATTTACTTAACATGTACATGTGGCAGGCCTCACATTGTTAACATATTTAAATGGCTTAACAATCATATGAGATGGTTACATTACCAGCTCCATTTTGTAGTTGAGGAAACTGAAGTATACAAAGTTATATGTCGTGAATACTGTTAGTCCCCTTTCCTGGCTGTAAATGTTGGCTGCTGAAGACTCACAGCTTCCCCCTATTCCAGAGAACTGCCCCTGGCTGAATAGGAGTGGTCTCACCTAGGAAGTTACACACTGCCTTCCCCTTCCACTATGGCAGCCCTCAGCCACTGACTAGTTGATGCAGGGTAGGACCACCACAAAGTGGGACCAACTGTATGGTGCAATTCTCCCTCCAAAATTTTTTCCTGTGGAATCAAGCAAAAGCTAGACTCTAGCTGGGATTACATTCTTGCTTAGATCCATTTGCTACCTCGATCCTGTTTTCCTATAGAAATTCCTTCTCTCCCAAAAGCACTCCCTCAATAAATCAGGTGCATTGGAATCCTGTCTCAGGCTCTGTTTTAAGGAACTCAACCTAAGTTAGCCATAGTGATTTGCCCAAAGTCATTGCTATGGTTTAAGTATTTGTCCCCTCCCAAACTCATGTTGACATTTAATTGCCATTGTGATGGCATTAAGAGGTGAGACTGCTAAGAGGTGATTAGGCCATGAGGGCTCTGCCCTCATGAATGGATTAATGCCATTATCAAAGGAGCAGGTCCTTATAAAAGGTCCAGTTTTCCCCTTTTTTTCTCTCTTATCCTCTTGCCTTCCTCCATGGGATGATACAGCAAGAGGGTCCTCACAAGATGCTGACACCTTGATCTTGGACTTCCCAACCTCTAGAACTGTGAGAAATAAATTTCCATTCTTTATAAATTAGTCCATCCCAAGTATTCTGTTGTAGCGCCAAAATGGACTAAGACAATCATACAGCCTGGATTTGCACCCAGGCAGTCTGACTTCAGAGTTATTGCCCTTAAAAATGTCTCTGGAAGAGTAACAAATACCAGTAGAATGTAGTGGCACAATCATAGTTCACTGCAGCCTTCAACTCCTGGGCTCAAGCCATCCTCCTGCCCCAGCCTCCCAAGTAGCTGGGACTACAGGCATGCATCACCACACCTGGCTAACTTTTAATTTTTCTGTGTGGAGATGGGGTCTTGTTACATTGCCCAGGCTAGTCTCAAACTCCTGGGAGTTCCTCAAGGATCCTCCCACCTTGGCCTCCCAAAGTGCTGGGATTACAGGCAAGAGCCACGGTGCCTGGCCACTACTAAATTCTTGACTCCTATTTTGGCAAGAGACAAGTGGTGTGTGGTTCAGTTTGGCTTTTTGGAACTGCTAGTTCTGCACCCCGCCCCCAACACTCACCATGGATAGTACCACCTGAAAGCCAGTCCTCATGCCCCACCATCCTCATCCCTTACCTACTACCCTAATTAATCCTGTCCAGATCCTCATTCTGGCCATGAATTTTAGCCTCCTCTCTTAGAAAGGATTTATATTTTCTTTCCTATAGTGGGTGAAATTGAGTCCTAACCCCCAGTACCTGTGAATATGATCTTATCTAGAAGTAGAATCTTTGCAGATGTGATTAAGGTAAGGATCTGAAGATGAGATTATCCTGGATTTAAGATGGGTCTAAATTCAATGACTAGTGTCCTGATAAAAGAAAGGAGAAATTGGAGACAAAGAGACACAGGGGAAAAACCACGTGAAGACAGGATGCAGAGTTTGGAGGGATACATCTGCAAGCCGGGGCACGCCAGGATTGGATTGCGGAGACGCAGGGAACAGATTCTCCCTTGGAACCTCCAGAAAGAACCAGCCCTACCAACATCTTGATTCCAAACTTCTGGCCTCCAGAGCTATGACATAACACATTTCCATTGTGTCAAGCCTTCCGGTATGTGGTCATTTGTTATGGCGGCCACAGGAAACAAATACACCTCCCTTCAGGGGCCCCTGCTCATCTCAGCCGTAAACCCAGAAGCAGTCTCTGGAGGGAGGATGGGGAATTGCAAAAGCTGTAACAGGCATGCATCACCACACCTGGCTAATTTTTAATTTTTTTGTGTGGAGATGGGGTCTTGTTACGTTGTTTACAAAACCACAACCTTGTGGTTGTTGTCATTCCTATTTTGTTTTGTTTTGTTTTGTTTCGTTTTTTACAATCGAGGAAATGGGCCCAGGAAGTTCAAGTGATTTTTCCAAAGTCCCTTACACCAGCCGTCCCCAACCTTTTTGACACCAGGGACCAGTTTTATGGAAGACAATTTTTTCACGGACAAGGGGTGGGGGGAAATGGTTTTGGGATGAAATTGTTCTACCTCAGATCATCAGACATTAGTTAGATTCTCATAAGGAGTGCGCAACCTAGATCCCTTCCAGGTGCAGTTCACAATAGAGTTTGCGCTCCTATGAGAATCTAATGGCGCTGCTGATCTGACAGGAGGCAGAGCTCAGGTGGTCATGCTCGCCTGCCCTCCACTCAGCTCCTGCTGTGCAGCCTGGTTCCTAACAAGACACAGACTGGTACAGGTCCCTCAGTGGTTGGGGACCCCTACCCTATGTGGATGGTGTATAAAGCCCAAATTGTGGGTCTCTAGACTCCAAATCCTGAAGTTTTTAGTCCTCAAGAGGAGACTGGCAATGATACGAGGACACTAGTAAAGTCTTTGTGTTCACTGTCTATAACTCTTCATTTGAAAATCTAGGTATTTGGGAATGTGGGATGTAGGGGGAACAGGAAGGCGGGATCTAGCTTATTATCCTTCTGCCTTTGACAGAATATAATATCTCCCATAAACTGCAGCAGCAAAGTCTAATTTAAGCATTTAAGTGACCCCTTCAGTTCCTTAATGATGCTATAAATGCAATCCTGGTGTGACTTATAAAGCTATTAAAATAAATGCTTCCACTAAAATAAACATTGCTACCTCTCAGCATATGTTTACTTGCATAACCTAAGCACAAACTTATCCGAATATGCAAAACCTGAACCAAAAATGATAAATGGAAGGACCTGGATGCCGTGCACAAATGAACTGGATGTGTGTGTGTCTTGACAGCATTTTCTAGGGACAGCTGGTCTTTCAGACTTTTTTTTTTTTCTTAGTCATGGTCTTTCAGTCTTGAAGCCTTGCCTTGTTTCTCAGTTTGGAGAAATGCCTCCCTCCATGGTCTGACACCTAGCTGATGCCTCTCTATCCATGAATTTCACATTATGCATGGAAAAGCACTTTTTAAAATGCTCTCCTCAACCTTTCTGCATGGTTCAGCTCCCATGGAGAGCCCCACTTGAGTCTTTACCATTTTTCATGTCACAGAAATGTTTGTAGGCCCTGGGCCATGGGAGGTTTTGGAGCAAGGGGGGCATGATGAAATTTGCTAATCACATCTTGGAACCATGAGATTTTAGGTCTATATTCAAGGAGGCATGAACCCAGGGCCTGAATTTAATTCATCTTCAACCTCACAGCTCTTTGGTCTGTGCTGCATCGGTCATTACGTAAGAAAGAACATTTGAAAAGAAATCCAGTAGGTTTGAGATGATGCCCAGGAGTCATAGGACACAATGGAAAAGCAACAGGAAAGAGTTTACACCCGTCTGTCTGGTTCACTATGATATCCTCAGTGCCTACCATGGGTGCCTGGCATATACAGCCTGCTGTAAATAAGTGTAGAAGGAAGTGAGACAGAGAGGGAGGCCCTAGGGAATTCAGCTTCAAGTCCTGGTTCCACTGCATACTAGCTGTGTGACTATGGGAAAATTTCTTAATTTCTCTGACTCTCCATTTCCTCATTTTGAACTGAGGACAATAATATCTTTCTATTGTAAGTCTTACACAGTACAACTCATAAAAATGTCTAGAATGGTGCCGCACAGGATAGGTGCTCATTCCATAAATGTTCATTGAATGAATGAACGAAAGTCTGGCTGTTTCCCTGTGGATGAATGGCCCTTGAGCTTGGAGACATTGAGTATGGTGCACGGGGACAAGCTGATCACTTCCCAAGGCGTGTCAGTGGAGCGCTGCCTGTCTCCTTATTTATGTGCCAGGTTTTCATCATTTGCCATCCACACTTAGGGGATTAATTCCCTGGGAAGTGCAGCCAGTAATACACAGCCAGCCAGACAACACAGATAACAGCAGCTACGGTTGTAATTCCCATCCCATTGACAGCCCTTCAACCAACAGAGGAAGAATGGAGCAGCTGAAAGCTTCCATTCAAAGTCAGTAACAATAAGTTACAAGTGACTGTGTATGTGGAGGGCAAGTGAGAGGGGGCAGGAGGAGGGTGAGCAGCCAGCCCCTGCTCTTTGTGCTAGTGTAGCAAGCAGGATCCAGCGAGGAAGTGTGCCCAAGGGCCTACTTAGATGTTAGGGAAATGATTAAAGTTTTCCAATTTTGAAAATAAAAGTTTAATAGCTTATTTTTTTCCTCTTTTTACCCAATACCTTTGGAAACTTTAAGATTGTATTAATTGGAATATAAAATGTTTCAGGCGCAGTAGAAAACAGCATGGTGATTCCTCAGAAAGTTAAACATAGAATTACTATATGATCCAGCAAGTACACTGCTAGGTATATACTCAAAAGAACTGAAAACCAATACCCAATCCAGTACCTGTCCAGGCATGTTTATTACAGCAGTATCCACAATAGCCAAAAGGTGGAAACAGCCCAAATGTCCATCAACAGACGACTGGCTTAACAAATTGTGGCATATATAGCAGAATATTATTCAGCCATAAAAAGCAATGAAGTACTGATACATGCTAGATCGTGGATAAACCTCAAACACTTTATGCTAAGTGAAAGCAGTCAGACACAAAATATTATGTACTATATTATTTCATTTATATGAAATATCCAGAATAGACAAATTCACAGAAATAGAATGGAGATTAATGGTTTACTGGACCTGGGGAGAGAGAGTAATGGGGAGAAACTCCTTGATAAGGGGTTTGCATTGGAATCATGGAAATGCTCTAGAATTGGGTAGAGGTTACACAATACTGTGAATGTACTAAATGTCATTAAATTAATTAAATTGTTCACTTTAAAATGGTTAATTTTATGTTATGTGAATTCCATCTTAATTTTAAAAATTGTGTGAATGTAATTATGTGAATACACACACGTGATAAAGAAAATTATAACCCCACATATGAGTATAAATGAAAACTAGGTTTCCTTTCCTACCTGACCCTCCATTCTCCTCATAGACAATTTACTAGAGTTTTTTGTGTATCCTTTTAGAGGTATTTTTAAGACTATATATATGTATATACATATATAGAGATAAGTAAAATCATAGCATGCTATACACACTATTCTTCCGTGGAGAATGCTTTGTTTTCGTTTTTGAGACAGGGTCTTACTCTGCACCCAGGCTGGAGTGCAGTGGGGTGATCATAGCTTGCTGCAGCCTTGACCTCCTGGGCTCCAGCAATCCTTCCACTTAAATCCTGGCCTCCTAAAGTGCTAGGATTACAGGCATAAGCCACCACACCCAGGTAATAATGTTTTTGTTTTCGTTTTTTGAGATAGAGTCTCACTCTGTCTCCCAGGCTGGAGTGCAATCTAGGCCCACTGCAACCTCCGCCTCCTGGGTTCAACCGATTCTTCTGCCTCAGTCTCCCATGTAGCTAAGACTACAGGTGCACGCCACCATGCCCAGCTAATTGTATTTTTAGAAGAGATGAGGTTTCACCATGTTGGCCAGACTGGTCTCGAATTCCTGACCTCAAGTGATCCACCCACCTTGGCCTCCCAAATTGCTGGCATTACAGGCATGAGCCACCATGCCCGGACAGGACAAGAATGTTTTAAAAATACCATTTAATGGGTCTCAACTCAGATTTACTCAATCCGAATTTTCAAGGATGGGTCCAGGGATCTGTTTTTGCAAAGCAGGTGGTTGGTGGGGAGGGAGCCAGTCTAGTCCAGCCTGTGGTTCTCCTGCCATTCCTGAGTACCAGGCATCCTGCCTTCATCTTGGTTGGCTTCCCGGGGTCTTCTCAGAACTGGGAACTCATAGGCTGTCTGGCCCTCAGTTACCCTTCTCAATACTCCTCTGCCTTCACCACCCACTTCAGACCACCTCCTCCTCCTCCAGATAACCATGCCACCCCCAGGGACCCTCACCACCACTACCTGCCAGGCCTGCACTTCCACCAAGCCAAGGCTAGCCCCACCCGCTGGCTTCTCTGAGGGCACTCCCAAGGGTCAGCATCTCGAGCCTAGCTCTCCGGAGCCTGATGAAATTCTCATCTTCTCTCTGTTGCTACTCAATAGCTGAGAGACCAACTCAGAAAAGAATGATAGCCAGATTAGAATGTCAATGTGTTTTAAAATATCTAACCAGTTGTTGAGCTCCTGTTGTGTACCAGGTACTGAATTAGGCATTTCTTTTTGGGGTTTTTTTGTTTTGTTTTGTTTTGTTTTTGAGACCTAGTCTTGCTCTCTCACCCAGGCTGCACTGCAGTGGCACAATCTCTGCTCACTGCAACCTCCGCCTCCCAGGTTCAAGCGATTCTCCTGTCTCAGCCTCCTGAGTAGCTAGGACTACAGGCGCCCGCCACCACTAGCACTAGTTCCCTCAGGTCAGTCTTTTTAAACCCCATCTTACCAACGAGGAAGGAAATGGAAGCTTAGAGAGGTTAAGGAACTTGCAGGCTAATGCATGGAAAAGCCAATCTGACTCTAAAATCCATACTCTTTCCTCTACCCCACATTGTCACACAGTCCAAGCCTCGTCACTCATGAAGGGAAGTAAGTGTTATCAGCGAGAGGAGCCTGTGCATCTGCAGGTGGGACACCTCTTTCTGCTAGCAAGATCCGCGGGAACTAAATTATCATCTGAAGGTGAGCGCAGAATGAGCGCCTAGGGAGGCCAGGCATGGTGGTTCACGGCTGTAATCTCAACATTTTGGGAGGCGAAGGTGGGAGGATCGCTTGAGCCCAGGAGTTCCAGACCAGCCTGGGCAACATGGCAAAACCCCACCTTTACAAAAAATACAAAAATTAGCCGGGCATGCTGGTGTGCGCCTATAGTCCCAGCTACTTGGGATGCTGAGGTGGGAGGATTGCTTGAGCCTGGGAGGCAAAGGTTGCAGTGAGCTGTGATTGCACCACTGCACTCCTGTCCAGCCTGGGCAACAGAGTGAGACCATGTCTCAAAAAAAAAAAAAAAAGAAGAAGAAGAAGAAGAAGAAAGAAAAGATAGTCTAGTAATCTAGGGAACAGAGCATCTCAAAGCATCCTCCACAAGGCTGTGGCCACATTAGCCTTGGCCCACAACATATTGTGCCATTGCACTCCAGCCTGGGTGACAAGAGCGAGACTCAGTCTCTAAACAATAACAATAACAACAACAACAACAAAACAGAATTCTATTCTCTAATGGCCTGAATATTGGCATCTACCCTCCCCTCCCCTTACATAAGGCTAGGTAAACCCTGGAAGATTTTCTGCTTTGCCTCCGTTCCATCAGGGTACCAACCAGCACCATCAGTGGGGAAATAGTCTTTGGAATCCATGAACCTAGGTTCAGATCCCAGCTCTTCCCTTTATTAGCTGTGTGACTTCAGACTCCAGACTTGAGACTTCAGACGCAGCTCCCCAGATGCATATAAAACTCACAGCCCGGAGTTCAGTTACTGCTGATTCCTCTCTTCCTCCTGCCAACACAGTGTTTCCCCAGACATGAAACCCACTTTTCTTTTACCACATTCCACTCCTGAGGGTTCTCTCTGGTCATGTTTATGGGACTTGGGTAATCTTAATCCTCTCCCTCCCAGCCCTCTCTCCCCTTTGCCCTCAATCCAAACAGGCATATGATCAGGGCCTGGCCCCAGGCATAGGATAGATATAAAAGGGACTTTGTATCTGAGACTGGGAGCCCCGAGCTCCTTGGGGAGGATTTCTACCTCCCACGGCTCACTAATCGGGCTCCGGAAGTCACATGAGGACTCGTGATCCCTGGGCCTAGAAGGTCTTTCGTCTCACTGCAGACAGGACAAGCTCCGTGGGACAAAACAGCTTCACTGCCTGACCCCAGGCAGCCCCACGGCAGGCTTGCCTCACTCTGCCTGAGAGTCATCTTCCTGAAAAGTTGGGTGGTTTGTGAATTCAAAAATTCAATCCTTCTTTATTCCTAAAGATTATTGTTCTTTCAAGGGACATTTATCCTCGGCTTATATCCTCCAGATTGTGTCTCTTTAAGTTGCAGGGCTCAGCTAATGTCTATTGAGTGTTTGTACCATGCTAAGTGGGATTACATGTTATTTCATTTCATCCTCATAACAACCTTGGGATGTGGGCACTGTTTCTATCCTCAGTCTAAAAGCCATAACAATAGTCAACATTTACACAGCACTATGTCACAGACATCATTCTCTGTGCTTTATGTTTATCAACTCACCCTATCATCACTGCAGTCCTACGGTGCAGTGTAGATGCCAGTCATCCCCCATTCACTGAGACTCAGACAGGTTGAGCAAGTGGCACAGCTCACACAGCCAGCAAATCACAGAGGCTGAAATTCAAGTCTGGGCAGGATGGCTCCCAAGGCTCCTGACCATTCTGATACACTGCCTCCTGTTTTTCCCATAGCAAGTCCCACTTGCCATTTCAGCAGCCATGGCTACCATTACAAATCAATAGGGTGTGAGCCAGACAAGGCCTGGCTCAGCCACATAGTTTCCTGAGGCGCTGAAGGACAGACCACACTGATTGATTTCTCAGCTGGATCTTTAAATGTCAGTGTGTGCGTGACCACCTCAGACCTTGGGTACAGAAATAAATGCAGAAGGAAAGGACATTCTAGTGCGTGGGATGAGAGGGAAGCAGGATAGGAGAAGAGCAACAGCCTGGAGCACACGTGTGCAGGCCGGGTGGGCTTCCCGGGCTGGCGGGAGGGGCCCAGTGTAGGCGGTGGGGGTTGGGAGTGGGGTGAGACCTACACCCTTGACCTTGGACTGCTGTGAAGCTATTTATGATCTGACACCAACCCCGGAGAGATGGGTCTTAACCTGATTTAGCTCCCCTATCAGTATTGACTGGCCGCTGTTAGGCTCTGCTCACTTGGGCCAGCCTGGCTGCCTGAGCACAGATCAACATCCGCAGTGCAGCATGGCAGGGCAAAGGCGGTGCCCTCGCTCCCACCCCCCAGAATTCACGCAGGTCCCCACTGCACAGTTATCTGGGCCTGCCCAGTTCAGTCATTCACTGTTCTAGGAGCGGAGGGGACAGGCACACGTGACGGAGATAGAGCATCCTGCCTACTCCCATGCAGTCTGGAAGAGGAGACTGACAGGATAAGGAAGCCAACAGAAATAGACTGAAGACGAATCTCAGATGTGTTGTGTGCAGGAAAGGAAGAAAATGAGGTGATGTGGGAGAACCCGTGGGGAGGAGACAAGGGAAAGGGGATGATAGCCCAGGAGAGCCTCTCTAAGGATGTGAGTTTGGAGCTGAATTTTGAAAAAGGAGCATTCTGAGAATTGAAGAAAGAGCTCTCCAGGCAGGGGGTACAGCAGAGGCAAAGGCCCGGTGGCAGGAGCAGGCTCGGCCTTTCAGACATTGAGTACAGGGAGCAGCAGAGTGATGGGTGGTGATGGGAGAGAGGAGGGTGGGGACCAGCCGGACCCCCAACCCCTGCCACCCTGTCCCTGTAGCATGGCTCCTTTATAAGCAGCCCAGGTTCACCATCAGGACTTGACATTTGTCCACCTCTTTCTCTCCCTCCCACCCACATCCCTGGACATAGCTTTGGGTTAGCCCTGTGCCCTCACAGTTGTGGTAAAATATTCCAGAGAGTGGCTTGGCATGGCGGCTTATGCCTGTAATCCTAGCACTTTGGGAGGCTAAGGCGGGAGGATCACTTGAGCCAAGGAGTTCAAGACCAGCCTGGGCAACATAGGGAGACTCATCTCTACAAAAATAACGAAAATATTAGCCAGGCATGGTGGTATGCACCTGTGGTCCTAGCTACTCAGGGGACTGAAGTGGGAGGATCACTTGAGCCCAGGATGTGGGGCTGCAATGAGCCGTGATGGCGCCACTACACTCTAGCCTGGGTGATACAGCAGGACCCTGTCCCCCCTCAAAAAAAAAAAGATTCCAGAGAGAAGACCCTTATCCAGTCATGCCAAATCCAATATGGGAGGTTAAGGAAGGACCCCAGGGACTGGGACAATAGAGATTCCTGATCTTCAGGGACCACCCAGTCCCACCATCTGCCTCCTCTAGTTCCAGCTCATATCACATCCCAGCTGACCACTCACTCATACACGTCTGCCCTGGGCTCCATCTCTGGGCCTCTGCTCCTGCTGGTCCAACACTGATTGGCAATGTCCTTACCCCACATCTCCATGTGGGGAAATCCCTGTCATTTGCCAGCATAAATGATTCCAAATTCATGAAGTCTTTCCTGACTCCCAGTCACATTCAATCGCAGGTTTGACTTGTTTTAATGCTCCTCAGGCATTTATTTGAACATCTCTTTGATCTTTCATTTCCTTTTGTCTTATAATGTAGTTTTCGGAATATCTGTCTCTCCCATCATACCACAAAGTCTGTGGAGAGCAAGAATTCAAATGCTGGTTCTGCCATGTCCTGGCTATGAGGTTTTGACAAGGCACTTCACCTTTCCAGATCTCAACTTCCTTTGATTCCCACAGAACAGACCCTGAAACCAGAACATGCTATCTGTAGTTTATTGGGAGGTGATTCCAGCAAGTGCTGGCAGGCAAAGTGTGAGATGAGACCGGGACAGGAAAGAATCCCCAATAGGGAGCATTATTCATCAAGTCACCACACTGTGCTACTGAAGTTCAATACTACTGGGTAACTTTGGGGGACCGTAGAATACCGTTTCCTAACCTGGCTGAACATTGCAATCATCAGGGAGATTTAAAAAATATGAATGCCTGAGTTCTATCCACAGAGATTCTGATTTAATTGGTCTGGGATATAGCCTAGGCACCGAGATTTTTTTTACACTCCCAGGTGATCTAATGTGCAGGAAAGTTTGAAATCACTGGTGTAGAATACATCTCAGAGCTGTCCCAGTCAAGAGGTGAAAAACTAGTGTGTTTATCCACCAACTCTCATCCATCTTTGGTTGAGGATGTTTCCAGCTTATTCTGTGAGTGTCCTCGAATGCCACCTTGACCAGAAAACAAAAAGCAAAACAAAACAAAAAACCCATAGATGTTTGCAGCAAGCAGCCTGGGATATATGAGGGCGAATATGGGAAGGGTGTTAGTGTCTGCTATATCCTTCCTCTCTAAGACAGGGGTAATAAATTTGTGAATTGTCGTAAGGATTAGCAAATGTCAGCTAAGTGTCTGGCAGGCACACAATAGGCAGTTACTAAATGTTGTTATTCTGGTTTTTGCTGTGGGTTATTGCTGTATTCCCTTCAGCACCCGCGGGGGCTTTGTGCATAGTGGATACCTAGCAAGTATCAGTCATTCTCTAAGCGCTCCTCTGAAACAACAACGCTGGAAACCTGAAATCAATGGGGCTGCCAAGACACACCACTCAATCCTATAGTTCTTGAGACTCTGAAACCATGTCTTTCCCTACATGATCTGATATTTTAAACCTGGCTGCACACTGGAATCACCTGAGGACTTAAAAAGAAAATACAAACGCCTGGGTCCCAGCCCCAGGGATTCCTGATTTAATTGGTCTGGAGCTAGGTCTGGGCATTTCGGATCTGTAACAGCTCCCCTGGAGATTTTAATGTTGTAGACTTGATGATTAACCAAGGGTGGAGGGTTGGGTGGGGGGTCAGGAAATGAGCAGGGAAAGGATAGCTGCATAATTCTTCCCTCTGTTCCATCTCAATCCTCCTTCCATCCCTCCGCTGTGTCTGAGGGCTTCAGAAACTCGTTTCTAGAAAAGTGGCTGGAGGCCCTGGCAAGCCCTGCTGCTCTCCGTTCCACAGGGCAGGCACACACCACCCCGCAGCCACCTTCTTGCTCGTCTGACATTTGTCCTCCTCCACATCCTACTTGCACAGCCCTGGCACCCACACTGGCTCACTCTGCAGACCTTCACCGAGTGTCTCCCACACATCAGACACTAGGTGAGGCGCAGGGACATGGGGCTGCTGCAATCCTCACAGTTCCTGCTCTGAGAAGAGAATAACACACAGAAACTTACATGTTCAGGACCCCGGTGGAAGTCTGCATCCTTGCTGTGAAGCAGCGGAGGAAAATCATGTTCTCCTGGGCAGGAAGGAGAGAGCCTGGAAAGGTTTTCTAGAAGAGCCTTACTGAGATAGGTAGAAATTAACATCCTATTATCCTTTTTTTTTTTTTTTTTTTTTTTTTTGAGATGGAGTCTCACTCTGTCACCCAGGCTGGGGTGCAGTAGCACGATCTTGGCTCCCTGCAACCTCCACCTCCCAGGTTCAAGTGATCCTCCTGCCTCCGCCTCCCAAGTAGCTGGGACTACAGGTGCATGCCACCACTCCTGGCTAATTTTTGTATTTTTAGTAGAGACGGGGTTTCACCATGCTGGCCAGGCTGGTCTTGAACTCCTGACTTTGTGATCCGCCCGCCTCAGCCTACCAAAGTGTGTGAGCCACTGCGCCCGGCCAACATCCCTATTTTATAAATGAGAAATTTAAGTCACCAGGGAAAGAGGCTGATGTCAGAGCCTTTGTGAAGTTCCAGGCAGGGTGCTGGGCACTCTACCTACATCATTAATAACAGTAATAATAGCTTGTGCATTTATGCATTTACTGTGTGCCAGGGCCCTTCCAAGTGCTGGTTGAACCCTCACAACACTCCTAGGAAGCAGATGCAATTATGAATATTTCCCCATTTCATAGATGAGGAAACTGAGGCTTGGGGAGGTGAAGTGACTTGCCCAACATTACACAGGAAGAGTGGAGCCAGAATTGCAGCCCAGGCTGTTTGACTGCTGAACCTCTTCCCTTGACCTTGACATTGACAGCCTCCCATCATCCTGCTCATTCTCATAATCCAATGAATGAGGGAGGCATTAGAAATGTGCTGTTTATGATCAAAGACAATAAAGCCACAGCCACACAGAGGGCAAGCTACAGGCAGTGAGTCCAGTCCTGGCCTGCCTGATTCTGCAAGCCCTCCTTGGTGCTTTGCTCCCATGCTCCAGCTTCCCTCCCATGCCTCCACCCTGTTTGTGCAGCTGCAGGTTCTCCCAAGTATTTCCTCCCCAACTGAAGACCAGGCCCAAGAAGCAGACCCTGCCAGCTGTCAGCTGAGCCTTGCTGGGTCTGGGCTGCAGCGGGGCCTCCTTTCCCACAGGCCCCTACAGGAACTCCCACAGTCATCAAATAGGGGCCCACTCAGCGTAGAACTGACATCGCCAGCCCCACGAGGCTGGTGCCTATTGGCAGGGCCCAAGGATGGCCTGATGTTTCTGCTGGAGTGTCTTGCCATGTCCCCATTTTTATCATATTTTTAACCAGAGGTGTGGGGGCGCCGGGAAGTCTGTGATTTGCTGGGGTGAGCACAACCCGGCCTGTATCCAGCATCCAGCATCTCCCTGACACCCAGCTAGGCAGATACAGCAGGACTCTGCCCTCTCTCCCCTCCCTGACTCAGAGCCTTGTCCCTTTGAGAAAGCCCAGGAAGGCAGCTCTGGATGCTAAGAAAACACTTGCCAACCTAAGGGCTTGTAATGAACTAAATTCTGCTGAATTAATTGGATGTCGTTAGCAGTGTCAGGGAGGGGGTTGGGAAGCAGTGGCATCCACCAAGCCTGGGGAAGGGAAAGGCGGGGGCAGGACAACCCACAACACAAAATACTTCTGCACAGCTTGTGCAAGAGAAGAATTCCTCATTGTCAGCTCTTGCCAAAATAGCCAAGGCACCCACTCTCGCCTCAGACAGCACCTCTATTCTGAAACTGGACTCCCAGCCTGCAGCTTTGAACTTGGGCCTCCAGGTGCATCTGTCCTTGTTCACAGGAGCCATAGCACAGCCTTGATGATAAGAATGAGCCTGAACCAGCCCCCACCGAGCTTCAGGGTCAAATTACAAAGACATCGAGAGGCTCCATCTCTTGGCTGTACATCCTACTTCCTGCCTTGATGAAGCAGGCAAGTAAAGAACATCCCTGCTGGTGATCACATCTAGTTAAATGTCTGGAGGGGCTCAGTGTGTGTGGTCATCAGCTGGTCTCTGCACAGAGGGGGCAGAGAGACAAAAGCAGAGACAAGAGCAACTGCTGGAGGGACCTGAGCCCAGAAGCCTTTTGTTTTTTTTCTTCTTTTTTTGAGACAGGGTCTCACTCCGTTCCAGGCTGGAATGCAGTGGTGTGATCTCAGCTCACAGCAACCTCTGCCTCCCAGGCTCCAGGGATCCTCCCATCTCAGCCTCCCAAGTAGCTGGGACTCCAGGCATGCACCACCATGCCTGGCTAATTTTTGCATTTTTTGTAGAAACAGTTTTCCCCATGTTGCCTAGGCTGGTCTCAAACTCCTGGGCTCAAGTGAGCCTCCCGCCTTGGTCTCCAAAGGCGATTGGGATTGCAGATGTGAGCCAACATGCCCAGCCTGAAGTTTTATCCTAGCTTTGCTCTAAGTGGGCGGTGTGACCCTGGACAAGTCACTCCTCTCCCTGAGCCACAATGTCTTCAACTGAGGGATAAGGGTTGGAATGAACAGTTCATCTTAATCCGTGCATCTCACACACTGGGAAAAGGCAGGGGTCTTAAGGGCATTGCTAAGGTTTGGAAACTTTGCATGCACTGTGCACTGTGTGTGGGTGAGGAAAAAATAGCTCTCATGCTCACATATACTACTGTATTTCAAATGAACACAGAATTGATTGTTTTTAATAAAATAAACATTTGTTTTTAAAGCAGTCACTGAATTCATAGGAATTTTGGTCATTTTTTAAATGACACTTTATCTTTTTTATTTTTTATTGTGGTAAAATATATATAACACGAAATTGACCATTTTCACCATTTATTATTATAAGTGTACAGTTCCGGGGCAGTAAGTACATTCACATTGTTGTGCGAGCATCACCATCCATCTCCGGGAGCTTTTCATCATCCCAAACAGAAACTCTGTACCCATTACACGGTAACTCCCATTCCTTCCTTCCCCACCCGCCGGCCCTGGTAACCACTAATTAAAGTTTTCTCAATCAAAAGGCACTAAAAATCCAACGACTCTGTTATATGGGGTCCATGGAATAACTTGATCCCAAAAAGGTAAGGCGTCCCTGACCTAGATGTGCTAAGCTCCTTCCCGAACTGACGTTTAATGATTCTAATTTTCTAATGGCAGGAGGGAAAAATCAACCTGTTAATTTTTTTTCCTGGAATGAAGATGAATTTAATTTTTTTTCCTTTTCATACAAGATGGTGTCTGGAGGTAGAATCTACAAAAACACTTAGAAAAGTCAGAGTTGTGGTTTCCTCTAAGGGGTTGGAAAGAGCACGAAGAAGCTTGTAGGGAGCAGGAATGTTGTAGATCTTGATCTTAGAGTTGTCACATGGTAGGTTCCTATGGAAAAAATTATCAAGCTGGCTAGGTGCAGTGGCCGTGCCTGTAATCCCAGCGCTTTAGGAGGCCAAGGCAGGAAGATTTCTTGAGCCCAGGAGTTCAAGACCAGCCTGGGCAACATAGTGAGACCCTGTCTCTATAAAAACTTTAAAAATTAGCTGAGTATGGTGATCCATGCCTGTAAGTCCTAGTTACTCAGGAGGCTGAGGTGGGCAGATCACTATGAACCCAGGAGTTAGAGTCTTCAGTAAGCTATGATCGCACCATTGCACTCCAGCCTGGGTGATAGAGTGAGACCCTGTCTCCCAAAAGAAAAAAAAAAATTATCCAGCTGTTTACTTCAGATTTATGCACTTTGCTGGATGCATATTATACCCGCAGTGACACCATTTTTTAAGTGAAGTGAGCCATTCAGTTCAAATGGGTGCAGGTAACAACATCACAGTCAGGGAAGGGTCTCACCTTTCCCCTGCCAGTTTGTTATATAAATCTGTGCCTTGATTGTACAAGCAAGGCAGAATCTGTTCTGTCCCGAAATAAGGCCAGGTAATGCACCATTTGTTTATTCATTTGTTTAAGAAAAACATGTGCCGTGTCTTCTATGAGCCAGGCCCTGTGCAATGCCCTGGGAATAGAGAGAAGGTCCCGGACCTCACAGAGCTGTATCAGCCATCACTATCTCATTCATCCACCTACAACATGCGTGGTCAGGTTCGTTTTCACCTCATCTAAATGAGTCCTGCTGAAATCTAAGCTCATTTCCTGTCGCTACTTTCTCAGCAGAGGTCATCTTAAAGACTCTCTGAGGTCATACTGTGAAACTCTGGCCGGATGATCATTAGCAGGGAGTAATCCTCTTTGTCAGGCAAAACCACCTCGATTCCTTTATAAACCTGCCCATCATCAAACCCTCTGGTCAGTGTTGGTTAACATTAACAAGGTGCTACTACAATTTACCTGTTTATGTTTCTCTAACCTAGAACTTCTTGAGGACAGAACCTTGCATTATTATTATTATTATTATTATTATTATTGGCAAGGTCTCATTCTGTTGCCCAAGCTGCAGTGCAGTGGAGCAATCACAGCTCACTGCAGCCTCGACTTCCCGGGCTCAAGCAAACCTCCCACCTCAGGCTCTTGAGTAGCTGGGACCACAGGCGTGTGCCACCATGCCCGGCTAATTTTTTAATTTTTTGTAGAGATGGCGGTTTCCCTATATTGCCCAGGCTGGTCATGAATTCCTGGGCTCAAGCAATCCTCCTGCCTCAGCCTCCCAAAGTGCTGGGATTACAGGTGTGAGCCACTGTGCCCAGCCTGTATTAATTTTTGTACTAATTATATTTATTGAGCATCAAATAGGTGCATAGCACAGTGCCTGGTACATGGTAGGTCCTCATGAAGTTGACTGAATGAATAAGCAAGTTTATAAGTGAATAAATGGACGGAACAGCAAGAAGCCCAGAGTAGCTAAATCACAGGCTGAAGGTCACACAGTAATGGCTGGACTGGGAGGGACACCTGTCCCCAGACTTAGGCCTGCCTCTCTTCCCTTGGCAGGCAACAGCCACATCATAAAACTTTCCATCTATTCCTTTGAAGAGGTGGGTTTGATTTATATCAGCCAACAGGCAGCAAAAATATGGGCCTTCAAATTTTATTGCCTTTTTATTATTCCCGGTGACGCACAGAAATATCATCCAAAACATTAGCAATTACTTTGAAGGTGCATGTTTCAAAGGCTTGGGGATGGGGTGTTTTCTAATTTGATAAGTCAGGGTGTTTCCTGCCAGGCAGGCCCAGGGGCAGCGGCAGGACTGGAGCTGATTCAAAAGCAGAATTGATCTTTCAAGCCTCATTTTCATTTCCATCAGCACCCTATCAGACACCTTATCCCTGAGCCAGTTCCTATCCATGTATAATTTATACATTTGATTTCAATAGATTAATCTCTGCCTCATTCACAGGAGAGTACAGGAGGGATGGTTCCCTCTCTTGTTTTCCATAGGGAGAGTAATCATATATATTTCCACAGATTTCGATCCGTTTCCACCTACAGAATTTCTTTTAAGATTAATTCCAAACTCACTCTCATATTTATTTAGTTTTCGGGACTGGGTGGAACTGTGGGCACGTGTGATAATTTCTGTTTATGCAGGAGGTGGGCTTATTCCAGGCATACCAGAGAAGAGACCAGCCTATCTCCTCCTGGTGCTTAGGAATGGCCATCCACTTTGGGGGTGAATCAGGGATGTTGGGAGAAGACTAAAGCCACCCTCCCCTGGAGCTAGGGTCAGAGCTCACTGACCTCTGACCCAAACGTAGCTCTCCATCCCCTGAGCTCCGGGGCTTCTGGAAGAACACCAGACAAAGATCAGATACTCTTTCCAAAACCGACCACATTTCCACCATCCAAGGCTCTCTTATTTCTCCCTTTCTCCATTTTTCTTCCCAGTGCCCTCTGGATTCCAGAATCCAATTCTGGAATCACATTTTCAGAATTCTCTTGGGCTGGGCACTGTGCGTAGCTCAAGCCTGTAATCCCAGCACTTTGAAGGCCAAGGTGGAAGGATCACTTGAATCTAGGAGTTCAAAACCATCCTGGGCAACATAGTGAGACTCCATCTCTACAAAAAATAAAAAAAATTATCCAGGCACAGTGGAGTGCCTCTGTAGTCCCAGCTACTCAGGAGGCTGAGGCAGGAGGAGTACCTGAGTCCAGGAGTTTAAGGCTTCAGTGAGCTATGATGGTGCCACTGCACTCCAGCCTGGGCAACAGAGTGAGACCCTATCTTAAACAAATAAATAAATAAATTTTAAAATATTAAGTACATAACTTTTTAGAAAATACAAATTGCCTATCTGATTCAGTGTAGCTGACGAATTAAAAAAAAAAAAAAAAACAGGGCAGGCACAGTGGCCCATGCCCATAACCCCATACTTTGGGAGATTGAGGCAGGGGGATCACTTGAAACCAGGAGTTTAAGACCAGTCTGGGCCACAAAGTGAGACCTCCATCTCTAAAAAAAAAAAAAATTTTTTAATTAGCCAGTCACAGTGGCATGCACCCGTAGTCCCAGTTTCTCAGGAGGCTGAGTCAGGAGGATAGCCTGAGCCCAAGAGTTCAAGGCTGCAGTAAGCTATAATCATGCCACTGCACCACTCCAGCTACTTGGGAGGCAGAGGCAGGAGGATCATTTGAGCTCAGGAGTTTGAGGCCGCAGTAGGCTATGATGGTATCACTGCACTCCAACCTGGGCAACAGAGCAAGACCCTGTCCCAACAAAAGAAGAAAAAAAGAACTACCTTGGCAGTGACTGAACTCCCTCTCCCCATTCCTTATACCCAAAGCCTCTTCTCAAGAGCCCTGTGTTTCTCCGTTTATGGGCAATTTCACCCCCAGAGTCAAGACACAAGCCTTCCTGCTGGAAGTTCTTCCTGGTTGGGCAACATGGCAGATTGTACTTTCCAAGATGGCTGCATAAAGATATCCCATCCCACAGGTCCTTACAACGTGACACTGATGATTCTCCGACTGAGAAATGGGGTCTACATTTCCTCCACTTGAATCTAGGCAGACTTGTGGCGATGACAGAAGTAACGTTTTTTTCTCCTGCCTGCTTATTTTAGAACTCTTGTTCTTGGAGCCCCACTGCCATGCTCTAAGGAAATCCAGACCACACAGAGAGGGCACGTGTAAGTGTCTGGGCAATAGCCGTGACTGAGGTGCTAGCCAACAGCCAGCATCAATGTCAGTCATGTGAATGAGGAAGCCTTTGAAATGACTCCAGCTCTAGCAGACATCTGATTCTAACAAAGACCAAGAGATCGTGAGCAAGAATCACTTAGTGAACCCCTACAGAACCATGAGAGATAATAATAGAATGATTATTGTCATTGTTGTTTTTGAGACAGGGTCTTGCCCTGTCACCCAGGTTGGAGTGCAGTGATGCAATCATGGCTCACTGCAGCCTCAACTTCCCGGGCTCCAGTGATCCTCCCACCTCAGCCTCCCAAGTAGCTGAGACTACAAGTACATGCCACAACACTGGGCTCATATTTTTGTTTTTTGTAGAGATGGGGTCTCACTCTGTTGCTCTGGCTGGTCTTGAACTCCTGGGCTCAAGTGATCCTCTTGCCTCAGCCTCCCAAAGTGCTGGGATTATAGGCATGAGCCACTGTGCCTGGCCTGCTTGTTGTTGCTTTAAGCCACTAATTTTGGGGGTGCTTCATTTTGCATCAATAGATACGGAAACAGGCATGGTTAGCAGCGCAACTGGAGATAAAAGTGAGCCTCTGGCAGCTTTCCCCCTCTCCAGCTTAAAAGACACCCCACATTTATACAAAACCACATGCAAATGAGTACCTACAGCCTCAGGTCCTCCCTCCCTCAGCAAACATTTGGAAAGGAGAAGATGGGAAAGGAAGAGAGACAATATTCATTGCATGCCTGTCATATACCAAGTAGGGATCTTCTAACCCATTATACAGCTAAAGAAACTGAAGTCCAGGGAAGTTAAGTAACTGAACCAAGCCCATACTGCTAGAAAGTGTGCTGTCTGTGAAGTGGGGCCTGCATAAGTCGCCCATGGACTGAGACGCATGTGGAGGGAAGTGGTGCTCAATAAGTATTAGTGGAATGAATGAAAAAATAAATGAATGCACTCCCCCAGTCTTCTCTTTGTAGCCTTTTTCTTTTCCAGTGGCTCAGAGGGACAACCCAGCCAGTTTGCTTTTCTCATGAAGGGCAAGAGGGGGAAGGAGGTGGCTGCGGGCTGAGCCCAAGAACCCCTGTGGCTGGGCTCCTGCAGATAGGGTGGCCTTCTCTGCCAGCTGGGAGTTACCATTCTGTTGTTTCTCTCCAGTCACGGCCTCAGGGCTACCTCCTCTGGTCTCAGTCCTCTTTCGGGTGCCACTCCCCGACTGAGCTCCCAGTTGTCCCTTCAGGCCCATCTCAGCCCATTTTTCCTGCATGTGCAGCCTCAGGTGTCAGTTCCTGGGGCAGAATCAATGCCAGAGTGATTGCCACCACAGAGAGGCAGCCAGGCAGGGCTAGGAGCTCCTCCTTGCACCCTTGTCCTCTCCAGGCACAACTGGGATCAGAAATAACCTTCTCCCTTGCCAAGGCATTTGAGGAGGACTGCAGGCCCTGCAGTTATAACGTCTTTCTCTCATTCTTTTTTTTTTTTAACCCAGCAAATCATATTTTCCCAAGAAAGAAGGAGAAGAAAGCAAGCATGAAGAGGGGAGGAATTTACACCAACAAAACACCTCCCATGTCCCAGGCACTGTTAATGTACATTCATTATCTCATTTAATCCTCCTAATAATGCTGTGAGGTACATAGTATTATCCCTGTTTTACAGATGAGGACACGGAGGCTCAGAAAGGTTAAAACAGTTTCTCAAAGTTACACAGAGTAACTAATGGGAGTTAGGGTGAGGTTTCAAGCCCAGCTGAGCCTGTATGGCTGTAAAGCCAATGCTGTTTTCACTATAAGCTTTTTCCTTTTTCTCCTAGGAAGCAAAATCCTCTTGCCCCTGGAGCCTATGGGGCCGTCACAGGTCCAGGAGGTAACCTCATCTCCATCACCCAAGTATCATGCATGGAGCTGGGGCAAAACTGTCAAAGATCACAAGAAAATGACTCAGTCAAATGTATCTGAGCCACCTCTGGTTCCTCACTTTTGTGTACAAGACAATTGAACTTCTGATATTTGGTTCTGGCCCACTCATCACACCAGAGCCTTCAGGCGACCATAACCCTGCCTCCCAGAGCTTAGATCAAGCCAAATAAGGAGCTCTACTCCTTTCCCATATATCTGACCTAGCCCATCACTGAATTGCATTTCTGCTAAATACCATGATAGCACAGTGGGTCAGCACCCAAGTTCTGGAGCTACGCTGCCTGGGCTCAAATTCTGGTTCTCAATACTAATAGGACCTCTAGCAAGTTATTCAACCTGTCCCTTGGCTTACTTTTCCCACGTGCAAAATGGGGTTAGTAAAAACACCCAACAAATAAAGTTGCAAGGACTCAGTGAATTAGTATGCAGAAGGGCTCATCGTATTGTAAGTTGGCTATTGGTGCTGTTTCTGGTTTGATCTAAACACCCGCCACACCCAGAAAGAACACCTCCCAGGGCCTGCAGCAGCTCACGTTGCAGACCACACTAAACAGCCCTCCCAGCCCCTCTTCTCACCTATCACCTCTCAGAGAACCAGGTAGAGACTGGCCTGGAAGCCGTTCAACATACACAAGGATGCTCTTTGAAACTGGCTGGGTATGGCCTTAAGTAACTCACAAGCCAGCTGCCTCCTCTGTTTCCCTTCATGCTGCACAAATGGCTTCACTAAGTTCCGGCCTCACCTTGAACCCTGGGATCATTTCCTGACATTGCTAGTGCCTGGCCTGGAGGCAGCACCTTACACAGTAAGGAGAAGCAGCTGCTCATTACCTCGCCTCCCCACCTCCATTAGGATAGAAATCACCTCCCAAGACGGGTCGCTACAGCCAGAGGGTGAATTGGTGACCTCATTCCTTGGCTCACTTGGTTCCAGGCATCCCTAAATGCCAGTGATCTTTCCTTTCCCTCTGATGTGTCGATGCCAGCCTTTCAGTGGCCAGGATCCCTCCCCTGGCCCCCAGCCCAGTTGTAGAACCACCCTGGCATGTCAAAGAACTCTGGATTCCAAATGGCGTGTTTAGAAGTGTGTTTATTGCCTGTGTTAGTGGTTTTCTCCCATCAGGACACTGACTGTTGAAAGCAAAGTTCAAGCCAGGTTGGTGCAAGTTGCAGAAGCAGAAAAAGGATTCTATGCTACGCCTCTCTCCTTCCTTCAACTCACCCATCCTGAACGCACCAATGTAATACCATTGTGTTAATCTGTTTGGGTGGCTATAACAAAATACCACAGACTGCGTGGCTTATAAGCAACAGAAATGTCTTTCCCACAGTTTTGGAAGCTGGGAAGTACGAGATCAAGGTGCCAGCATATTCAGTCTCTGGTAAGGGCCTGCTTCCTGCTTCACAGATGGCACCTTCTCACTGTGTCCTCACATGGTCGAAGGGGCAGGGGGTCTCTCTCAGGCCTCTTTTATAAGGGCACAAATCCCATTCATAAGGGCTCCACCCCCATGACCTTATCACTCCTCAAAAACCCCACCTCCTAATAACATCACCTTGGGGGCCAAGACATCAAAATAGAAATTTTAGAGGAACACAAACATTCAGACAATAGCATTCCATTTATCCACCTGTCTACCTGTGCACAGCATTTTCGGGCCCCTCCTCTCCACTGACATATCTTTGTTTCTATATCAGAATTTTTTAAAAAGACAGTCATTAAGCTTCTGATTTGAAGCACGCCATGTGCTGTTTGCTATGTATTGTCTCAATTACTCCTCACAAATACTTTGGGGGGTAGGTATTATTATGTTTTAAATTTTTATTTATTTATTTATTTATTATTTTTTATTTATTTATTTATTTTTGAGATAGAGTCTCGCTCTGTCGCCCAGGCTGGAGTGCAGTGGTATGATCTCGGCTCACTGCAAGCTCCGCCTCCCGGGTTGAAGCTATTCTTCTGCCTCAGACTCCTGAATAGCTGGGATTACAGGCACGCACCACCACACCTGGCTAATGTTTGTATTTTTAGTAGAGATGGGGTTTCACCATGTTGATCAGGCTGGTCTTGAACTCCTGACCTTATGATCCGCCCGCCTCGGCTTCCCAAAGTGCTGAATTACAAACATGAGCTACTAGGCCCTAACCACATATTTTAATATAGGGTCTTTCTCTGTTATCAAGGCTGAAGTGTATTGGCACTAACACAGCTCACTGCAGTTAGGTGGAGACCTCCCTGGCTCAAGAGATCCTCCTCCCTCAGCCTCCTGAGTAGCTGGGACTACAGGTGTGCACCACCATGCCTGGTTACCTTTTTTTTGGGGGGGGGGGGCAGAGATAGGGTCTCCCTATGTTGCCCAGGCTGGAATACTATTATTAATCCCATTTTATGGATGCAGGAAACTGAGCCTCAGAATGGTTATGAAACTTAGCTGAATTCCACATCCAATGAACAGCCACACTGGGATTTAGATGAGGTCTAGCGAACTTTAGAACCCAGTTTTTTGTTTTGTTTTGTTTTTTTGAGACGGAGTTTCGCTCTTGTTGCCCAGGCTGGAGTGCAATGGTGCAACCTCGGCTCACCACAACCTCTGCCTCCCAGGTTCAAGTGATTCTCCTGCCTCAGCCTCCTGAGTAGCTGGGATTACAGGCATGTGCCACCATGCCCGGCTAACTTTGTATTTTTAGTAGAGACGGGGTTTCTCCATGTTGGTCAGGCTGGTCTCGAACTCCCGACCTCAGGTGATCCACCTGCCTCAGCCTCCCAAAGTGCTGGGATTACTAAGAACTAAGTCTTGTTTTTTGTGTGTTTTGGTTTGATTTGCTTTGGGTTTTGTAGAGGCAAGGTCTCCCTATGTTGCTGAAGCTAGTACTGAATTCTTGGACTCAAGCAATCCTCCCGCCTCGGTGAGGTCTTATTTTAATATCAACAGGCCTGGGTCCCTAAAGGACTCTCTGTGACATATGCAATGATTGGTGTTGCAAGAAACGCCAAAGGTAAAGGCTTAGAGTAGCCCTATGAATAGCCAGTTTCAAAATCCAACATCCTGCTACCATGATCTGAGCACCCAGCCTGGTCACATAAACTCAGCATGCAAGAAAGCATCAGGCAATGTTTCCCAAAGTGTGTTATATGGAACCCTCCCCCCAACAGATGTTACACCAAAAGAAGGGTTCCATAGTCCAACAGGTTTGGGAAACATTATATATTCTAATCGCTATCTAAAGATTTATAACACCGGTTAGTATCTTTTTTTTTTTTTTTTTTTGAGATGGAGTCTCACTGTCGCACAGGCTGGAGTACAGTGGTATGATCTCAGTTCACTGCAAGCTCCGCCTCCCAGGTTCACACCATTCTCCTGCCTCAGCCTCCCGTGTAGCTGTGACTACAGGCGCCCGCCACCATGCCCAGCTAATTTTTTTGTATTTTTAGTAGAGACAGGGTTTCACCATGTTAGCCAGGATGGTCTTGATCTCCTGACCTCGTGATCCACCCGTCTCGGCCTCCCAAAGTGTGGTTAGCAAATTTTTAGTTTGAGGATTTTAAGTCTCTTTCAGTAAAGAAATCTGTTTGCCTTTATCTAAATCAGTGTTTCTCCAGTTTATATAATCCCTGAACCCTTTTATCCTTTTTAGTTTCCGTGGAATCAATGTTTTGTGGAATAGAGTTTGGGAAACACTGTTTTGGTGTCTCACCCTTGCCTGAATTGGGCCAGTTGCGTCTGCAGATCACCAGCCTGCCAGCTATGACCACCCACTCCACAGGTGGTACCAACAAGGTCAGCAGCATGCAGCTTGGGCCCATGGATCAGAGATTACACTCCTATTACTGGCAGGGGCACCTCTAACCCCTGGAGCCTGTAGCCAGCTGCCTACACAGCCCACAGCTGACCTCCCTTGACTTGATTCCTAGTCTTCAGGCACTCCCTGCCTCCCTGAGCTCCCATCAGAACAGCCCAGAAAGCTGCACGCCTGCTTCCTGCCAGAGAGGACATGCTGGATGGAGAGAGAGCTGGGTGACAAGCCCAGCTGGAAAGCAAAGTACTTCCCAAAGCAGCACTTAGCAGGGCCATGTGCTGGGGAATCAGCCTCTGCTTGAGCAGAGGCATCCAACAGCTTGCAAGGCAAAGAAACAAACAGCTCCCAAGCACAAAACGCCTTCACAAATGTACGGCGTGTGAAAGAACCCACCTGTCTCTCTGCCACCCCACCCACCCAGGTAACACCCAAAGCAGCAGCAGCAACTGCGGCCGCCTCCACCCCCAACAGCCAAAGTCATGTGAATGCCAAGAGCCTTTGCTTGTCAGCTCCTAAGGACAGAACCAGTGTAACTGGTACATTTCGCCTAGCACAAAGCCCAGGACGAGAGATCAAGAAATAGTTATGGATGCAAGGGGCCCAGGACAGGGTGAGATAGAAGTGGAAGCACCTATGAAATCAATACAGCCTTCTACTTCCTCTTGAAATTTGCTTTCTCTAGCCGCTTTTTAAAGAACCTGGTATTGTCCTCGACTAAGGATCCTGTGTTCACACAGGTATCTAAAACCGTGGCCAGCCTAAGGCATTGTTGATTGAGTCCATATGTGTGTATACTTTACTGATGGGTACATATAGGTTTATGTGAATGGGGAGAGTCGAGAACACAGGAGAAACCAAAATGCAAGAGTTCTATTGAACAGCATTGCCTGAAAAAGACACATATTTTCCATGATTGATAATCAAGGTTGGTATCGATGACTGCTTGTCTTTCTCATCTCCACTGCACCCCTGAATAGATAACCCCCACCATGAAATTTGTAGCCCTTTGCTTGAAATGCTATACTCTACAATAAGCTAAGACCAAAATAATAACTAGAGGGCAAAGCAATTAACCATTTCTCCAGGCTGAAGTTTCAACCTCTTACTGCCTTGATAATTTACTCTGCAAAGTGGCAGGCACCTGGCTCAGAGTCACTCTCCAAATCTATTCAAAAGTCCCTGAATTCTGCCGAGTCTGGTTTCACTCTATGAACAGGACCAAAAACAATAAGGTCTTCAACACCTTATTATAATTATATTATAATATTAAGTTGTATTATAATTATAATATATATTATAAATATATATTTAAAAACTTAGTTTTCCTGCAAAGCTTCCATTTGCTGGTATGCTAGGAGACAGAATGAGTAGTTTTACTGTTTTCATGGAAGCCTTTGGAGGAGTGGACCAAAAATTACATCACTGTGTGCCATTCCTTCGCCACCACATCTTCCTATTTCCACAGAGATCTTGGGGCTCTCGGGCCCTCAGCCTCAGGGTTCTCATGGAAAAATTGTGGCCATTCCGAACTTTCAGGGGAAATACAAGAAATGGGAATGCCAAGACAAAAAGCAGCCAAAATCATAACACAATCTGTCTAATTCTGAACCTTTGATCTTATCATCTGCTCTGACCTCTCCTCACCCCCAACTGCATCCCCTCCTGTCTCCTATTCAGTGAATGGTTCCACCATCTGCCACTGGCTCAAGTCACAAATATGGGGGTTATCTGGGATTTATCCATTTCCCTCATCACCACCCCCATGCGGTATTCAATCAGTCTCTTAAGCTCTGTCACCCTCTCTTCTCCAGCCTCACTGCCACTACCGTTGTTCAGACCACCGTCTTCTTTCCCCTGGTTGAACAACAGCCTAAGTGTCTCCCCTGCTTTTAGTCTTGCTCCCCTCTGTCTATTCTCCACACTACAGTGCCACAATGACCTTTCTGAAAAACAAATAGAATCATGTCACTGCTGCACTTAAAACCCCTAAGAAACCACTTGTGTTCACCAGGATAAAATTCTAACCCCAACCTTGGTACCCAAGGTCTTTCATGTTGGCTCCCAGGCCACCTCCCCAGCCTCTTTTCTCACCACTCTCCCCTTCTCTTACCAAATACTAAACTACTAGTAGCTCTCAGGACACACCATGTTCTTACATACCTCTGGTCCTTGCACATACTATTTCCACATTCTGGAACAATTTTTCATCTTCTTTCTCCTGGCTAAGTCCCATGCATTCTCCAAGAATCAACTAATGCATATCTTCCTCTAGAAAACCTTCTGGAGAGGCAGAAAGCCCCTGCTGCCTCCTTACTGTCCCCAAGCTCTTGCATAAAAACATGCTGTTCCTTCTATCTTAGTCTTATCCTTCTGAAATGTGGCAAAAGGTGAAGCAGACTCCTGAGCAATTCCTAACCCATAGCACCTGAGGAACTATCTCCCGAGCCTCCCTTTCCTCTTTCGTAACAGAACCCCAGTGTCTTCTGATATCCACCCTCACCCAAATAGCCCCTTGCCTCAGGGAAAGCTGACCTTGCCACACTGATTGGGGTGGGGGAAGGGAGGTATCTATCTCATTTTTCTTCACAATGATTGGCTCAAGGATGTCATGTGACCCATTTCTGGCCAATGAGTTATGACATTTCTTGTCTCCCAAGAGAGAGTCACTGGAGGAGACCAGGTGTGGTAGGTAGATCATGCCTGTAATCCCAGCGCTTTGAGAGTCCGAGGCAGGAGAATTGCTTGAGCCTAGGAGTTCAAGACCAGCCTGGGCAACAAGGCAAAACCCCATCTCAACAAAATAAAAAATTAGCCAGGTGTGGTGACACACACCTCTGGTCCCAACTACTCGGGAGACTGAGGTAGGAGGATTGCTTGAGCCCAGGAGGTTGAGGCTGCAATAAGCCAAGATCCACATCACTGCACTCCAGCCACCTGGGTGACAGAGTGAGACCCTGTCTCAAAAAAAAAAAAACAAAAAAAAAAAACAGAAGGCCGGGCGTGGTGGCTCATGCCTATAATCCCAGCACTTTGGGATGCTGAAGCAGGTGGCTCACCTGAGGTCAGGAGTTTGAGACCAGGCTGACCAACATGGAGAAACCCCGTTTCTACCAAAATTACAAAATCAGCTGGGCGTAGTGGTGCATGTCTGTAGCCCCAGCTACTTGGGAGGCTGAGGCAGGAGAATTGCTTGAACCCAGGAGACAGAGGTTTCAGTGAGCTGAGATTGCGCCATTGCACTCCAGCCTGGGCAGCAAGAGCAAAACTCTGTCTCAAAAATAAGAAAATTAAAAAAGAGAGAGTCACTGCAGGAGATGGCCTGTCTTCTTCCTCTACATCAAGAATTCTTAGCCTTTTTTTGGTGGGAGGGTGGTGCCAGGATCCCTTTTGTGGTCAGATGAATTCCATGAACTGCTTCTTAGGATAATATTTTAAAATATATAAAATAAATTACATGCAAACAATTATAATTTAACCATGTATTAAAATATTAAAACAATATGTTTGTGGTATAATAATATATGTGATACTTTATTAACACATTCAATATCAAGATTTAATGGTAGATCTAATAGCTACTACAATTTCAAAGTGGGATTGAGTATAAATTATATTTTATAATATATTCACAATTGTAATGTTATGTGAAAATACATATGATTTCTTTTGGTGGCAAAGCCACAGTACACTACTACCACTATAGACGTTGCCTGCATTCATAATTGAAGAAAATGCCACATTTCAGTTAGAGGTTAGTGGTGTAATTCTTTCTCCCACTCAGGTTCATGGCTCCCCGGGTTTGTCTGTGGAGCCCCAGGTAAGAGCTCCCTGCTCTGGACTTTGTACTCTCTGGCTGTGATGGCTGGAACCACTGCAGCCATCTTGCCAGCAACTGGAGGGTGGACCACTATGGGCATTGGCATACCAGAAAGATGAAAAGAACCTGGGTCCTTGATACCATTGCTGGGCCTCTAAACCAACCAGCCCCAAAGCCCATTGACTTCAGTTATGGAAAGTAATAAAATTACTTATTGTTTAAGCCCATTTGACCCAGGATTTCTATGGATTCAGCTAATTTACAGAGAAGGAAGAATGTTTAACTTTATGTCAGAGTCAGTGTCACAAGACAGAACAAATGGAGCACCTACACTGAGCTCGCAGTCCAAGTAGAAAGCCTGTTTCCCGACGGAAAGCAATTTAAACCGCCTCTGCTATATTCACAGTGCAGGAGAATACCAATTGCACAAAAATGACATAAGCTCTGAGCGCTGGAGTCAGCGAGACTTCCAGGAGCACCTGCACCTTAGCATCATCTTGCAAGCCCATTGGATGGAGGTAAAGCCTTGCACAAGGACGGACTGATGAAAACTCTTTCCTAACCACTGTACTTTGAGCACACCTGGAAGCAGTAACAAGCGTTCTGAACATGAAAGCTTACACTCTATTGCCCACAGCAGCGGGGGAGAACAATGGTGGGATACACCCAAAAGCAGTGCTGCTCAAACTATAGTCCTCAGAAAGGAACATCAAACCTGATGATGCATCTGAAACAGGCACCAGAAACATCAGGAACAGATTGCTGGGCCCTGTTCTCAGAGGTTCTGATTCAGTAGGTTGGCAGTGAGCCCTAAAATGTGCATTTCCAAAAAAACTTAGTGTTATGCTGAGGTTTTTGGTCCAAGGATCACACTTTAAGAAGCAGTGTCCTAGAGGATCCACAGAGGCCCAGAATTACTCCCTCAGCCACATGGCTAATCATATCACTTAGGGAAGAGGATCTGCCTTTAAAAATTTATTAGGAGTTGGGTGCAGAGGCTGGTGCCTATAATCCCAGCTACTCAAGAGTTCGAGACCAGCCTGAGCAACATAGAATTCTCTTAAATATTCTCTTTTTAAGAGATTCCCCAATCTCTTAAAAAAAAAAAAAAGTTCATTAGGTATTAATATGCTGAAAAATGGATCTGGTTATCTAGTTCTCTTTGCCAAGTTTGGTTTGAGCCAGGCACAACTCTACTTGACAGCGGAGTGCTAGAGCTAGCTGATACCAGCTCGAAAGAGCTAATTGTTAAATTTTCAGGAATTTTGCAAGCAAGTTATTAAACACAGCCATCATTAAAAATTAAATTATATATACTTTTAACAAAATAAATTATATTAAAAACAAAGATATTTAGCACTCCTCACTTCCTAATTATTTTACTGTATTTTATTATCATCTCTGCTCTTAAGGTTATTTACATCTACTGTATGTATGTGGTGAAAAGGTTATATGATGGTGCATCTCCTCTTCCCCACTCCACATTCGATGACTTACCATTGGTAGGTTGAAACCAGCCACAGTGGAATTTACACCATGGAAACTGTTGATTGTATAGATTTCAGATAATGATGGAGAAAATGTTAATAGTGCAGATTAAACTTAAAATCATGTTGTGTCTATAACTGTTATATTGTGACTAGTACCAAAAAAATCAAGGCAATATTCTTCCAGCATTCAAATATTACCACCTGATTCAGCAAAGAAGTCACTATGTTATTGACTAGCAAATGAAATTCTGATACATGTTTGTTGTTTTTCTTTCATTTGACTCCTTAATGGAGACGAAAATATCAACTGACATTCATGTTGGAATTATCCTCATTTGTTAATGATGTGAGTCCTTCTTTGGCAAATTGGATAGCATTGATTCACAGTCTGATTTTGTCAAATCATGGGTGAATTGAAACTACAGTTACGGCTGTGGAAACAAGAGTTCAACAAAGGTCAACAAAAGCACTGTGAGAATCAGTTGGCTGTGTGAAATTTATGATAAAGCATTGTATAGTTGATTCTTCTTTGTAATTTGGGTGCTTCACATCTGTATTAGTCAGATCAGATGGTCAAAACAAAATATTATACCATGGATTAGGTAGCTTAAACAAGAAAAAGTTATTTTCTCACAATTCTGGAGGCCAAAAGTCCAAGATCAAGGTTTCAGCCAATTTGGTTTGTGGTGAGGGCTCTCTTCCCAGCTGGTAGATGGGCTGCTTTCTCTTTTGTCCTCAAATAGCCTTTCCTCAGTGTGCACACACTTGCACATGGAGAGAGAGACCCAGCTCTCTGGAGTCTCTCCTTATAAGGACACTAATCCTTTCAGATTAGGGCCTCACCCTTATAACCTTATTTAACCTTAATTACTTCCTTAAAGTTCTCACCTCTGAATATAGCCACATTGGGGGCTAGGCCTTCAACATCAGAACTGGTTGGGAGGGCAGTGGATACAAACATTCAGTCAATAACAACATTCTTTCTCTCTGTAAAATATCTAAAAATTTATAATAAACAAATGATATAAAAGTTATAATAAACATTTTTTCTGGAGAGCCAGTTTTAAAAATTAACGATCACTATCTTTTAGTCATCTTTATTTTCTGGATGGGGTAGGTCCTAGCTGATTATTAGAGGTATGATTCCATTGCCCAGAGTGAGCAAAACTGGATGAGCAACTCCCTGGCAGAATTCTGTCTTACCGGGATGATTTTATTCGAATGTGCTGCCTGTAACAATAGTATCTTTCCCACACTTGTAATTCGTCCTCCTGTGAGTAGCTTGGTGTACTTCCCTAGGCAGGGAGTTGCCCTGAAAAACTTGCTGACCCAGGGCCACACCAACCCTCCCAATTGCTCGCAGTCTGTCCCCTTTCCTTACAAGTTTACCATGGCACGAAAAGCAGGCAACTTCCTCCTGAATCTATCCACCAGAACAGGACTGGGGAAGGGACCTCCCTTTCTCATTAAAGGTCCAAGGCAGCGATACAGCATACTAATACCCAGAGGCAGGCGGTGCTACAGATGGGCAGTCTGGTCAGTGGTGACAGCGCAGGCCACACAAGACCTTGAGTTGGAGGAGCAGAGGGTCTTTGCAGAGCAGTGGAGATGGTGTAGGACTGGACTTATTCACAAACACCCTCGATGACTCTCAGATATGCCGGAGAGGAGAGATCAAGTCCTGCAGTTGCTCAGGTAGGGCTATCCAGCAGCAACTTTCTGATCTAAGTAGTTATGAGATCTCATTTGCACCTCATTTGTCAAGCTTCACCTTCATTCTGCAGATGAGACGGCTCATTTTAGGAGAGCAGATGACTCAGCCAAAGAGGTCACACGGTGAATCAGGGTCCAGTGGTGTGGATGTGTCTGTTTCATTCAGCCTCTGCTCTGGGCGAGCTTTCTTCTTTAAATGAGCAGAGGAAGCATCAGCTCCATGCCTAGAAACACGCAGAACCAGCTGGCATGTCTGCAAATCTACATCTGTGCTTCTCCCAGACCTTTCAAAGGTTCTGGGGATGAGAGTTCAGGGTGAAGGCACTCCAGAAGCACTATGCTGGCAGCTTTTGCCCAATGGCCCACTGTCATCGCCTTGACTCATCACCCACCTGTTTCATTTGTCTCTGTCTGGGAGCTTAACTACAGTCCGAGTTCCTATAGGCAGGGACCATGATATGCATGGGCTTCTGAGCCAGAACTGCATTCAAATATTGATGCTGCCACTTACTAGCTATGCCACTGGGCAAGCCCATTAAATGGAAAAGGAAAGATGCAAAAATTTGTTGAGGGCCAGGGTGTGGTAGCTCACACCTGTAATCACAGTGCTTTGCGAGGCCAAGGTGGAAAGATCGCTGAGGCCAGGAGTTCAAGACGAGCCTGGCAATATAGCAAGACCTGTCTCTACAAATAATAAACAAAAAATTAGCTGGGCATGGTGGCACATGCCTGTAATCTCAGCTGCTTGGGAAGCTGAGGCAGGAGGATCCCTTGAGCTCAAGAGTTTGAGGTTACGGTGAGCCATGACTGCACTACTGCACTCCAGCCTGGGTGACAGAGCAAGACCCTGTCCCTAAAAAAAAAAAATTTTGTAACATATTGAATGCCTTGTATAAGTTAGGATTTGTTTTACTTGTAAATGACTGAAACCCAACTCAAACAGGATTAAGCAAAAAAAAGACAGTTTATAGTTTCAGCAATCAAATGATCCTGGAACACTGGAACAGATCTTATAGGCTTCTGGCAAGGCTTGAGACCTTGTAGACTTCCAGGGGGCTGAGCAATGTCCTCAGGACCCATTTTTGCTCTCTCCACCTCTAGCCTCCACTTTTTCGGTGTTGGCTCCATTGCCATGTGGGCTTTCTACTTAGGGTAGAAAGGCGGCTGCCTAATCTCCAGTCGTGTGTACGTCATGCTGCATATACCGACTGTCAAGCTCCCATCCACTGGTAGGGAAAACCAGTCTCTTCCCCAAAACACTCACACAAATCCTAGGCTTCACTTTGGACCAATCTAGGTCACGAGTCGCACCCCTGAACCAACAGCTGTGGCTAGGGGAATCCAGAGCACTGGTCAGCCATGCTTGAGTCACTTGCTCACCCCCTGGAGTGAAAAATGAAGCCTGGTCCAGGGCTCATGAACTACAAATGCTGTGTGGAGTGGTTTCCCAAAGAAAAAGAAGGAACTATTACTGAAACAAGGTACAATGGGTAGCCAAAAACACAGCAAATGCCTGCCACACCTACTATCTGCCATGCTCTTGGTACTTTTTTTTTTTTTTTCATTAAACTCTTGCAACGGTGTAACTTAGCCTTTCAGAATCACAGTTTCCCCTTTTTAAAATGAAGATAATGATACCTAGTAAGACTAGCTACTACTTCTCTGGTACTTTCCAGGCACTGGGCTAAATGCTTTATGTATGCCAACTCATGTGATTATTTATATCATAAGATTATTGTTGGACATAAATTAAAATAGATGACATAAAATGTCCTAGGTGTAATACCTGATACATAATAGGTGATAAATGTTTAAATGCATTTTATTTTATCAGTCCTTCAAGGACAGTATTAAGCACCTAACAGGAGCTTATTTTAAAAGATGAACGAATTAATCTGTGTATGAAATTATTTCTGCATTTACTCATTTATACTCTACCTAGTTGCACAAACGATTTGATATACAGGATATACATTCAATAATATAGCACAATATAAACAGATAAATAAAATCAGGACCAAGGAATATGTGAATTAGAATAGAATAACAAGATAAGGGGAAAAATAAAATGCATTAAGGGATGTCATGGAATTAGTTTTTGAATTTGAGGCTTCGAGTTTCCTGGCAACCAAAGGGAAAAGTGAAAACCCATTGGTTTCTATCCTACAGTTCAAGAATGAAAAATAAAATCATTCCTCTGGGAAGATGATTTAATGAACTGGCTTTTGAGATAAAGGAATTCTTTTTGGGCAGTTGGGGTAGCGGAGACAGAAACAGCTACTGAAATACTCTATTTAAGGTAAAAACTGTAGTTTCTTTAGCACAGGAAGTAATTGGCAAGAAAGCACCTCATCTTTTGTGGGGCAAATGCCTGATGTACTTTTGATAACAGAATGAGGTGCCACTTTAGGCCTCTGATACAACAGTCAAATCCCTTGAGGTGAAATGCCTCCCACAGCCTTGGGAGGGACTTCCCTCCAACAGACGCCATCTTCAGAGGGGAGGCAGGAAGCTAGTCTCCAGAAAGTGGAAGACCCTGCAGATCTGACTTCCATTCTCAAGAAGAGACCCAGGAGCTATTCTCCCTGAGGCCTAAGGAGGAGAAACAAAGGGGGTTTCCACCTGGCAGCTCCCCTCGACAGGATAACTCCTCTCAGCTACAAGGTCCCTGCCTGCAGCCAGGAAAGAGTTAATTGCAGTGACCCAAATCTGCAGTCCCATTTTCAGCATGCTGAAAATTACTTTTTAATCCTGGCTTTTAGGGCTTGCCTGGGGAGCCATCTGCTGCACCCTCCCCCACCTCGGGCACACAGGATTACTCCCACCTGCCCGCCTAACGTGCTTTTGTGGGGCCTAATTCTGCTCCTGCCCTTCCAGATCATAGTAATTTGGAGGATGACAGTTTCATTTGTGGGGTAGGAAGAGAGCAAAGATTTTAAAGCAACAAAAAGCAAGGTCTTCCAGCCCAGATTAAATAGAAAACAATTTGAAAGGTCAGAATCCACAGAGGTGCAGGTCTGCGATGAACAGACCCCCAGCCTCAGACATGCCATGCCATCTGTTGCAGGCATCTGGGGCTGGGCAATGTAGCACTTGGTTTTTTTCTGGGTTCCAATACTTAGAGGCCAGAGGGTTCCAAAAGTGGGTGATGCGCCCATGACTCGGCTTGTTCCATCCAAGGAAACTGAACAGAAGTCCCTAAACCCCCACTGGAACAAGACCTAGAGATTATGCCCTAGTCTCTCAGTCCTTCAGCACCTCTCTAGACAAATTTAGGGAGGCCCCCTACTGTGTGCCATGGTCTGCACCCTCAAGGACCTAACTACGCAATGAAGGAGAGATGAGTCATAAAGAGTACCCAGTGGGATGTATGCTGTGATGGGGCCTTTGACCTGAGCCTTGAAGAATAAGCATTTACCAGATTGACAAGGTGAGACAGGACCTTCTAGAGAAAGGGAATTGGATGGACAGAAGCCAGAGACGGGATGGTGCTTCTGAGGAGGGTACAGCAAAAAAGGGTCTCACCTACATGGCTGGGGGAAGTTATCAGTTACATGGGTACAATCTCTGAGAAGTCAATCTAGCAATAATCTTTGAAATTACAAACACACATATCCTTTCACCCAGAAATTCCGCTTTCAAGAATTTAACTAGCAGATATACTCCCACATATGCAAAATAACATGCTTACAAAATGTTATTCAATGCAGCATTGTTTGCAATAGCAAAAGGTTGAAAATGACCTACATGTCCACCAACAGGCTGGTTAAATGAATTCTAGGACATTCATATAAAGAATACTCTGCAACGGGAAAAAGAATAAAGTAGTTCTTTATGTTCTGGTAGGAAATCATCTCCAAGAATGTTGTTAGTGATAAAAAGCAAGGGAAGTAACCAAATGCAATGTGTGGACCTTACTTGAATTTTGATTCAAACAAAACAGCATTTGTTGAGAGAGAGAGAAAAAAAAACCAAGGAAATCTGAATGCTGACTAGGTAGCTTATGGTATTAAAGAATTATTGTTTTCTTTTACATGTGTAGAGGTTGTGTTTTTTTTGCGGGGGGGTCATTTTGTTTTAGAAATATATGCTGAAGAATTAATAGATGAAATTGTATGATGCCTGGAATTTGCTTTAAAATAATCAGGGGGAGAGGGAGAGGAAGTGAAGATACAAAAAGATCGGCTGAGTGTGGATCATTGTTGAAGTGGGTTGATGGCTATATGGGGGTTCACACTGTTTTTTCTACTTTTGTATATGTGTGAAATTTTCCTACAATAAAAGGTTCTTAGAAAGCAAGGTGCAGACTGGTGTATTTAATATGCTGCCACCAAAACTAAAAAGAGCAGACTGGCCGGGCACGTTGCCTCATGCCTATAATCCCAGCACTTTGGGAGGCTGAAGTGGGTGGATCATGAGGTCAGGAGTTCGAGACCAGCCTAGCCAATATGGTGAAACCCTGTCTCTACTGAAAATACAAACATTAGTCGGGCATGGTGGTGTGTGTCTGTAGTCCCAGCTACTCAGGAGGCTGAGGCAGAAGAATCTCTTGAACCTGGGAGGCGGAGTTTGCAATGAGCCAAGATCACACCACTGCACTCCAGGCTGGGCAACAGAGTGAGACTCTGTCTCAAAAAAAAAAAAAAAAAAAAGAAGAGCAGACCCTCACCAAACAATTGTGTATATATATAATATGTATATAGTATGTGTGTGTATATACATCTTATGTATGCAACATATATACACATTATATATATAGTATATGCATATATAGTATGTGTATATATAGTATGTATACATATAGATATATTGTGTGTGTGTGTGTGTATGTGTGCATCTGTGTATGTTGAATGAATGAATGTCCTTCTGGGACCTATCAGGTTATTTAGGTCCTGTTTATACAGTTAAGTTTAAAAAATAAGTATTACATAATGTGAAAAATGCGGGAATACAAAGGAGGAAATGAATCATCTTTAAGGGGGAGAGGGGCTGGTTGAGGAATGTTGCTGGAGACGAGATGACGTCTGTGCCGCATCCTGAAGGGTGTCGAGGAGCTTGGCAGGTGAGGAGTGTGAGTGAGGAGTCAAGCATTTTATACTGAGGAAAGAACAAGAGCAAAGGTCAGAAAATTTAAAGAACAGATCATGTTTAACTAAAGACACTGCTTTTGTATTATTACCCAAATCATACTATTGTCTTATATAGAGAACTTTAGCCACGCCTCTTCAATTCAATTCAAAGGGATTTATACATCCACACATGCAAAAACAGTAGGAACAATATACTTGCCTATTTGCTTACATAGGTATAACAAATCTCTGAAAGAAAACATACACAGCTGCTAAAACTGTTTGCCTCCAGGAGGGTAGACTCATGGCTGGGGGACAAGAGTATGAAGGAAATTTTTTACTGTTTTATTTTTTGTATCTTTTGAATTTGGACCCAAGTAAATGTATTATCTTAAAAAAAAAAAAAAAGTCCAGGTGCAATGGCTCACGCCTGTAATCCCAACACTTTGAGAGGCTGAGGCAGGCGGATCACTTGAGGCCAGGAGTTTGAGACCAGCCTGGCCAATATGGCAAAACCCCATCTCTACTAAAAATACAAAAATTAGCTGGGCATGGCAGCACGCGCCTGTAATCCCAACTACTTGGGAAACTGAGGCAGGAGAATCACTTGAACCAGGAGGCAGAGGTTGCAGTGAGCAGAGATCATGCCACTGCACTCCAGCCTGGGCAAAAGAGTGAGACTGTCTCAGAAGAAGAAAAGGAAGGAGAAGGAGAAGAGGAAGGAGAAGGAGAAGGAGAAAGAGAAGGAGGAGGAGGAGGAGGAGGAGGAGGAGGAGAAGAAGAAGAAGAAGAAGAAGAAGAAGAAGAAGAAGAAGAAGAAGAAGCAGCAGCAGCGGCAGCTAAAATTTTAAAAAATAATAATAAGATTTGGAATTACAGAGAGCAAGGCTGAGTAGCTTGGGTAAGTTATTTACCCTCTATGTCTATGAATTTATTTTCCTATCCAGGGAATGGGGACAATGACATTAGTATCACCTCATGGGAGTGCTGTGGGATTAAGTGAAATAATGTATTAGATAAATGTATTAAATAATGTATCTAATTAAATACTAATGTACTACATTAAATAACGTAATAAATTATTCACAGAGGGCACCTTTATAAACACCAGCTGACATTAATGCGAAGCCAGGACTCAATCCGTGACTCTGATCCCGCATTCCAAGTTCTTCCCACTCTAAAGGTAATCCACCTGACTAGCCCTCAGGCTGAAGATAGCAAAAGGATCAGTGGGATCTCTCTGAAGCTTAGCAGCAATGGCCTCATGGGTCTTTATTGTCCATGGTCAGCTCTGCCAAGAAGCACATACAAACATTTCTCATCAGCTCATGGATATTTTCACTGGCCTTGTCTACTCCATGAAACAACATTTGGAGGTCAAATGGATGAAAGGTGTGGTCTTGCCTGCATGACTAGGATCAAGTGTTTCCCTCTGAGACACGTGATTCTTCCCAGAGCCGTTACCAGGCACCTAGGTCCAATAGCAGAGAGCCCTGGCCTAGAAGTAGGAAGGTTTGTGGCCCAGGCATGGGAGTCAAGAGATCTTAGACACTATTGGCAAGGCATATAGCCTAAAGTGTATACCTTAACCTCACTGAGGCTCAGTTTCCTCATCTGTAAAATGGGAATAAAAATACCTGCCCTAGCTATCTCTTAGGGATGATATGAATAATTAATGAAAGAGATATGTGAAATTAAATTTTCTAATTTAGACCCTAGACTATGGGATCTTCTTCAATCCATTCTACCCAGGCAGAGTCTTTGGTTCTACCAATATGTAAGTTTTAAAATGTGATCAAAGGAAAGCCAGAGCTATCACCTTCAGGTTCCTGAAACTGTCCTCCTCTCCTCTGTCAAAGAGATTATAGCACACACAGGTGGGTAGGGAGGATCCTAAGCACCATAAATACGTGTAGGCAATATCCATATCTCTCAAATGTTTGTCCTTGGTGAGAGCTGCAGCTGTCTTTTAGTATGGCTAAATGAAGTAGGGGAAAATCAGAAAAATGCAAATGAGATTCTTATTTTAGGCAAATCAATCTCAGCAATGCTCATATCTGATCAAGCTTATCTTTAGGACGATCATTAGGATAATGGATTAATGTGAAAGCTTATTTTTACCCTGTCTGCTCTCACTCTTTGAAGACCCTTCAAACCTCATCTTGATTCTGCCAGACACCCCAGGAGGAAGGGAACTGCTTACCAGTCAGTGTAGTCCCCAGCATTCGTTTTGGGGTGGACGCTGGCAATCATAGGGTCCAGCTCACCACAAGGTCAGCCAGTACCACACTGCCCCCACCTTTCATCACATGACCTGAGACAGCTGCAGCTACCCTTGGACTCCAGGGTTTTTTTTTTTTAGGAAGTCCCAGAAAGAGATGAGAAAGATATGGGGGATTTTCTTTACAAGGAGGTCTTTGAGGGACCTGAAGTGCGATAAAGAGATTAAGAGAATAAGCCTTGAAGTCAGGCAGTCCTGGTTGAATCCTAGCTCTCTTACTTACTTGCTATGTGAACCTAACTTCCATGAGCCTTGGTTTCCTCATCTGTAAAATGGAGATCATATTGCCATCTACTTAACTGGGGTGTTGTGAGATCTAAATGAGAATTATGTGCATGCAGCACTGAGTGAAGTATCTGACATGGGGTAAAAATGAGAGCTACTGAGCACTTAATAAAGCACTGTCCCAAGTTCTTTATATGTATTCATTTAATACCAGCAGCAACCTTATAGTATGGGTGTTATAGCCCTCTTCTTTAAAAACAAAACAAAACAAAAAAGGGGGGAAAGGAAAGCCTGAGAAGTTGAGTGACACAGCCAAGGGCCAAGATTTGAACCCATGGCTCTAGAGCCCAGTGCATCACTCATACCCTACAGCTCTTGCCAACTCACTGGCAAAAATGGAGAAGGGTCTTTTGCTGGCATAGAGGCTGGACTTGTAGTGAACCCCTCTAGAATTCTATGTAATTAGAAACAGAGGGCACCAGTTCAGGAAGGAAGAAGCAGGTAAAGGAGAAGGCACAGGGGCCCAGAGGTTTCACTAGGCAGGAAGGAGAGAGAGGCAGCAGGATCCTGTCCACAAGCAGCCATCCCAGAGCCACTTTCTAGAAGGACCAGCCCCTACACAGAGCCCCTGGCACTGCTGTCCAGAGCCTGAAGCCCAGCTAAGGCTTCTCTTCCCTGCATATTGAGAAGGGGGCTGGGGAAACATCCTGGGGCTCTGCGGAGATGAAAGTCACAGCACACCCTAAAAGCCTTTCTCATCTCAAGCATTCGATCACTGTATCAGAGCCATTTTGAGACAGGAAAGTGGGAGTCCACCTTGGGGCAATGACATTTGAGTCTGAGTCCAAAAATGTTTGCCTATAGACGTCAAGAAAAGCTCAGATTCTCAGAAACAACATAGCAATTAAGACAAAAGATTAAGAAATTCAGGCCTGTTTCAAGTTCTGGCTCTAACACTTACTAGGTGCATAACTTTGAGTGATCATCCTAACCTGGTGCCTCAGTTTTGTCTTCTGTAAAATAGGGCTAATAATACCTACCTCACAGGATTTAGGGAATTAAATAAGAAATATAAATATAGAGCCGAGATAGGGTCTAGCATAGAGTAAGTGGTTAATGAGTAGTAAGTACTTATCATTATATGTGGTGGTTTTAAATTCCTAAAAGACAAAAAGATATACATTCAGTTGACCGTGTGTGTGTGGAATGGGGAATGTGCATATACTTACAAATAAACATGCGTTTATAAGTATTTCCCCCAGCACATCCCTGAAAAACCAGTATATACTCGGACATTCCTTTAAATCAAAATCAAGTCTATTCCACTTCCTCCTCAGTCCAGTGAGGTGTGCAAGGCATCAGTTATTATCCCCAATTTAGAGATCAGGACCCCAAGAGACTTAGCAGCATCTAAGTAGCCTGCTCAAAGGTTCAAGGCTAATCCAATGTCTTCCCTATCTTTTCTTAGCCTTCCTGACAATTTGTGTTCACTGCCCCCTCTAATTCTCTGTCCAGGCTAAAAGATCGTGAATTCCACACCCCTCCCCGCAATGCAGCCTGATTATGGGAGGGAAATGCCTGAGAAGAGTGAAAGGAAAAAAGAAAGAAGATAGAGGGAAATGAGATAAAGGGACATGTGGCCTCATTCTTCACTGTCCCAAATTCCCTTTTCAAAGTCATAAACCTACACCCACCTCTTTCAATCGCCCCCTCCATTCTTGCCTCTGGCCCTGTGTCCCTGCCTTGTCTTCCCAAGGGCTGCAGCAATATTTCAAATGTTCCTCCTACAGCTGGGTGCCTGCACTGGTTTCTGGGCTCCTGGCATCCTGAAGCCCCACCCTGATGCTGGTTCCACACGTGCCTGTGCACATTCAGGGCTGTGAAGGGTCAGTGGTCCACGTGAAATTCCAGGAAGGAACAAGCCTTCAGGGGCACTGTCCTTGGCTGGTTCCTACAGCACTTCCTTCCTTGTACCCCACAGAGCCTTTGGCATGTAGTGTCACGTGTTCATCTAAGTACCACTGATGGTTTTGATTTTCCATCTGAAGAGTGCACAGAAGCTGGTCTTGGACAATAAAAGCAAAGGTGAAGGTGCCAGGGAGGAAGGATCAGTGTGAGGAGGGTATGGAATGGTGCATGCAAAGTACCAGCACAGCGCCTGGCACAGTATAGACTCCTCACACAGAGGGCTGTCCTCCCTGCCCCCAAGGAGATCTCAGAGGCCCCCCTCCTGCCAAAGCTGCATTTCAACTCCTCGCATACACTTGGGCTTCAGTCCATTACACATGGAAATTTGGCTTCATTGATATAAAGGGGCTAATTATCACATGAGACGTAATTACAAGACAGGAAATGGATTTATAGACGCCATCAGTGGGAGGGGAAGTTGCAGCGGCTGCTCGGACTGCTCTGTGCTCCTAAAGGGCTAAAGCTGTCCCCAGCGGACAGGATTCTTTGCTTTGCTGAGAAATGTGCTCCTAGAGAGGTCGGCAGTACTACAGATTTCTGGAAATCAAATCTAGTTCTGTCTCTGATTTTGTTCCACAATTGGCAATGTATTCCCACAGGATCTCTTCACATAATAAAAATCATACTTAAAATGTAGTTAGTCTTAAAGGAAATATTAAAAGAGAAAGATAAGTCATACAATAGATTCTAAAACTAGCCCAAAGGAGAAATGGTGGGTAGAAACTGTACAGCACTAGTACCTGCTTTTCTTTGAGGTTAGATGAACAGAAAGAGCTATATTTGCCAGACACGGTGGTGTGCACCTGTAGTCTCAGCTACCTGGGAAGCTGATCGCTTGAACCCAGGAGTTCAAGGCCAGCCTGGGCAGCACCCTTTCTAAAAGCAGGGGAAAAAGAGCTATATGCCTGCTAATTAACCTAATAAATAGTCCCTTATGATTTCATCTTTCACCTTAAAATCATATATCTTAATTTAGACACACATACACACACAGAAATGTAAACAGACAATAGGTATAAGTGAAAAGGCCCTTCGTCATTGATAACCAAAGATAAGAAATTAGTACTAGTTAATATTTAGGGAGCACACTCTGTGCCAAGTCTGCGCTTTGCCTGTCTTATTTGTTCATCTTCATAACAGTCCCATGAGGAGGGTGCAGTCATAATCCTCAATTGATAGCTAAGGAACTGACACTTAGGAAGGTCAACCAAGGTGGCCAAGTCCATACCATAAATGCCAGAACAAGGGTTTGCACACCACTTGTCTGAACACAGAACCTGGATTCTGAAGAACAATGATACAATTTCTCAAATTAACAACAATATATTCTCAAGAATCTTAAAAATAAAAATTTTTCAATTTAAAAAAAATTTAAGAAAAGAATCTTAAGACTATCACTCCCAGAGACCATGCATTTGACTCCTGATCACCTATCTTTACGAAATAATCGAAAATACAGAAAAAGCTTAATGCATAAAGATCTTCTGAGCCGAGTAACTTGATTATAATGGGGAGAAATTGGAAACTAAATGATTAGCAACGAGGGAGTGGTTACATAAATTACGGTACATCCATAAATGGAGTATTATTCAATAATTAAAATTGATGTCTCTAAAGAGTTTATAACAACGTGGGCAAAAGTTTATGCTTTGTGAAATAAAAATGGCAGGATTCAAATAGGTATGCGTTACAATCTCTACAAAAAAAAAATACGTAAAGAAGGACATCTAAAAGGAAACATACCAAAATGTCAGTTTGTCTTTTTTTAAGCATAATTACTACTTTAAGAAACCATATTCTGTCTTTTGTGACAGCTCTTTACTGTTTGCACTCTTAACTGTGTTCCCTAGGCCCTGCCCACGCCTGTGAGGACTTTATGGTGAGGTCTTGCTTATCTTTCCTCACAGATGTGCGTTTAAAAGAACCACTCTCATCATAATTTTACATTCCTGTAAGTGTAAGCGTTCACACAACGGGCTTCCCTTAAGCAGAAGATATCTATGCCAAAGTTGCTTCCTTTGTCCTGGCTGATGACATCAGGTACAGAAGACCAAGGAAAGGAATGCCTAAGGGGCAGGGCTATAGGTACTATTAGTCTCCTCCACACCTGAATGGTCACTGGTTCATTTATTCATGCACACGACAAACTTGTGCTGCGTGCCTACGATGTGTCAGGCAGCACCACTTTGGGTTCTGAAAATGTAGAAATAAAACACCCAGGTCAAGCATAGTGGCTCATGCCTGTAATCCCAATACTTTGGGAGCCTGAGGTGGGCGGATCACTTGAGGTCAGGAGTTCAAGACCAGCCTGGCCAAAAGAGTGAAACCTCGTCTCTACTGAAAATACAAAAATTAGCTGGGCATGATGGCACACACCTGCAATCCCAGCTACTCGGGAGGCTGAGGCAGGAGAATCACTTGAACCCAGGAGGCAGAGATTGCAGTGAGCAGAGATCATGCCACTGCATTCCACCCTGGGTGACAGAGTGAGACTATGCCTCAAGAAAAAAAAAAAAAAAACTGTCAAAAGTTTGCCACGTGGCTCTACAAGCATCTCTGCTGATCATCTAGGAAAATCCAAGGAAGCCAAGGCCAAAACAAGTAACTGAGACTGTGTGGCGAGTCATTGGCTGGAGAAAGAACTAGAAACCAAGTCAGGGTCAGGTGCACTGGCTCAAGCCTGTAATCCCAGCACTTTGGGAAGTCGAAACAAGGGGCATTGCTTGAGCTCAGGAGTTCAAGAGCAGCCTAGGCAGCATTGTGAGACCCCAATCTCTACAAAAAAGAAAAAATTAGCTGGGCATGGTAGTATGCGCCTGTAGTCCCGGCTATTTGGAAGGCTAAGGTGGGAGAATTGCTTGAACTTGAGAGGTTGAGGCTGCAGTGAGCCATGATTGTGCCACTGCATTCCAGCCTGGGTGACAGAGCAAGACCCTGTCTCAAAAAAAGAGAAAAAGAAGCCAAGTCACCCAGCACTTTGCAGTGGGCAGAAAGGGATATGAATTCTTCTTGCTGGTCTAAGATAGCAGCCTCTTTGTAAAAATAACAGTAATAATCAGTTCTGTTGGTAGTTTCTGGTGCCTGTGGTGGAATGACAAGGACACTAGCATAAGTGGCCTGTCTTCCATGGGCCAGGCTTGTGCCTAAGACTGGTCTTCCTAACACAGATGGTCCACCTGCGTGGTTGACAGGCTTGGTCCGTCTAGAAGCATCATGCTGCTCCTGTGCTTCCAACCCAGGAGACCGCGTCACACCCCCATACCACAGGAAGTTCCACCCCAGGGTAGAGTGAGAATTAGACAGACCTGGGTTCTACCCCCTACTCCACCACTTTCTGGCTGGGTGGCCTTGGGCAAGTTTGCTGCCTCTTCTGAGACATAAGGTCCTCAGGAGATTGGTTGTTGTGAGGAGGAAATGGGATAATGAGTGAAAAACCTAAAGCCACAGCATCACTGGAGGCAAGTTCAGCCTGCTCTTGGAATTGGTTCCCTCATTCTCCTCAGGCCAGGTCAGAGGCCTCCAGGCCACTGTCTCCAAAGACCCCTCTCAGACAAGAGCACTGACCCAAGGCTACTCTCGAGCAGTCTGCTCACCTGAATGGCCCATGAGAGACAGTCTGCCATTTTAGCCTCTAACACCCACTGCTTTCTGAAGCAACAAGGCCTACCTTATAAGACAGTGGAGAGAGATCTGCCAGCCTGGCAAGGCAGCTGGGACCCCAGATTCAGACCGCCAAGAGTCTTGGGCCTTCAGTAGTCAGGGTCCTGCGAGGAGACAGAAGCAAGAGCTCAAAGGCTCCCGTGATGCAGCCTTGACCCAGAAGAGGATTTCCCTGTGGAAAACTGCTGGAGTGCCACCACAAGGCTGTGGGACAATAGAGAAGGGCCCATGAGGAAGGAGTGGAGAGAAAGGGAGAGAAACAGAAGGTAAATCTCTGGAAGGATAGTTGGGGAGGAGATAAGTGTGTGGGCTTCAGGAACAGAGGAAAAAGGGTTTTGCTTGAGTGACCTTGGCCAAGTGTTTAAAATCTGTGTTTGTTTGGCTGCCAGAACGGAGGGAGTGACACTTCCTATTGTGCAAAAGGTATGCTCTGGGCCCAGAGATTCAGAGAGGTGTTCCTAAGGAAGGCCAGGCAGCTGACCAGACGGGCATTTCCTTTCATCAGCTCACCACAGTCCAGAATCTGTGCACGGCCTGGGAAGCTCCCAGACCTGGTTTATTGGCACATGGATGGTTCACTTCTCAGGAGTCAGTGTCCAAGAGCACAAGAACTTGAGCATAAATCCCAGAAGGCCAGGGAGCAGACTTAATTGGCACAATGGCTCAGGGAGTATGCTCCCACCCAGAGACTTGGCATCCCAGGGATCTATGGAAGTGTCTTGCTTGTGAAGCTTGGAATAAGAGTCTATGACTTGCTTTATTGATCTCAATCAGGGTCCCCTGTCTAAGTGGCTTGTGGACCTCTCACCATCCTTCCATAGCATTGCCACAGAAAGGCAGGTCTCCATTTGGTTAGCCTCCCTCTGTTCTCTTCAGTGTTTGGGCACCCCCAAGTTCTTTGGGTTTCCTTTTCCATCCTACCAGGCCAACCACTTGCCTTCTGTTCTCCCTGCCTTTCCCAAAAGAACGGACAGCAAATTGCTTGGTTTCCACTTTGTACTTACAATCCCTTTGGGAATGCCTCCCTGGTCACCTTGAATGGCATTGGAGGTAGCGGGGAGGGAGTCTCAAACTCTTAGGTCACATCTTCACAGGCTGATTTTTATTTCACTGCAAGTGGCTATTCTCACCCATTGTGTAAGGATCTAAAGAGTCTGGTTCTCAAACGGAAACTTTATTTTCCATATCTTCATCATCTGGGTAGGGGAGCCCTCATTATCATGTATGGGTAACATTTTCTTTACAGGGTGGAGGTGAGGATTAAATGAGGTAGTAGCATGTGTGTGTATTGGTATTTGAGTTCTTAGGCCAATGTCTCACAAATAACTCAATAAATCACCATCCTACATCTCCTACCCACTACATGACCAATATGTGAGAGGAGAAAAACAAACACAAGAGCCTCAGCATCTTAGTCTTCGCCAGGAATAAAGCTGGGCTATGGAATAGGAAGGAAGAGGACGCTGAGGAACAGACATACAGTTTTGATATTTTTCCCCATCCAAATCTCATGCTGAATTGTGATCCCCAGTGCTGGAGGTGGGACCTGGTGGGAGGTGTTTGGATTATGGGAGCGGATCCCTCATGACTTGGTGCTGTCTTTGTGATAGTGAGTGAGTTCTTGTGAGAGCTGGGCATTTAAAAGTGTACGGTACCACCCTCGCCACTCTCCCTTCTTGCTCCTGCTCCCCCTTTGCCTTCCACCATGATTGTAAGCTCCCTGAGGGCTTCCCAGAAGCCAAGGAGATTCCAGCCTCCCATAAAGCCTGCAGAACTGTGAGCCAATGAAACCTCTTTTCTTTATAAATTACTCAGTCTCAGGTATTTTTTTATAGCAATGCAAAAAAAAAAAAAAAGGCCTAACACAAACAGTTAGTGAAAGAGGGGAGCTACAGCTCAAATTTTCTCTAATAAACACAAGATCTTTATTGAGTCTCTCCTCCTGGGCTAGACACTGTATTACAGCACCTGCCCTTAAGAAACATAATGAGGTCTAGACACATCAAAAATCCAATTATGTAATCTAAGTGTCAAGGTCTGTGGATATAAAATGGGGTCCCATTAACTTTTATTGCCCACATGACAATGACCTGGGCTCCCACCTCATCCAACCTCCCTTACAAAAGGCATTTCCCAGTTATTTGGAGCAGTCCTCAAGGGCATATCTTATATACTCTTAAAACAATCCACCTACTTACAATCACCACACAGCATCCATCATATTCTCCTTCTTCTATTTCAGGTGCCCTGTCCCATGTCACAGCCCTGGTAACATTGGAGGGAGATTCTTAGATGCCCCTTCTGAAATCACCAGTGATCTTTGGAGGGTACCAGCTCCTGGTGCTCTCAATATCACCACTATCTAGAGCCCTAGCTCTGTGTCGGTGTCACATTTTGCCTCATGGGCCCCAAAGCAGCATTCTTTGAGCTCAGAGTCCATAAAGCATCTCACCAAGAAGATTCAGACCTGCCATTCTTCCCCTCTATGCCCCACTCCCTGCAAGCAACTTACCATGCCCTAACCCAGTGAGGGCGTATGTGGAAATAGCCAGCCAGATAACCTTTGCAGCTATTTGATCAACCATACCTACCAACCAGAACAGTAAAATGGTTATGCACCTGGTTTTGAAGACAAGCAGTCCTGGGTGCCAGAGGCAGCAGCTCTCCTGTTTGTTAGCTACTTGACTTAGGTATACCATATCTTATACTCTGAGCTGTTTCTTCATCTGTAAAATTGAGATAATCATGGTAGCGACTTGAGAGAGCAATTGTAATAATTAATTGACATAAATCGTGTGAAGCACTACTTCCCAAACTATTTCCCATTATAACCAGTGGAGGGCTCCTGTTAAATCTATGGGTTCCAGGGTTTTACACCAAGCCTAGTGAATCAGATCTTCAAGGAGGGGTTCAGAATCTGTATGTTGAATGAGTGTCCCAAGTGGTTCTTTTGAGCTTATGGGAAATGCTCAGTAAATAGTAGCTTTGCAAAGTCACAATTTACATTACTGGTATCTATAGTCAGTTTAACAATGATGTCACAATTTCCATCAAGAACAATAAGTACAATGTTTTACTTCTCGATAACAAAAGGGCCATTCTGAGATTTTTTTTTCTTAAAGCAGCAGTCTCCTCCAAAGGTAAATTAAGGTCTGTAAATTTAGATTCAGAAAATGATCTGCAAATATTATTTTATTTTATTATTGTTTCATTTTTTGAGACAGGGTCTCACTCTGTCACCCAGGCTCAACCTCCTCATTGCAGCCTCGACCTTCCAGGCTCCAGTGATCCTCCCTCCTCAGCCTCCTGAGTAGCTGGGACTACAGGCATGTGCCACCATGCCCGGCTAAGTCTTATATCTTTAGTAGAGACGGGGTTTTGCCATGTTGCTCAGGCTGGTCTCGAACTCCTGGGCTCAAGCAATCCTGCCTTGGCCTCCCAAAGTGCTGGGATTACAGGCATGAACAACCACACAGGCCCATAAATTTTAAATGAGTACTTATCCTGCTTTTACCTAATGTTTCAAAAACTTTAGGGACTGCTCACATACAGCTAGCCCTATTATATCATATTCTCTGTAGGGTCTTGTACATAATGATCATCTTCAGAATTATGTTAGGTTCACATACGTAATGTCAACACATGTACAATTTTCAAAATATACCAGACTCAAAAACATAACCCTTGCAAACCTTGGAAAGTGTTCATATACATTTTACTCAATTTTTTTCATCCTCTTAAGTCTTCCACCCAACTGTGATCAATCAAGGCTATCTTTATAATCATGGAATTTCTATGATCTTTTCTACAAAAACTTTCATCTCATTTCTGAAGCATCACTTCTCTTCTAATATTACCTAGTTTTCCAACTCATTACGCTGATACTTTCTCCTCAGTGTGAAATTACTGACATCAATGAGGTGTGAATTCACCCTCCTGGGTTCTGCTCCTGTACGAATTCTCTGGAGAACCATGAGTCATGACTTCTAGATGAGACGCTTCGCCCATTTTTGTTCATTAACTTCTTGAAGTAAGCTGTCTATAAGAGTTTCTCTATGTCAAATGAGGGTTGAGCTATATTTGAAGGTTTACCCATGTTTTGTAGACTACAAGCCTTTTTCATACGAATCTTCTGATGTTCCAATTCCCTTTTGAGGTGGTCTGTGGTATCTCCACTGGCCTTTTATTTGTGCATTTGTTTTTGAGAGGGGCTCACCAAATTGCCCTCCACAGCCCTACTTGGGGGGCTCTGCTGGCCCCTTCCACCCACCCAGATCACAGCAGAAACATGGAAGGCAAAACTTCCAACTTGGATCCCTTCCAGGAATAATAGTAATATCAACTATTCTGCATTCTCCTCAAAGCTCTATCTAAACCATCCCATTTAATCTTTAAAATGGCCCTTCAAAGTGGAGATTATTACAATACTCACTTTAAATGTTTGGTTCAAAGAACTTAAACAACTTGTTCAAGGTCGTTGAGCCAGTAAGTAGCAGAGCCTGATCCTTTGGACACTAACTATAGCTTCCAATCTCCATACAGTTGCCCTAATTCCCTCTCACCTTTCATCTTCTCCCTAGTGACCTAATGGGAGCCCCAATCTTGCCAAGAGAAAGTCCGTAGCCTTTAACAGTTTCAGCCCAGCTTGGCACCAAGACCTTGCCCAGTCCAGCTGGACTTGCATGACAGAAAGGCTTTATTCTCCAGCCCTGTGTTCCTCCACAGCCATTCTCTGACAGATGAGGTCATTCCTCATAGAATTACTTTCTGCCCCTCCAGCCATACTCCCCTAACTTCAGTGCCCCTCAACATGCTGTAGTCTCCCAGTTCCAATTATCATCACCAGGCTGAGTGGGCCCTTGGAGACACCTCTAGGCAGGAGAGGACTAAGTTAAAAGTCCAGGGCAGCAAAGATACTGTATTATCTATCTCTGCATAACAAATTACCCCAAAGTTTAATAGTTTAAAACAAAAAAAAGTTATTATCTCCCAGTTTCTATGGGCCAGGAATATGAATGAGTCTTAGCTGGATGCCTCTGGCTCAAGTTCTCTGAAGAGGCTATAATCAAGCTGTTGGCCAGAAACATGGTCTCATCTGAAGACTCAACTAGAGCTGAAGGCTCCAATCCCAAGCTTGCTCGCATGGTTGTCATCAGGCGTCCATTCTTTGTGAGCTATGAGGCTAAAGATCTTAGTTCCTTGTCACACCACATCGGCCTCCCCAAAAGACTACTCACAATATGGCAGCTTGCTTCCTCTACCACATGTGATTCAGGAAAGACAGCAAGAGAGAGCACACCCAGGGTGCAAATCACAGTCTTTTTATCACCTAATCTCAGAAGTGCCATTCTATCATGTCTACTGCATTTTATTTGCCAGAAGTGAATCATTAGTCACTTAGTGGAAGGAAATTACACGAGAGCACAAATACCAGGAGATGGAGATCATTGCCGGAGCAGGGGTTGCAGGATGGTCGGGACTTGGTAATCCTACTGCAGGGAAAGCCACTGAAAGCCCTCGGCCCAGTACTTGCATCTCAAGATGTCCAGAATAAGAGATCATGGCTGAGCATGATGGCTCACACCTGTAATCCCCACACTTTGGAAGTCCAAGGAGAGAGGATTGCTTAGGCCAGGAGCTCAAGACCAGCCTGGGCAATATAGCAAGACTCTGTCTCTACAAAAACATGCTTTTTAATTAACCAGGTTATAGTGGTTCATGCCTATAGTTCCAGCTACTTGGTAGGCTGAGGCCAGGGGATCTCTTGAGTCTAGGAGTTGGAGATTGTACTGAGCTATAATTGTACTATTGCACTCCTGTTAGGTGACAGAGAGGGAGACCCTGTCTCAAAACAAAAAAAGAAAAGAAAAGAAAACCAAAATAAGAGATCACGATCTCAGTAACTGAATCCTATGGAGAAGAAAGAATGGGGTTCTTTGTTTCCAGTCTTGGCTCTGCCACTATTTGATTTGCAAATCTGGCAGGTCACTTGGCCTCTCTGACCTTTGGTTTTCCTCCAAGGAAGGAACCCCTAGAGACAAAGATCTTGTCTGATTTACCTCTGTATATATCAAAGACCTCACAGAGCATTTGGCACACAGTCAGAGCTTAATGAATATTTGCTTAATTAATTACACTATGTTGAAAGGTTGTGAGGATCAAACAATACAGTTGAGTGTTGTAAGTCATCAGATCACAGAGACCTAGTGCTACAAAATCTTAACCATGTGAAGGTCTTATCGTGAAACAGAAATGGACTAAACCATGCTAAAGGGCAAAAAACTATTAGTTTGGTGCAAAAGTCATTGTGGTTTTGCATTGAAAGTGATGACAAAAGTTGTGATTACTTTTGCACGACCTAATACCATTCTCCCATCTCCCTGTGTCGGAAGCAAGGTTCTTCTCTTCCTTCCTCAAAATGGAATGGCCCTGAATTACCTGTTGTTTACATGATGGCTTTTCTTATCTCTTTTGTTTCAGACTATGCCTACTATAACGTTTTTTTTTAATCTAAAGTGTTTTATGACCCCCTCATGGAACCTAAGTTATCCTGTCTCATAAATAAAATGTAGACAACTTGAGGGCCCTCAAAGCATAGTGGTAGACTTAAGAATGAAGAAAATATCTAGAATTGAGGACAACATTAGTGGTACTATCCATTGTAGGGAAAGAAAGTCCCAGGAAGACAATGATTGGATGCATCTTCTCCTACTCTTCATCATGGGATCAGGGTTTTTGTGGGATGGAGGAGACAGAATAAAGGTGGAAAAGATAATAGTGGCAAAAACTTATCTATAATGTCTCTGTAAAGTCTCTTCTCCAATAATCTTGAGATGTCACATCATTTCCTCCTGTGTAACCTCTTGCTTCATAAGGACAATACATTTCCCAAATCTCTGCAAGCTGAATTCATTCCTCTGCATAACCTAAAAGGCCACAACTAAAGAGAAAAGCAACCCTGTACAAGTAAAGGAGACAAGAAGGGAATGTTCATGGAACCTGTGAGGCAGTGTGTATGAATGCAGGACCCACCTGCACCAGGTCACCTAAGGTACTTAGGTTAAAATTCAGATGCTCAGTCTTTACTCCAGCCCTGCTGAATCGAACTCTCTGGAGAAGAGGGAGGAATAAGAGTAGAAAATCTGTCCAGTGCTCTTTGTTGGGAAGGTGGGAAGAGTTGAGAAAGATCTGCGCATGGCAAGTTTCCAGCCAGGTAGAGTGTTATCCAAAGCAGACAGACTGGAGATGCAGGTCTGCCCTTGAAACCACTAAAGGTCAAGGTAGAGATGCTGAAATGAAGGTCATCTTTAAATTCTAAAGAGCAAGACTGAAAGCAAGAGACCATGCCAGTGGATCAGGAACTCAAAAGATTCTTTCATCAGTCAGGGGCAGGAGAAGGTGGAAGGCCCTAATAAGTGCTGGTAACAGAAAAGGATTGTTATTTGTCATGGTGGTCTGGTCCATGGGTGGGTCTGCCTAGCCTAAATGTTTTTCTTCAATTGTTGCACACCCAAGAGGAATGCTGTCCCGGCCCACCATTTCCCCTGCTGTCACCTTCCACGACTCTAACTCAGATTTGCTGAGATTGACAGAGCTGCCAGGGGAGCCAGCCCGGCTGTCTGGTGTGTGTAGTTAAAAATAATCTTTAGAGTTTGCTAAGCTGGCTTCTGAATATCTGTGGCTCTAATTAATGGGTGATCGTGATGCTGTTATTTGAATTTGAAAACTACTGCTTCCAGAATGCATTGTTGCCCCAGTTACTGTCTGCCAAGCCACCGTCTATTGTCCCCATCACCCGCTGGCCCCCACTCACCCAATCTGTCACCTCCAGGGACTAAAACCTGTGCTTGATCCACTGGATTCTGAGTCTTGGCCTGGTTACCAAAAGATACCCTGAAAAACAGCTTGAACGCAGAGAATAACGAGGGAGCTTCATCACAGCTTATTTTACTTATTTATTTTTCTCAGGGATTTCTCTGCTTCAGCCGCCTCAGGGGGCAGGTACAACAAAATGACAGAAATGAAAACACTGAGCCACATTAAAATGCTCTACCAGCAACAGCCAGATCCTGAGCCTTTGAGAATAAGCTGACAGCAAGTGCAGCTGTCCCTCTACTAGCGACACGAGTGTAGGCTGATTGATGGTTTTGGGCTTAAGCCCAGGAGTTTAATGATAATGATGATGGTGGTGATGATAATTATTATAATAATAACTAACTTTTATTGAGTGTTTTCTATGTGCCAGAAACTGTTCTATGCGTTGCGCATATATCTATCTGCATCTCTCTATATAATATCTACATATCTAAAATCTTATTTAATTCTTACTGCAGTTCTATGAGGTACGAAATATTATTATCCCATTTTACAGAGGAGGAAGCTGAGGCCCAGAGGATTTCAATAACTTGGTAAATGAGTTGTGGGGCTGGGACATGAATGGTTTCTCCTTCATCATTACTCAAGTCTTCCGCAGAAATATGATGAAATATATTGCAGAAAAACCACCTCTGGATCCCTACTGTTTGAATCCATTCCTGAGTTCACATACCAGTTCTGATATTTACTAATGGTGTGACCTTGGCCTCAGTCTTCTCAACTACAAAACGGGGAGTCAAATGCCTCCCTCATTGTTTCAGTTGGGTCCTTTTGAGTGTGAATTACAGAGTCATTCAATCAAGTCACCTCAGGAAAAGGGGAATTTATTGAAAAGATATATGTTGTACTAATATATTTTTTAGAACCACAGTATTTGAGTGCAAGAAATAGAAAACCAACTCAAACCAGCTTAATCCAAAAAGGAGGTTCCTTGGCTCACATAACTCAGAAGGATGAGATGAGGTGTGTGTGAGAGAGAGCTTCAGGCCTCTCTGGATTTGGGGCTCAAATGATGTGCCTGAGCAACTTTGTCACCCTTTCCATTTCTAAGTTCTGCTTCTCTATCTGTATTGGACTTGTTCCTTGCTGCTATAGTTGGGCTTCCTCCCTTGAGCCTGCAAAGATGACCACAAGCAATCCTAGCTTCCACGAGCCGGGAATAAGCAAGCGAAGAATCTAACCAAAGTCTTAGAGACAGTGCAGCCCTGCTGATACCTTAATTTTGGACTTCTAGCCTCCAGAACTGTGAGATAATAAATGCCTGTTGTTTTAAGCCCCCCAGTTTGTGGTACTTTGTTATAGCAGCCCTGGGAAGTTAACACAGTCCCCTTCTGTTTCCTCACCTTGGGAGGTGAGAGCTGGCAGGTGATCCAGCTTCGCTGTGTTGAACTTCATGTATGCGACCGTGGCATCTGCTCCTTTTTATGCCTGGCCACCTCTGCGCCCATAAACCTGTCACAGAGGGAGTCCTGAGACTCACGTCCACAGCATGGATGCGGACCCAAATAGTTCCTCAGCCTGGCATTCCTTAGCACAATTAAGTACCAACCAGATACAGAAGATTGCAACCCGCACGCCATGCTTGATTCTCAGTAGATAAGCAAGCTAAGTGTCCTCCCGGAGTGCAGTTCTGCCTCGCCCAGTCACAGATCTGCTATCATACTTTGCTCCTCAGGAGTCTTAAGATTTTTTGCATTAATGAGACTTTAATGGAGCAAAACACGTAGTGACATCTAATGGTGCGCAAGATAAACTGGGCCAGAGGACAAAAAAAAAAGCTTGGTAATAACCACATAAATTATTCTACAAAGCCCTACTTTAGAAATTCTTAACCCCTCAAACCCTTCCTATACCTTATTTTCCATATCCAAACAATTGCCAAAATCTGGCAATTCTACTTTTCAATGAGCATTTCAACAAGTAGTTGTTGAGTGCCCACTGTGTGCTGGAAATTGCTCTAGGAACTGGGGACAAAGAGGTTGAGCAGAACAGATAAAGCACTTGCTTACACAGGGCTTATATGCTAGTGGGGACCTGGCAAGAGAGAAAGTAAGCAAATAAATAAATAGATAAATACTTAATATGTCAGGTGGCTAGGTGCTATAAAGAAAAATAAAAGAAGATAAAAGGATAGTGAGGGATAAGGGGACATTTTCACATAGGACGGTCAAGGAAGGACCATATGATGAGGTGACATTTAAGCAGAGACCTGAACAAAGTGAGAGAGGGATTGCAAAGTGCTAGACCACGCAGATGTCTGGAGGAAGAGCATTCCAGGCAGAAGAAGTATAAGAGACCTGACATGGAAACAGGCATGTGTTGGAATAATGGCAGGGAGGCCAGTGTGGCTTGAATTTGATGATTGATGGGGAATGGTAGAGAATGAGATACGAGAGGTAGCTGGGGGCCAAATCACGTAGGGCCTTGGAGACAACTGTAAGATGGGTCATCCTCTGCATGAGATGAGAAGCCACTGGAAGGTTTGAGCAAATTCACTGCAGCCTCAAACTACCAGGCTCAAGCAATCCTCCCACCTCAGCCTCCTGAATAGCTGGGATTACAGGCACACACCACCACATCTGTCTATTTAAAAAAAATTTTTTGTAGAGATGGAGGCTTGCTATATCGTCCAGGCTATTCTCAAACTCCTGACCACAAATGATCCTGCCACCTCAGCCTCCCATAGTGCTGGTATTATAGGTGTGAGCCACTGCACCCAGCCAGTTTTATCTATATCTTGAGGGGCAGGAAAGTCCCTTAGTTGGCATCTGCCTGACATATAGAAAGTGTGCAGGCCAAGCATAATAATCATGCCTATAATTCCAGTGCTTTGAGAGGCCGAAGTGGGAGGAGAGCTTGAGGACAAGAGTTTGAGACCAGCCTGGGCAACACAGCAAGCCCCTGTCTCTATCAGAAAAAAGAAAATGAATAAAAGAATTAGTTGGATATGGTGCGTCCACCTGTGGTCCCAGCTACTTAGGAGTCTGGGGCAGGACGATCACTTGAGCCCTGGAGTTTGAGGATGCAGTGAGCACTAATTATGCCATTGCACTCCAGCCTGGGTGACAGAGAGAGAGACTGTCAAAACAAAACCCCACAAAACAAAAGTGCTCACAATGTTCATTATTAATATGATTAGTCGAATGCTTAAGTCCCTTCTTACAGAGTGCTGTTTAACTTTCAGCTCAACTCCGAAAAGCTGACTATGAGATTAAGTAGGGGCTCCCGACTCTTGGCCCACGCTCTTCTCCTTATCATCACCGACTGGGTCCTTTATGCAGACCACAATGGATTCACTACCAACAGAACCCACTCCACGCCGGTGCAGTGGCTCACGCCTGTAATCCCAACACCTTGCAGGGCTGAGGTGGGCAGATAACTTGAGTCCAAGAATTCGAGACAAGCCTGGGCAACATGGCAAAACTCCATCTCTACAAAAAATACAAAAAATTAGCTAAGTGTGGTGGGGCGCATGCCTGCGTTCCCAGCTACTCAGGAGGCTGAGGTGGGAGAATCATCTAAGCACAGGAGGTCAAGGTTGCAGGGAGCTGTGATCACGCCACTGTACTACTCCAGCCTGGGTGACAGAGTGACCCCCTGTCTCAAAAAAAAAAAAAAAAAAAAAAGAGAGAGAGAGAACTTACTCCTTGGATTAAACCATGCCCAGTTAAACCATGCCCAGGCTACTGACAATGACCATCAGGGTAATGTATAGGTCTCAGCAACAGTGCAGGAGGATGAGCAAGAGATGTGGCAAAGGTAACACTAATTATAATGATCACTTCTAAAGCCTGTGGCTCTGAGCTCCCACAGTAAAATCCTAGGTTCCCTACCCCTTCTCCCTCATCCTAAGGCCCTTCTTCTTCCTCCCTTCTTCCACCTTCCCCAGTCCCAGGAGAGTCCCTGAAGGGTCCACTGGCCTTTTCATTACAGAGATGAACATTACAGAAAGGACTTACGCAGAGGACACTGCCTGGAGGGACCAAGATCAGAGACTGAGTCCAAGAGCAGGAGCTGGGGTGACCAGCCCACTGTCAGTCATTCTCTCCTTTTCACTGAATTGGTCTGTATTTTGAGCATGATATTAAAAAAAAAATCCTTTGAATTTCCAAAGTGCTTTTACATCCATTATTCCAAAAGATGTGTAGAGTGTGTCTATTTTGCAGATGAAGCAGCTGTGCTTTGAGAGGGTAAGGCATTGCCAGAAGGTCACCCAGCTAATTACAAAGGATCTAGGGCCAAAAGATGGTTCCCCCCCTTGGACTTGAGTCTCCTGTTGGCTGCCATCACCAATGCTTCGCCAGCGAGAGTGACTCCCAGTCTCTTGGTGGAGGATGGGGGAGCTCCGATTCAGAATATGGAGAATTTTCCAGATGTCAACATTTTAGCCTTAACAAATTTATTGAAAACACATTTCTTCAAAATAATTTATTCCTAAACAGTTAAAGCAGGGGGAAAAGGCAGTTGTCAAAGAACGAATTGAACAGACAGGATAACAGACAGGTTAAGGGGAATAATTAGAGGCTTTTTCTCATTGTTCAACAGCTTCTTTTTCAGGCCTGTCAATCACTGTTTATCACACTTGAACCAAAACAATGATTTTTTTTTTTCCTCTCTGAGGCCAGGAGGACCTACTGGGGAGATAGTGACTAACACTGAGGCAGGATCAGTGTGTCATACAGATTGAGACTGCAGCAGCTTAAAATTGTTTATGGCAGCACAGAAACTAGGAGGACCATGCCAATGGGAAGGGCCCATGCCAGTAGCTACTATTACATCTGGCAGAAAGAGGTGCAAACATTTTCCTGAGTTCCTATTTGGGCAGGTATTCTTTATTTAAACTTCTCAACAAACTTGCCAGGTGGACACTTTTACTCCCATTTCATAGATAGAGATACTGAAGCTCTAGGTTGTTAAAAAGCTTGCACACACAAAAAGAAAAAGTGCACGGCTCCAGTGCTAACAGAACAGCACCATTCCAGAAGAGCTGTCCATGGACACAACTAGTATGGGTATTAGGATCCCAATAGCAGGCTGAGGTTCAGGCAAGTCCCTGTCCCACTGGGACCCTAGGGACTAAGAGCAACCAATCTGGCTCCAAATAAGCCATGAAGCAGAGGAAGACCTAATGCTTAACTTGGGGCACAGGGTTAGGGAGGGAGCTCACCCTTGGCAAAAGAGGTGCCTAAACTGGTTAGTGGCACAGTCATGTTCCAAAGCGCATCAAATGAAGTTCTGAGCCTTTGGATGAAGCTTAGCCACCTTGGAAGAAGTAAGCCTGACAAAGGGAAAGAATGAAGGGTGTTAAGTGGGTGCAGAGGGAGGAGCTTACCCAGGAGGATAAGAGAAGACTTCCTGGAGGAAGGGGTGGCCGAGTTGAGTGGTAGCTACGTATGTGAAAGTGGAGAAGAAGAAAAGAGAAAAGAATTCCCAGCAAAGAAGACAAGAAGCAAAGACACACATGTATCAAAAGCATCACAAAATGGGGAGAAAACTATAGTTGGATATAACTTGAGTGTTAAACTTGAAGCAAGAAGTGGCTATTAATAAGCCAATAGCTGATAATAGCTAACGTCTACTGAATGCCTACCACATTCCAGATTTTCTCAGAGTTTTACATATAGTATTCATTCATTCATTTCACAAATATATATTGAGTACTACAGGGATGGCTGTATGATGTGAGGGTGAAAACTTCCAGTGCACATTGAAAGTGTGGGGCCACTAGTTCAAAAGCAGGAAAAAGCTTTTTACCTCCTTCTGTGGTCTCTCTCCACTAGTCATGGTATTTTCCATTTGCTATTTAAGATTGCATTCCTGGAGCACAGGGATACCGGCAGGGCAAGTACAGACCCTCACAGCGACCCACTGCCCTGCCCTGAGACTTGGATCGTAGGCCACACATATGCCCAACTCTGACCCTCTTCTTGTCTATGCCCAAGGCCCCTCTGAAGCCTAAGGTGGCAGTTGCTGAGAAGGAATGAAAGAGGAGGTAGGTGAGAACCCATCTGGAAAAGGTGAAGGACAACAGAGGCAAAATCGCATGCAAATTGGAGCACCAACCTGTGGAGCATGCTCCAGTGTCCAATCAGACTCACTTACAAAACACAAATGTAAAGATCAAACTCTTGAGAATTTCAAGATGGCAACCACAGAGCATTAAACTCCAAGTGTAGGGCCCCCTATCTGAGCACGAGCCCCATGCACCTGCACTGGTTGCATGCCCTTGAGCCTATCACTGGAGTACCACCATGTGTTAACTTCTGCTCTGGACTCTAAGATACAGCAGTGAATAAGACAAAAACATCCTGCTGTCTTGCAACTTACATTTAAGTGAGGGGAGCAAATCAACAAAATTAATGAGGCAAATATATGGTATATTTAAGGGTCATAAGTACAATGGATGAAAATGATGCAAGAAGAGAGTATAGTCGTGCTGGAGAAGGTGCAGTTTTTAAGATGGAGGTCTAGAATAGGCTCATTGAGAAGATGACTGTTGAGCAAAGGTTTGAAGGAAGTGAGAGAATAAGCCAAGAGCACAGGTGGGGAAAGACTGTTCCAAGCAAATAAAAGAGCAAATGTGAAGGCCCTGAGTCAAGAGTATGCTGGCTTTGTTCAAGGAAGGCAGTATAGATAGAATGGGACAAGTGAAGGGTAAGAGATGCAATCAGAGAAGAAGCAGAGGTACAGATCATGTAGGGCCCTAAGGTCATTTTAGGGACTTGGGCATCTCTGAGTGAGATGAGAATCTGTGGAGGGTTTTAAGGAAGAAGTAATATAACCAGACATTTTAAAAGAGTTGCTCTGGCTGCTATGTGAAGAAGGGTTGACTGAGTTGAGTCTCAAATTCTGAATGGTAACAATACAAGTGAAAGTGAAGGATGAGGACAGGAGAAGTAGCATGAACTGGAGAGTATTGCAATAATCCTGGTGAGAGATGACAGAGATTTAGACCAGAGTGGCATCAGTGGCAGATGTGAAAAGTGATCTGATCTTTGCACGTATTGTATTTTGTTTTGGGGGGCGGCTTTTTTTGTTTTTGTTTGTTTTTGAGATGGAGTCTGGCTCTGTCACCCAGGCTGGAGTACAGTGGCATGATCTTGGCTCACTGCCAAGATCTTGAACCCGCTGCCCAGGTTCAAGCGATTCTCCTGCCTCAGCCTCCCGAGTAGCTGTAACTACAGGCGCACACCACCACACATGGCTAATTTTTGTATTTTTAGTGGAGAAGTGATTTCATTATGTTGGCTAGGCTTGTCTCAGTCTCCTGACCTTAACTGACCTCAGCCTCCCAAAGTGCTGGGATTACAGGCCTCAGCTACCACATCTGGCCCCATGTATTGTATTTTGAATCAATACATTTTCCCCCAAACTAGATATGGGATAAGAGAGGAAAAGAGGAATCAGAAGTTACTCCAGAAATTCTGGCCAGAGCAATTGGAAGAATGTTGTCATTAACTAAAATGAGGATGAATGTGGATGAATTCTCCTGGTTTCAGGAGAAAACTGGGAATCAGATTTCAGACAGGTTGGGTTTGAAATGCCTATGACACTCCAAACAGGGATATACAGTAGACAATTGCACGTGAGTCTGAAGTTTGGAGGTGAGGTATAGACTGGAGATAGAAATACGTGAGTAGTTAGTATAAAAATGGCATTTTTAAAACAATGAGACTGAATGACATCTCCAAGGATCTGAATGTATGCACAGAGAAAAAGTTTAAAGACAGCCCTGGGGTACTCCAACGTAAGAGTTTAAGACGAGGATGAACCAGAAAAGGAGATTGAAAAGGTGAGGTCAATGAGATGAAAGATAACCAGGAGGATGTGGTGTCTTCAAAGCCAAGTGAAGACAGTGTTTCAAGAAGAGGTTGATCCTCAGTGCAAAATGCTGCTGATGCATCGTTATGAGGAATGAACCACAGTAGATTCAGTGGTGTGGTGGGAGTGAAATCCTGGCTAAAGTAGATTTAAAAGAAAGTGAAACTGAACCAATTCATTATTTTGAAAATTAGCAAGCAAATGGGAAAAATACTCCCAACATCTATCCTCGTTTTCCTCAAGGTAACCAGAGTTAATGAGGAGAAGTTTCAGGTAGATGTATTCAGCTAGCAAATAATGAAGGAATGAAGGCCTACTGCAGTAGCTCATGCCTGTAATGCCAGCACCTTGGAAGCCCAGGAATTCAAGACCAGCCTGGGCAACCTGGTGCAACCCCGTCTCTACAAAAAATACAAAAATTAGCTGGGGATGGTGGTGCACCCATAGTCCCAGCTACTTAGGAGGCTGAGGTAGGAGGATCACCTGAGCCTAGGAGGGTAAGGCTGCAGTGAGCCATGTTCATGTCACTACACTCCAGTCTGGGCCACAAAATGAGACCCTGTCTCAAAAAAAAAAAAAAAAAAAAAGGAAGGAATGATAGAATATCATTTTTGCAACTCCTGATGAATGAATGGATCTTGACAACGCTCACCAATGGCACTACAAAAATAAATATTACTTCCAAATAACAAAGAGCCTGAATCTGATTAAGCCTCTAGTTCTGACTATCAATTTATAAAAACCACAGGGAGAGAGGAACCCATTTAGCAACACCACCGGGATGCAACAGGAAAATCCAGTCTGGGGGAAACTCTACAGGAAAAAAATGGTCTTGTTTCTTCAATAAAAACATTGCAAAAATGAAAAAAAGGATGAAGAGAGAAACCTATAAATTAAATGAGATTTAAAGGTACATCAACAAATTACAATGAATGATTCTTATTTATATCTTGATTCAAACAAACAACACTGAAAAAAAACCTGACGTTTGAAATAATTGAAAATTTGAACACTGACTGGATTCTTGATTATATTAAAGAATTACTGAGGCTAGGCACAGTGGCTCCTACCTGGAATCCCAGTACTTTGTGAGACTGAAGCAGGAAGATCACTTTAAACCGAGAATTCGAGACCTGCCCAGGCAACATAGGGAGACCTCCATCTCTACAAAAAAAAAAAAGTTTTAAAATTAACCAGGCCTGGTGGTGTGTGCCTGTAATCCCAGCTATTTGGGAGGCTGAGGTGGGAGGATTGCTTGAACCCAGGAAGTCAAGACTGCAGTAATCCAGTCACACCACTGTACTCCAGACTGGGTGACAGAGTAAGATTTCATTACTACAAAAAATAGGGAAAAAATTACTGTTGTTTTTTGGATATGATATAGTGTAAAGTTTTTTTTTTTTTTGTGAAAGAGCACCTATCTTTTAGAAGTATATGTTGAAATTTCTACAGATGAAATTGTATGCCTGAGATTCGTTGCAAAATAATCCAGGAGAAGAGGTGAGAGATAAAACATTAGCCATAAATTTATAAGTATTGAAAATCAGACGATGCGTACATGAAAATATACTAAGTCTTTCTATCTTTGATGTATGTTTTTTTGTTTGTTTTTGAGACAGAGTCTCACTCTGTCTCCCAGGCTGGAGTGCAGTGGTGTGATCTCAGCTCACTGCAGCCTCCTCCTTCTGAGTTTGAGCAATTCTTCTGCCTCAGCCTCTCAGGTAGCTGGTATTACAAGCACGTGCCACTACACCTGGCTAATTTTTGTATTTTTAGTAGAGATGGGGTTTCACCATGTTGGCCAGGCTGGTCTCAAACTCCTGACCTCAGATGAACTGCCCGCCTCAGCCCCCCAAAGTGTTGGGATTACAGGCACAAGCCACTGTGTCTGGCCTTCATGTATGTTTGAATCTTTCTATAATAAAACGTTTTAAAAATCCTTTCAAAGAGTTTTGCTGTAAAGGAGATCAAAGAAATGAGGCAGTAGCTGGTACTATGTAATCCTCAAGAACAACTCTTTGAAGAAGATACCATTTTTATTATTCTCATTCTATAGTTATGAAGACTAAGTTAAGTAACTTGTGCAGGGACACACAGTAAAGGCAGAGCTGGGATACAAAACCAGGTAGTTTGGTTCTAGAGCTCTCGCTCTTAACCACTGTACTATGTTCATTACATTAAGTGTGGGGAAATAACATGGTCAGCTTTGCATTTGGGATTATGCTGACAGACTTGTAGAGGACAAAATTGGAGGCAAGGGGACCAGCTAGGAGTCTACTGCAATAGTCTAGGCAGGAGATGATGGTCACCTCCACCACAGAAGTGGCAGTAGAAATGAGAGAAGTGGAAGAATTGCAAGGATATATGGAGGTAACACCGACCAGGAGAGCTTGGCAAGGCTAGAAGGACGAGAATGAGGGAAGAGTCAGTTATGGATGTCTGATTTATAGCTTGGGTCAGTGAAATCACTGAGACAGAAAGGACAAAAGGAAAACTAGGGTGAGGTAAGAAATGAATTCATTTGAGACTATTCAGTGCTGCCAGTGCTCCCTATTGGGGAAGATATCAGAATTGAGGTCACCTCCATTTATTGGCAGAGTTGGTCTCACCTTGTTAGTAACTACAAATGGTGGGTTCCTGGTTGAGGAGGAAGGTAAGCACTCTTTTCACCAGATGCCCCTCTCAGGCAGAGCAAAGGCCATGAAGTTAATGTAGTGCCTCCAGATTCTGGCCTAAATAACTCCTTCCTGAGTCAATTTCCTAGGGCCACCCTCTTTTCCAACCAATAAATATGGTGCTTGGCTTTAGCCCTAGGAAAATTGCACATGGTAAAAGGATAAATCTTGAAAGTTAGACATATTTCATATACAGAGGTTGAGATTTCAGGAGGATGTCCACTTACTAGTTATGGAACACTGGATAAATTTGCTTAACTTTTCTGAGTTTTTGTTTCCCCCATTTATGTATTTATTTACTTATTTATGTATTTATTTGAGATAAGTTCTTGCTCTGCCACCCAGGCTGGAGTGCAGTGGTGCAAACATGGTTCACTGCAGCCTCAACTTCCTGACCTCAAACGATCATTCTGCCTCAGCCTCCTGAGTAGCTGGGACTACAGGTGCACACCACCATGTCTGGCTAATTTTTAAACTTTTTCTAGAAATGGGGTCTTACTATGTTGCTCAGCTGATCTCAAACTCCTGGATCCAAGCGATCCTCCCACTTCAGCTGCCTAAAGTGCTGGGATTACAGGCATGAGCCGCCGCACCTGGTCAGTTTCCCAGTTTAAAATGAGGAGAGTGGCCGGGTGCAGTGGCTCATTCCTGTAATCCCAGCACTTTGGGAGGCTGAGGCAGGTGGATCACTTGAAGTCAGGAGTTTGAGACCAACCTGGCCAACATGGTGAAACCTCGTCTCTATTAAAAATACAAAAATTAGTTGGGCATGGTGGTGGGCACCTATAATCCCAGCTACTCAGGAGGCTGAGGCAGGAGAATCACTTGAACCAAGGAGGTGGAAGTTTCAGTGACTGGGATTGCACCACTGCACTCCAGCCTGGGTGACAAAGCAAGACTTGTCTCAAAATAAATAAATTAATTTAATTAAATAAGGATAGTGGACTGGGTGTGGTGGCTCATGCCTGTAATCTCAGCACTTTGAGAGGCTGAGGTAGGAGGATTACTTGAGACCAGAAGTTCAAGGCCACAGTGAGCTATGCACTCCAGACTGAGTGGCAGGGTGAGAGCCTATCTCCAAAAAGAAGAAGAAGAAGGAGGAGGAGGAGGAGGAGGAGAAGAAGAAGAAGAAGAAGAAGAAGAAGAAGAAGAAGAAGCAGCAGCAGCTGTATCTTAAAATTAAAGAGTGATTGGAAGTAAATAGTCTATCACGGCAGTTGGGTGCTCGGTAAATGCCAATTTTATACCTCATACCCTCTGTGACATTCTTGGGATGTGATATCTCCAACTCCTGATGGTGTTTGTGAGTCATATTCTATGTCTAGACAGAGCAAGGACAGCAGGTTTTGATGGCCTTACCTGATTCGAGTGCATTCCATCCTGATCCATGAATACCCTAAACCCCATTTGAAGCACATAAATTCACAAGGTAAGACTCTCCCAGGACTCCAAGATTGTTTCATGCACTGTTGCTGCCTGTAGCCTCACAGTGGCAACCGGCTGGGGTCGTCAGCACCACGTGTACGGACAGCTCCTCCCCCAGGACTTTCTTAACTCTAATTCCAGAACCTGGCCTCTGCCCATGGTTCTGATCAAGATTTCCCTGCCTTTCTTGCCCTTCTTGCCATAACTTTAAGTACTCAGGCCAGAGTCCACAGGTTTGGCATACCAGAAGGTACCTGAAGGCATCTGATTCCAAAACAAACCAGGTTAGACAACATTTTTAAAGCCTGCTCAGGTAAATACATTTTCTAAACCTGTATCACCAACTTTTTGGGAAAGGCTGCATTGTTATCTATTGAGGCTGATTCTGACACAAAGCTTATGTTTTGAAAACAGTATAACTTCGTAAAGTTTTTTAATGAGCCCCTTCTGGGTTGAAATTAATGTCTTTTATAGTTGCATTCTCCCTGGCTTTATTTTCCATGTCTTAGGAAAATGCTTATGTAGCTGCCTCAGCTTCCCACAAATTATCAAGGGAATTAGGGCACATTTTGGGTTGCTTGTTCTTTGGCCTTATTTTGAGAACATGTTACTTAAATAATTCTCTATCTTCTCCCCAAGACAGGTGTGGACTATGGGGGTAGGAGAATAATAACTGTTGCCATGGGGAGTAATTTTTGTTTTATTTAAGAGAACTAAACTGAAGCATACCTACACTAACAAATAGAGCAGACTCTCAAATTTTAACACAAAGCCAAAGTGTGTGTGTGTCTCTGTGTGTGTGTGTATATATATGTGTGTGTGTGTATTTTATTTTATATATATATATATATATATATATATATATATATATAGAGAGAGAGAGAGAGAGAGAGAGAGAGAGAGAGGATCTCACTCTGTCACCCAGGCTGGAGTGTAGTGACACCATCTTGGCTCACTGCAATCTCTGCTTCCCAGGTTCAAGTGATTCTCCTGCCTCAGCCTCCTGAGTAGCTGGGATTATAAGCATGCACCACCATGCCCAGCTAATTTTTGTATTTTTTTGGTAGAGAAGGGGTTTCACCATGTTGGCCAGGCTGGTCTCAAACTCCTGACCTCAAGTGATCTGCCTGCCTCAGTCTCCCAAACTGCTGGTGTTACAGGCATGAGCCATGGTGCCTGGCCACACATTCTTAAATTGGGGTCTTTCTTCTCTAAATTGGGTTGTGGGCTGACAAAGGTACTCTGGTATTAGGACACCTAGAGGAAAATTCCCATTTAAGAGTTCCTAAGAGTACTGAACTGACCCTACTTCTGGAAGGCGAGAAAATGAGCCAGCATTTACCGTATAACAATCATGTACACAAATCTCAAGTCACAAAGCTTTACAAATGCTATCTCAAGGAGCTGTTACAGCAACTCTGGGAGGAAGGTGTTACTATCACTGTTTCACAGATGGGAAGCTGAAGTTTGAGGAGGGGTCACAACTTACTTAAGACCACTCAGTTTGCAAGTGGCAGAGGCAAGATTTATGCTCATGTCAGTCTTAACACCAGACTATAGTGTTAAGCCACTGTCTGTGACATCAGAAACTCCAGTAGGGCAAAAGGCTCTGATGGCGTAATAGGGATTGAGTGAGGGGCCTGAAGTTGCTGATTCCAGGATGAATGTGGGAGTTTCAGGAGAATCCTCTACATCTGTGAGCCAATGCCTCTCTAAAGTTGTCTTAGAGGCACAGGCTGGTGCTAGGACAGCTGCATTAGAATCATCTGGTGGGCCTGTGAAGAATGCAAAGACCTGGATTCCATTTCCAAAGAGTCGAATCCAGTAGGTGATATGGTTTGGATGTTTGTTCCCGCCTAGTCTCATGTTGAAATGTGATTCCCAATGGTGGGAGGTGATTGGATCATGGAGGCAGATCCCTTATAAATGGCTTAGTATCATCCCCTTGGTGATAAGTGAGTTCTCACTGAGTTCATGTGAGATCTGGTTGTTTAAAAGAGTGGCACATCCTGCCTCTCTCTTTGTTGCTCTTGCTTTTGCCATGTGATGCACCTGCTTCCCCTTTGTCTTCCATCATAATTGGAAGCTTCCTAAGGCCCTCACTAGAAGCAGATTCTGGCACCATGCTTCCTGTAAAGAACCATGAGCCTATTAAACCTCTTTTCTTTATAAATTATCTGGCCTCAGATACTCCTTTATAGCTATACAAATGGACTAACACAGTAGGAGTGTAATAGAGCCCAGGAACATCAACATTAAAAGATTTCTAAGTGATTCTGATGCATAGATAGATTTAGGAACCACCACTGCCCTTGGCAACATTTATAATCCTCAGGGTTCCTCCTTCTCTCTTTAGTTGTAACACAATCCCCAGGGATTCAGAGCCAAGACAGTTCTGAAGGAGGAGCTATAGTCACCATAGAAGTGATCACACATGTGCCACTGCACTCCAGCCTGGGCAACAAGAGCAAAACTCTATCTCAAAAAAAAAAAAAAAAAAAAAGGGTGATCACACAGATTCAGACTGGTTAGAACAGAGTGATTCTCAATCAGAAGCAGTGGTGGCATGTGTCAGTACCAAGGACACTTTCTCAAACTCAACACACTCACCTCAGTGGAGAACCACTGCATTAGGACTGTTTGGTTCTCCTAGAAATTAGCTTATTGGGACATAAGAGATAACTGTTTGCTCAGGGATCAGTGTTAATCACTTCTGCATTATTACAGAGAAGCCACTGCTTTCTTCATCATATGGCACATCTTCCAGGAGGACTATCTCCAGGAATGCCTCGTGTTTTGTCCATTACAACTAAAGGGGGTTTGCACTTGGGGGTTCTTGTTAGACTTTTCTGGTTAGACATCTGATACTTCCTTCTTTGGGTTTTGAGTGGTCTGAGACATGTCAATAGCTTCCTGTACACTGAAGGAGGTCCGAGATCAAATGGCCTTGGGTATAAAAGCACATCCACGTGCTGTGTGAGTGGTGGGAACTATGGTGAACTGTCCAAGGGAGAGGCTACTTCTCAGTTTCAGTCTATTCTTGCCATGCAAAAATGCAGGATCAGTATTACCAGAGCTTCTGATATGAGAGAGAGAAAAGGAGACAAGGAGAGGGAGGGGGAGAGAGAGAGAGAGGCATAGAAAGAGAAGAGAGAGCAGGTACGAGGATTTCTAAATATTGGCTCAAATGAAAATTTAAAAATATGTGGGCCAAACAAAAGATTTATGTAGTTCACATCTGGCTATGTGTGCCAAAGAAATAAATTCCATTTTGGAAGCTGCAATTCCAAAGCACTTAGTCACCATGCTATGTTGATTTGGCCACCTCTCAGGGTGAACCTCTCAGTGTGGTCTTTGCTTTTAGGGAGAGAAATTGAGGGAGAAAGGTGGGATAAAGCCAGTTCTTACCATCACCAACAGGCTTTGGTAGATTGTTCTAAAGCAACTTACTGACACACTGACAGACTTAAATTTCCACTGCTGAAAACCACTCATATCTTACTGTTGTCCAAACCCAAAGAATCAAATGGCCAACTCAATGCTGTTAGAATTTTAATAGTAATACTAGTTCCTCTTCCTCTTGTCTTCCAAATCTCCCATGGAAAAATGATCATCTCTATTGACAAGCACTGCCATCTGCAATTGGAGTAATCTGAAGCTGGTATTGTACTCTGCTTATCTCATCAACCCAGATTTCAAGGAGTTGAGGGATTTGATCATTTATGAAGGGGATTCGACCTGCATTTCTACCCTCTACCACCACAAAGTAAATTGTGAAGTCATTCGCCCTTTTCTTCATTTCTAAAACCCGGTAGTGTCCATCTTTCCTGTTGCAAAGAAGTAGTAGAGAGGCAGAATCAGTCTGGAAGCGACAAATATTCTTTTTGCCTTGCAGCTCCTACTTCCACCAGTTCTCTTCTTTCCCACTCTCTGGTGGGTGAGAACTCTGGTGGGTAAATGTCTTTCCTGAGAAAGAAAGCCTCAACTAGGTGGGTGGTTCTGAAACAAAAATAGTGGCAAAGACTTGGCTGATGGAGAAGTATCCAAGGCAGTTTTGTGGGATCTTCCTGTCCCTTCAAAAGCAACTGGGCTCTGGATTCATATATTAAAGGGATAGTTCCTTTGGTAAGCATCTCTGTGTGTCAGATTCCTGCCCAGAGCCAGTAGCCCCACTGAAGTATATGATAGTTCTCACAAGGATGGGAATGGAGAAAGTTTTTCAGAATCGCCAGCAGAGATTATCCAAAGTATGCATGCTTGTCCACTCCACCCACCCCAATCCTCTGGTCTATCAGAATTAGCTTGGGGTGGGATTTTAACCATATAAAGTTCAGAAAAATCTTCATAGATGATTTTACTTCACTTGATTTAGTCCTAATCGAAAGCTACTGAACAGAGAATTATCCAGCCATTTGAGTTACTTTGGGAGTATTGTGGCTACCTGGAGTCTATAAATGAGGTGCCCATCAAAACACACATACACACACACACACACACACACAATGGGCCTTAAATAAGCTATGGATGGGATTAGACATATGCTTAGTCACCTGAAGGAGACAGGGGCAGCTCCTAGGTATAATTGAAGATATTATCAAGCCTAAAGAATGTGCCGAATTGAATGGATGATAGTGCAGAGGAAAGAGAAGGTTGGTCAGTCAAGAGAACATAGACAAAGGGAAGCCACTGAAGCAAGGACTGGTAGTGCCCATCCCTGAAGGAGCCTCAGCAATTAGACCTTAAGTATCATGAACCATTGGCAAAACCATCACTATCACAAAAAGGATGAGTCAGGCCACCTGAAGCTGATGTCAGTAGGCATCTATCAGCCTAATATCTCTGGTGCTAATTCCTTGCTTCTTCAAACAACCTTCTGGACCCCTCTCTTAAAGGAAGAGAAAACACTGGTCTATATTTCTGGTCCCCAAGACAACAGTCTTTCATGGTGAATAGCTTTTGATCAATCATGATTTGGCATCCCATAAAGCTTGATTCCAAGTCCCTGCTTGATATGGCCTAAGCTTACTCTTCAACCTTATCTTAAACCACTAAAGATGAAATTATATAATCTTCTTAAAAGGACTTTTTGTTTGTTTTGTTTTGTTTTTGTTTTTGAGAGGGAATCTCACTCTGTCTCCCAGGCTGGAGTGCAGTGGAGTAATCTTGGCTCACTGCAACCTCTGCCCCCTAAGCTCAAAGGTTCCTCCTACCTCAGCCTCCAAAGTAACTGGGACCACAGATGCGTGCCACCATGCCCAGCTAAGTTTTTGTATTTTTGGTAAAGACAGGGTTTCACCATGTTGCCCAGGCTGGTCTCAAACTCCTGAGCTCAAGCAGTCCAACTACCTTGGCCTTCCAAATGTTACAGGTGTGAGCCACCGCCCCAGACCTTCAAGGACTTTTTTTTTTTTTAAGATGAAATTCCCAAACATAAAATTAACCATTTTAAAGTGAACAATTTAGTGACATGTATCACATTCACAATGTGGGGAAACCACTACCTGTATCTTCAAAAACATTGCATCACCCCAAAAAGAAATCCCCTAGCTATTAAGCAGTTTCTCCCTATTCTCTCCTGCCATCAGCCTCTGGCAACCACCAATCTTCATTCTATCTCTTTGGATTTTCCTATTGTGAATATTTCATGTAAATGGAATCATGCAATAGATGACCTTTTGTGCTTGGCTCCTTTCATTTAGCATAATGTCTTCAAGGGTCATCCACATTGTAGTGTGTATCCGTACTTCATTTCTTTTCGTTGCTGAATAACATTCCATTGTATGGATATGCCACAATTTGTTTATACATTCATCCATTGATGGATATTTGGGCTGTTTCCACCTTTCAGCCATTGTAAATAGTGTTGTTGTGAACATGCATGTACATGTCTTTGAGTAGCAGACAAATACAGTCCTCATTTATATACTTCTTGGAATTGCTGGGTCATATGATAATTCTGTATTTAACTTTTTAAGGAACCAACAAACTGTTTTCCACCACGGCTGAACCATTTTACATTCCCACCAGCAATATAAGAGGGTTCCGATTACTTCACATCCTGATCAACACTTGCTATTATCTATCTTTTCTTAATTATAGCCCTCTTAGTAGGGTCATTCCCTAATAACTAATGATGCTTAGTATTTTTATGTGCTTGTTGGCCATTTGTACATTCTCTTTGGAGAAATGTCTATTCAAGATTTTTCCCATTTAAAAAATGTATTTATTTATTCTTAGAGCCTGGATCTTGCAATATTACCTAGTCTACACTTGAACTCCTAGGCTCAAGCGATTCTTCTCCTGAGTAGCTGGGGCTACAAGCACATGCGACCCTGCCCTGCACTTTTTGCCCGCTTTAAAGTTGGGTTGTTTGTCTTTTTATTGTTGAGTTGTAAGAGTTCTTTATATTCCAGATAGTAGACCCTTACCAAATATATAATTTACAAATATTTCCAACCATTCTGTAAGTTGTCTTTTTACTTTCTAAAAATATCCTTTGATGCACGAAAGTTTCCAATTTTGATGAAGTTCAATTTATTTATTTGTTTATTGCTCATAATTTTGGTGTTCTATGTAAGAATTCATTGCCAAATCCGAGCTCATGAAGATTTATCTTTGTTTTCTTCTAAGAGTTTTGTGGTTTTAACGCTTATATTTATGTTATTAAAGCATTTTAAGGCAATTTTTGCTTATGATATGAAGTAGGTATCCAACTTAATTTTTTTGTATGTGGTTATCCAATTGTCCCAGCACCATTTGTTGAAGAGATTATTCTTTCTATATTGTATGGACTTGGTGTTCTTGTCAAAAATCAGCACCATAAATGTGTGAGTTTATTTCTGGACTTTCAATTCTCTTCTATAGGTCTACCCTTATGCCAATACCACACAGTTTTAATTAGTGTACCTTTGTAGTAAGTTTTGAAATTGGGAAGTATGATTCTTCCAACATTGTTCTTTTCCTTCAATATCATTTTGGCTATTTTAGGTCCCTTGCAATTACATTTGAATTTGAAGATTGGCTTTTCCATTTCTGCAAAAAAAGTCATTAAAATTATGATAGGGATTGCATTGAGTATGTAAATCACTTTGGGCTGTACTGCCATCTAAATAATATTAAGTCTCTAACCTTTGAACAAGGAATGTCTTTCCGTTTCTATAGGTCTTCCTTAAATTTTTTCAGCAATGCTCTCATAGTTTCAGTGTACAAGTCTTTCATCACCTTGTTTAAACTTATTCCTGGGCATTATATATCTGGGGAGAATGCCAAAAAGGATCATTCTTACTGGTGTGCAGAGAATAGTCTTCACAGGAAAAAGATTAAAAGCAGCAAGATGCATTGGATATTCCTGGTGAGACATGATGATGCCTTGGGCAATACGTTAGTCTCAGGAATGGCAAGAAGAGGTTGAATTCAGGATAACTTTGGAAGGTACAGCCAAAAGACAAGACTGACTGAGATATGGGGAAATTCTGAGTCAAGAATCACTTCAAGGTTTTTGATCTAAAGCAACTTACTGACACACTGAGTAAGTAATTGGTGAATGATGGTGTCATTTACTGAGATGGAGAACACTGGACAAGGCACAAGGGAAAAGAGAACTTAATTTGGACAAATTGAGTTTGAATTGTCTGTTAGAGATGGTTATTGTTTATCACCATTTATAATTGCATATTCATTTGTTTATTTATTATCATTATTATTATTATTTGTAGTTTCGATGGCTAGAAATGTTTACTTTATTAACTGCTGTGTCCCTCAGTAGACAGCAAACTCCATGAGGGTAAGAACCAAATCTGTCTATTCACTGTTGTATCCTCATACCTAACACAATGGCTGGCACATAGTAAGTTATCACTAAATATTTTTTAACAAATCAAAATGCAAGGCCAGTCAGACATACTGGGTGCGTCTGTAGTCCCAGCTACTCAGGAGGCTGAGGTGGGAGGATCACCTGAGCATGAGAGGTCAAGGCTGCCAAGACTGTGCCACTGCAGTCTGGCCTGGGCAACAGAGTGAGACCCTGAAAAAAAAAGAAAAAAGCCAGGGCAGGTCCAGGTGGTCTTTCCTATATTCCTAACGTATAATACTACTTTCAGGTGTACATTCTTGTTCTTTACTTGTTACTGCATTTCCAGTACTTTTTATTTTTGTAAGAAGTGAGGTTCCTTTATTCAAAATTTGACAAATCATGAAATGCCTCTCACCCCATCTCCTTACTCCTTACACTTTACCTTTCCATCCATGTGATCTCTGGCACTATGCCATGACTTAACAAATGCCAAGAAATGTAAGAAGAAAAGACCTAGTACTTCTCAATAACAATAGCTAATATGTATTGAGTGCCAATTATGTGTCAGGCACTGTGTAAAATGCTCTGTATCATCTCATCCAATGTTTCGAACAAATGTATCAGCACAAAACCTGAAGTGTTGTTGCATCTTTTCAGTTTTAGGGTCATATGCTTTGGAATATGAGCTTGTCCACACCGTCAAAGGGAAGAGTTGAGATGGGTACATGAATTTACTTAAGTGAATATATATTAATGTCATTTTTTAGAAAGATGCTGGCTCTGCCAGCATAAATAAAGCCTTGGAGAATCTTGCAACTGGGCAAATGAGTAACTTTAAGGTACTCATAAAAAAAAAAAAAAATCCATCAGGCACAGCCTGGGCAACATGGCGAAAACTGCCTCTACAAAAAATACAAAAATTAGCCAGGTGTGGTGGTGCCCACCTGTGGTCCCAGCTATTCGGGAGGCTGAGGTGGGAGAATCAGCTGAGTCCAGGAAGCCAAGGCTGCAGCGAGCTCTGATTAATCGCACCACTGCACCCGAGCCTGGACAACACAGTGAGACTGTCTTAAGGAAAAAAATGCTGAGCACGGTGTCTCAACACCTGCAATCCCAGCACTTTGGAGGTCAATATGGGAGGATCGCTTGAGCCTAGGAGTTGGAGGCTGCAGTTAGCTATGATTACACCACTGCACTCCAGCCTGGGCAACAGAGTAAAACCCTGCCTGAAAAAAAAAATCCCAAATTTGAGAGACATTCTACAACATACCTTACCAGTACCTCTTAAAATCTTTAAGGTCATCAAGGACAGGAAAAGTCTGGGAGTGTCACAGATCAGAGGAGGCTAAAGTGACATAACAACTAAATGTAATGTGATATCCTGGCTGGGATCCTGGAACTGAAAAGGGACATTTTTTAAAACAGTGAAATTGGATAGTGTGTGGAGTTTAGTTAATATTAATATACCAGGGTGGAGTGGCTCATGCCTGTAGTACCAGCTACTCAGAAGGCTGAGGCAGGAGGATCGCTTGAGTCCAGGAGTTTGAACCCATCCTGGGCAATATAGCAAGACCCTGTTTCTGAAAGAAAAAAAAAAAAGAATATATATATATAAAAAACAATGTACCAATGTTGGTTCTTTAGTTGTGACAAAAGTACCTTAGTAATGTAAGATGTTAGCAATAGGGGAAACTTTGCAAGGGGTATATGGGAACTCCAATCTGTTTTCACAACTTTTTTGGGAATCTAAAACCCTTCTAAAATAAAAAGCTAATGAATAAAAAAGGGTACAGAGATCGGGGCCAGAGCAGAGATGACACATTTCAGATCTGTCATCCCATGCAGCGCCCCCGGGTGGACTTATCTATGTGACCTCCCTCCAAGTCTATTCATCCCTTAAAGAGGCATGTCCGAGATGTTGCCCTCTGCACAGTGCTGGGTGTCCAGGTCTGCATAACAGCTCTGGGGAGCTTTGCTGCTTCAGCGTCATCCCAAGGAGAAACCTTTGGGAGGGAAGCAGACATGGGTGTGAATTCAGGCAAAACACTTGAAACCTGGAGTGGAAGTTCAGTCTCTTAGAATTTTTTATTGGCAAGGACCTTAGGTGCTTGTCTCATTTTTGTGGATCGGGACACTGGGAGGCTCCCTTTTCTCCCGAGCCATGGCTGGAGGCCAAGACCACCCCTCGAGGATCATTGTCAGGACCACCACGAGCTGGACAGCCCCGTTTTCCTACCTCAGATGTGAAAAAGAAAAAAAAGGAGAGAAACTGGGGCCCAGTAAAATTGAGTAATGTATTTAAAGGCCATTTAGGGCTAGTCATGGTGACTCACACCTGTAATCCCAGCACTTCGGGAAGCTGAGGTGAGAGGACTGCTTGAGCCCAGAAGTTCAAAACCAGCCTGGGCAGCAGAGTGAGACCCTGTTTTAACAAAAAATAAAAAATCAGCCAGGTGTGGTGGCACATGCCTGTACTCCTAGCTGCTCAGGAGGCTGAGGCTGGAGGATCACTTGGAGCCCAAAAGGCCAAGGCTGCAGTAAGCCATGATCACATCAAAGAAACGGGCCCAGTAAAATTGAGTAATTTATTTAAAGGCCAGTTAGGGCCAGTCATGGTGACTCACACCTGTAATCCCAGCACTTCGGGAAGCTGAGGTGAGAGGACTGCTTGAGCCCAGAAGTTCAAAACCAGCCTGGGCAGCAGAGTGAGAACCTGTCTCAAAACAAATTAAAATAGACCAGTTAGTAGCTTCAGACACATTTCTCAACAATGTTAGTTTTTTCAATGTTAATGTAACATCTTCCCCTGCCTTTTAATGGATTCTTACTCAAAACCCTAATACATAGAACAGATAGGAAGAGAGCTGTTCTGTCTAAGGAAAGAGGTGGGAGCCTCAGTTCTATCTACACATTTACGTTTTACTACCTTCCAATAGGTTAGTAAAAGGATTCCATAGGGTTCCGAAGAGTTCTATAGGATTTCTGTGGAACTCTTGGAAGCAGAGTTTAAAATCTGTAGCACTTTAAGGCTGCATATTATTCCGGTATGGGGTTATTCTGCAATTTACATAACCAGTCCCCTATTGCTGGCCATTTTATTCAGTCAAACTCTCAATTTTATGAACATTCATCTCTGCACTTATTTCTATTTTATCATGATATGGAATTTTTGGGGTAAAGGTATTTTAATGCTTTCAAGACATACTAACGAATCACTCTCCAAAATGGCTATAAGAATTTACAGTCCCAGCAGCAGTATATTCACGAGTGGCCAATTTCCCTATAAAAAAATCAACACTGGATTTTAACAGTATTTTTCATTGGCCAATCTGATACAGAAAAAAATGGAATCTAAGTATTGTTCAAATTTGCATGTCTTTGATCATTACTATGGCTAAACTTTTGGGGTGAATTTTATTGGCTATTTAAATATTTTCATTTGTGTTCTTTGCCCATTTTTTTCTATTTGGATTTTTGTTGTTGTTATTGTTTTATAAAATTTATTCACAAACTAAGACTAAACTTTTTTTTTTTTTTTTTTTTTTTTTTTGAGACAGGGTCTTGCTCTGTCACCCAGGTGGGAGTGCAGTGGTGTCATCATAGCTCACTGCAGCCTTGAACTCCAGGGCTCAAGCCATCCTCCAGCCTTAGTGTCCTTAGTAGCTGGTACTACAGGTATGCACCACTATGCATGGCTTTTTTTTTCAGGGTCTCACTTTATTGTCCAGGCTGGTCTCAAACCGGGGCTAGGCTCAAGCAATCCTCCCACCTTGGCCTCCCAAAGTACTGGGGTTACAAGCATAAGCCATGGTGCCCAGCAACTCTTATCTATAAGTAAAGATTTCTGAGTGTTAAATTTGCCTTTTGCTTATCACATAACTTTTAAATATTTATTTCAAATCTAGCAATCTTTTTCTTTACAGTTTCTGCTGCAAGCTAAATTTTGTTATTATATTGAGAAATGTCTTCCCTACTCCAAACATTTTCTTTTAGTGGTAATTCCTCAGTGGTGGGGGGATGACTGGAGTGTAAAGGTACATACATCTAAAATAACTCCAGGACATCTAAAGGGCAGCTTCACTGCCCGAGCTCTAGCTGATGTCCTTTCTTCTCCCTGAAGCTTTCAGCATACTCCATTGCATGAAGATTTGGTCAGTCCAGATTACTGAGGAAGAATCCTGTAATATTTTGTGACATCTTTTGTTCATTTTTATTTAATTTCCACTCCTGTTCCTTGAACACAGCTTCTACAAATTTACTTGCCAGACACACCTCTAGATAATAAGATATAAAGTGAACAAAATGAAGACCCTGCCCTCATGGAGTTTATAGTTTGAGTAAAGGAGGACAGAAAATAAAAAAAAATAAGGATGTAAATATGTAGTTTGCTAGTTGGCAATAAAGGATGCTTTGGAGAAAAATAAATCTGCATCAGAGGGATAAATATGCAGTACTTACTACATTGTGTTGTAACTCCTCCCCACTAGACTGAGTGCTTTTGAGGTCATAGATTTTGTTTTATCAATCCCTGTAGTTGACTAGTCCAGTGCCTGGAAAGAGCACATGTCTAATAAAAATAGAAAAGCAATATAGGTTACACCTGAGTGAGGCTGCCTTGGCCCAATTCAATCTCTGCCATCAGTTAATCATGACCTTGAATAAGGTACTCAGTTCTGTATGCCTCAGTTTCCTTACCTTAAAAATGAAGACTGGCCAGGCACGGTGGCTCACGCCTGTAATCCCAGCACTTTGGGAGGCCGAGGCAGGTGGATCACCTGAGGTCAGGAGTTCAAGACCAGCCTGACCAACATGATGAAACCCCATCTCTACTAAAAATACAAAATTAGCCAGGCGTGGTGGCACACGCCTGTAATCCCAGCTACTTGGGAGGCTGAGGCAGAAGAATCACTTGAACCTGGTGGGGGTGTAGGTTGCAGCGAGCTAGATTGTTCCATTGTACTCTATCCTGGGCAACAAGAGTGAAACTCTGTCTCAAAAAAAAAAAAAAAAATGAAGGCAAAGAAGGTACTATCCTCATAGGGTTGCTAAGAGAATTAAATAAGATAATATATTAAAGCACTTAAAATTGTCCCTCTGCATAGGTAGTACTCAACAAATGACAACTGTTATTTCTCAGCAATGGTCTGTAATCTGAATGCATTCCAACAACATGGACCTTAGGGCAATGAAAATAATTTACTGTCAGTTGAAGATATTGCTAGTGCTAGAGTCCGCTTCTGAATTGACACCAGTATATCACGCAGCTCAAATGCTATCTGAGACATTTACCCAGAACATGGCAGCATGAGCAACTGACACAGTCCCTGGCTGTCCTTTCATGAACTTCAGACCCCACTGTGCATCCAGCAGCCCACCAGAATGGAGGCTCTCTGCCTTGTTACCAGGTTTGGGAATATGGCATTAAAAATAGGATTGTCGAGCCAGATGCAGTGGCTCACACCTGTAATCCCAGCACTTTGGGAGGCCGAGGCAAGCAGATCACCTGAGGTCAGGAGTTCAAGACCAGCCTGGCCAACATGGCGAAACCCCATCTCTACTAAAAATACAAAAATTAGCCAGGCATGGTGGCGCACACCTGTAGTCCCAGCTACTTAGGAGGCTGAGGCAGGAGGATTGCTTGAGCCTGGTAGGCAGAGGTTGCAGTGAGCCAAGATCACGCCGCTGCATTTCAGTCTGGGTGACAGAGTGAGATCCTGTCTCAAAAAAAAAAAAAAAAAAAAAAATTGGATTGTCCAGATTTATTTGGTGATAACATGTTCTGACAGTATTTAGCCTACAGGCCATGTACATTTTCATCATCTCTTCTCAGTGAAAGGATTGACTGGAGCGATGTCATGTGTCTAGAAATATTGCCTTCTAAATTGTCAACAAAGTAAAAGAGAGTCATTTCTTAAATTTGTCTGGGGATGCTGTAGTTTGCAAAGCACTCTCCTATCCATTATCATTCAATCTGCAGCAAACACTCCGGAGAGGCAAGACAGGGTGATCATTTCCATTTAACGGCGATGAAATTGAGACTTATATAGTTAAGCCTCAGCCAAATTCTTCTCACTCATGATTCTGTCTCTATGCCCTACATGAGGTTTCTCACAAATCCTGGGTTCCCTCAAACTAGTCAACATGTTGACATGGACCCTTTATCTTGGTATTTATCAATTTTTATGTATTTTTCAGCATATCCAAAACTTCCCCATGTTTAGAGCCACAAAGTGTATAACTATCTATTTTTTTTCAGGTTAGGTGAAGCCGACCTCAATCCACTGGAGCAGCATGAACCTTCTGCACTCAATACCTTACAGCTCTCTGTCATGGGGGCCAACAACCCCTGGTTGTAGGATGAAGGCTAGAATTCTGAAGTGACTCCAAACAGGTCCATAGTTGCCCTGAGTAATAATGATGACAGTCGATCTGTTACCATGGCACAAATCAAGGTGTACTGGAAAATATACTCTGCTGTATACTCAGGTCAGTAACTTTTAAAAAATTGGTGGTGTGTAGCACACTGAAATAAGTTTGCTAACTTATTATACCATGTAAGGATAGTAAATCATCATCATCATCATCAACATCATCATCAAATAACAATATAGGGACATTTTGACAGCAAGAAGGTAGGAGAAATAGGATCTCAGAAGAAGGGACAGTACATTTAGCTTTACGAAGAACTCACAAATCATCCTAATATTTCCTGTTCTAACGAGGTCTGTGTAAAACACTTCATCAGGCACTTGCTCTAGGGCTGGCATTTGAAATCACTGCTCTGGGAGTTATAACATCATTTCTACACTTTTTGGCCTGGTATCCTTAACTCCTGCTATGTTCAGAGCCGAAGAATTCCAGGCCTAAGAAGATAAAGTATGGACTAACAATAAAGGTTCTCTGCACATCTGAGATGGCACCAAGACTTGTGAATCATTCTTTCTGGATATACTATTAAAAGCAGTGGGGGCCGGGCGCAGTGGCTCATGCCTGTAATCTCAGCACTTTGGGAGGCCAAGGTGGGAGGATCACGAGGTCAGGAGTTCGAGACCAGCCTGGTCAGCATGGTGAAACCCTGTCTCTACTAAAAATACAAAAAATTAGCCGGGCATGGTGGCATGCACCTGTAGTCCCAGCTACTTCGGAGGCTGAGGCAGGAGAATTGCTTGAACCCGGCAGGTGGAGGTTGCAGTGAGCCGAGACTGTGTCACTACACTCCAGCCTGGGCAACAGAGCGAGACTCTGTCTCAAAAAAAAAAAAAAAAAAAAAAGCAGCGAACATGATATAATTAAGTATCATTTGGAACAGTACATTTGTTTTTGTAGTGGTTGGAACAACATGTTAATCCCAGGAAGTCTTAGCCTGGGAATAATTATGGAACCTGCAGTTAGCAGAGAGAAGTGCCTGATTGGATGCCACAAGTTATTGCAACTCATGGAGAAGTTGTCATTGATAGATGAGATCCTGACCTTTGTATGTTACCAATACCCACATTAAAAAGCCCTATTGTGAACATTTGGGTGGACATTATTATTATTATTATCATTTAGAAAACAGGGTCTCACTCTGTTATCCATGCTAGAGAGCAGTGACATGATCATAGCTCACTGTAAGCTCAAACTTTTGGGCTTAAGTAATCCTCTCACCTTAGCCTTCTGAGTAGCTAGGACAACAGGTTCATGCCACGATGCGTTGCTTATTTTTTCGTTTTATTTTTTGGTAGAGTTGGGGGTCTCTTTATGTTGCCCAGGCTGGTCTTGAACTCCTGGCCTCAAGTGATCCTCCCACTCAGCATTCCAAAGTGCTTGAGTTACAGGCATGTGCTACTGTTCCCAGTCCAGACATTATAAATATCATTATAAAGTGAAAAGCATATTACTAAAAAAAGCAAGAGGAGAGAGAGAATATTTTTTGAGTGTCTATCATGTGTCAGACACATGCAAGCAAACCAAATACCATTCACAATAACCTTCAAAACTAGCTATCCTTATTTTATGAGTGAGGAAATTGATGTAGATGATAGAGAACTAGAACAAGATCACATAGCTGGAAAGTGACAGAGTTCAAGTCTATTTGAATCTGAAACCATGCTTTCTGTATAATATTACTAGGGAAAAGAGAACCAAGACCTAGAGTCGCACCATCTTTTAGCATGGTGAAATATAAACCACTGGAACCAAAAGTACTCGCAGATTAAAACTAAAGGGGGACTTCTTAAAGCTGATAAATACCATCTATGAAAAACCTACCAATAACATTATTCTGAATGCTGAAAGACTGAATGGTAGAAGACTGTTTCCTAAGATTGGGGACAAGGCAAGGAAGTTTTGCTCTCATCACTTTTATTCAACTATTCATTGGAGGCCCTAGACAGTGTAATAAGTCAAGAAAAATAAATAAATGGCCTAAATATTGGAAAGGAAGACATAAAACTGTTTTTATTTATAGATTAATAAGATTAGAGAATCCTCACAAATGTAGAAAGCAAGCCACTAGAACTAATAAATGGATTTAGCAAGGCTGCAAAAAGAGTCAATATAAAAAATTCAAGTGTATTTCTATATACCAGCAATGAACTACTGGAAAATAAAATTTAAAAGCCAATGCCAGCCTGGTGTGGTGGCTCACACCTATAAACCCAGCTCTCTGGGAGGCTGCAGCCGGAAGATCGATTGAGCCCAGGTCAATCGAGATCAGCTCAGGTAACATAGCAAGAGAGACCTCATATCTACAAAGACAAACAAAAAAGAATCCACAGCTCATGGAACTTAAAATATTTATTGGATGTAAATTACAACTCAATAAAGTTGATTTTAAAAATAAAAATTAAATTTTGCATTGAAAATTTAAAAAATAAATTCCTACTTGTGTCCTTGTACTAGCAACTGTAAAGAAAGAATTGCACAGACCCAGTCTCAGGTTGTGAACATGTGCTCTTTATTTGGAAATGATGGCCTACGCAGGTAAACAGAGGTAAAATGTCTGACCAAATGAAAGAAACTAATTGCTCCAAGATTTGATTTTTATTACTAGAGTACTACTTAAAATCTGAATGTATCAACAACAGGTTTTGAAGGCAGGAGACAAGAGTAAAGTCACAGGGACAGCCAGTGGAGAGAATTAATGAGGCCATGAGAATCTCACATAGGGCAGTAGGAAAGTCATTAAATGCTCTCCTATCTTCAATCTTGAAAGGGTTCCTGAAAGGAATCAAGACTGAAGGCTTTAGGAGAGAAGATATGCACACTCTAGCAGCCAGGAGTTCTGAGGTTACAGTAGGCATTTCCCAGTCCAGGAGAGTAATATTAAACAGAAATATTGTGTAATGGATGGACCCATTGTAGGCATGTATCCTAAAGAAATACTGGGCCAGGCATGGTGGTTCGTGCCTATAATCCCAACACTTTGGAAGGTCAAGGTTGGAGGATTGCCTGAGCCCAGGAGTTCAAGACCAGCCTGGACAACATAGTGAGACTCTGTCTCTACAAAAAAATTTTTTTAATTACCCGGGTGGGCCCAGTGTGATGGCTTATGCCTGTAATCCCAGCACTTCGGGAGGCTGAGGTGGGTGAATCACAAGATCAGGAGATCGAGACCATCCTGGCTAACACGGTGAAACACCATCTCTGCTAAAAGTACAAAAAATTAGCCAGACATGGTGGTGCACACCTGTAGTCCCAGCTACTCAGGAGGCTGAGGCAGGAGAATCGCTTGAACCCGGGGCGGTGGGGGGTGCAGAGGTTTCATTGAGCCGAGATCACTCCACTGCACTCCAGCCTGGGCAACAGAGCAAGACTGTCTCAAAAAGAAAAAATTACCCAGGTGTGGTGGCATGTGCCTAAAGTCCCAGCTGCTCAGGAGGCTGGGGTTGCAGGATTGCTTGAGCCTAGGAAATTGAGTCTACAGTGAGCAAGGATAGTGCCATTGCACCTCCGCCTGGGTCACAGAGCCAGAACTATCTCTTAAAAAAAAAAGTTGTACACATGCATAAGAAAACATGGATGGGAATACTTATTGAAGAGTTGCTTGTGAGAAAAAAAAAGAAGAAATGAGAAAGGATTTAACGAAGTAAGGCACAAAGTCACATCTGTTTTGGAGCAGATCCTATCAGTTCCCCACCCATATGACCTAGCACTTACCATGTCTGTGTATGTCAACTGACTTCCAATTGATAGCACAAGCACCTCCTTGACTGAAGGCTTTTTCTGGCCACCAGAGCCCTCTCTGCCCAAGTGTATGGCAGGCCAAAAGTCCTGAGTCAATGTGCCTCTGAAGTAGCCCTCGATCAATGGCAGATGGAAGTCACTGGATAAATACTCCAGCTTTCTTTAGGTAGAAGCGTTGGACAGTTGTGTACTACACTGGCTCCCAGTTTCCCCATGGAGTTGAGCTCCGGTTTTATGTACAGTGATGACTTGCTTGAAAAAACACCCTTTATTGGCTTCCTTCCCTTCCCTGTCTCACTTCCGCATTACCCTCACCTCCCACATAAAGTAATTGCACTTAAATCCTGTCTCAAGGTCACCTTTCAAATTCACCATTATGAAAGAACAAAGCACATTAATAAATAGATTATGAAAAGATCCTCATAATATATTAAGTGAAAAAGCATTTTATAGAACAATATGTATAGTATAATAGCATGTATTTTGAAAACACAAAAAATAGAACCATACTTCATTTTTTCTTGAGACAGTCTTCCTCTGTCATCTAGGCTGGAGTGCACTGGCACTATCTCAGCTCACTGCAACTTCTGCCTCCTGGGTTCGAGTGATTCTCATGCCTCAGCCTCCCAAGTAGCTGGGACTAGGGGTGTTTGCCACCACACCCAGCAATTTTTTGTATTTTTTGTAGAGACAGGGTTTCACCATGTTGACCAGGCTGGTATAGAATTCCTGAGCTCCAGCAATCTGCCCACCTCAGCCTCCCAAAGTGCTGGGATTACAGATGCGAGCCACAGCACCCAGCTGAGAACCATACATTTTAAAATGTGCATGTGTGTGTGCAAATGCCAAGAATCTATTCATGAATTACTTGTGATTTTATTTTATTTTATTTATATTGAGACAGGGTCTTGCTCTGTCACACAGGCTGGAGTGCAGGGGTGCAATCACAGCTCACTGCAGCCTTGACCTCCTGGGCTCAAGCTACTCTCTTGCCTCAGCCTCCAGAGTAGCTGAGACTACAAGTGCCCACCACCATGCTCAGCTAATTTTGTTTTTATTAGTATTTGTATAGACAAAGTTTTGCCATGTTGCCTAGGCTGGTCTCAAACTCCCGGGCTCAAGCAATCCTCCTGTCCCAAAGTACTGGGATTACAAGCACCGCACTCGGCCACTGCACTTGCCCTGCTTGTGTTTCTGAAAGTAAATTTAAAATACTTCATAATGGATGGAAGAGCTCAGTTTACATCAGCTTAAACCAACACTGGGCACTGGGGATGCCTAGCAAAATAGGAGCCCAGTCTCTGCCCTTGGGGAGCTTGTAGAGCATTAAAGGCAACAGATGAGTAAACATCTGCAAGGCCAGGTGGCAAGTACTATGACAGACATAAGCAGAGGGACTGCAGTAACCCAGAGGTGGGGCCCGACCAGCCATCTGCAGAAAAAATTCATTCCTCCCCTACCTGCCCTGCAAGTCTTAGGTACACTTCAACCCGAACGGCTAGAGCTCAGTCAGCAGAGCTGAAGGTATAACGATTAAGAATTAAGCAAATCAGGTACTTACCACCCAGTCAGAATACAGTTTTAATGGAAGGATAATGACATCCCTGGAGCAATGTCCTGGAGCAGGAATTTATCAGTGTTTCTAGCACCCCCAGCAATTTCTAGCGGACAATTACATTGACACATTGCCCCTAGTTTTTCAGATCTCTCACCAGCCTCCCCTCCAGGACCTCCCACCCCTGCCCCATGCTCTGAGATCAGTCCACCGAGCAACCTTCTGCTGAGGATTTAGCTTTCCAGGGAGGCTTGCTAAGGGAAGAAAGTGTACTTGAGGAGGCAAGCGTTACAACCCAGCTGTCACTGGAAGGCAATCAACTGGCCGGTTTCTTGCTTCTGGGACCTTATTACAAGGCCCCTTAGCCCAGTCGTTCCCAACTTTGCTGCATATTAGAATCTACTGGGGAGCTTTTCAAAATCATGATGCCTATGTCATACCTCATACCTACGAAGTTGTGTGTCAAGTGAGGAGGAGGTGACCAGGCAGTGGTGTGCTAAAGCTGGCTGCTACCTGTCTCTGGAGAACGTATTGTGTACATCTCTTCCCAATTCTGTCTTCAGTGATGTCATACTAGTAGCTTGAAATTAACCATGGCCGGGCACGGTGGCTCACGCCTGTAATCCCAGCACTTTGGGGGACCAAGGCGGGTGGATCACCTGAGGTCAGGAGTTCAAGACCAGGCTGGCCAACAGGGTGAAACCCCATCTCTACTTAAAACAAACAAACAAAAAAATTAGCCAGGCGTGGTGGCACATGCCTGTAATCCCAGCTACTTGGGAGGCTGAGGCAGGAGAATTGCTTGAACCCAGGAGGCAGAGGTTGCAGTGAGCCAAGATCGTCCTATTGCACTCCAGCCTGGGCAACAGAGCAAGACTCTGTCTCAAAAAAAAAAAAAAAGAAGAAATTAACCATGATTGAAGTTTTTATGCCATGGATATTGGTTATAAATCAGGGCTTTCTTTTCTTTCTAAACAGCCGATTGTTAAAATATTTACCAGCATACCACTGAAACCAGGCATCAGTAATTTTTGAATACCCTCAGGTGATTCCAATGTGCAGCACAGTCTGGAAACCACAACTGTCTTAGTCTTTCCCAAATAATGCTCATTGTAGTCTTGGATAATTTGGTTTCACCTGCTAACCCCCGCAATAGCTTTTTAAGGCTGTGTCTGTCTAATCTGGGACCACTGTCTCTGAGGACTTTCAGCAAGGACAACTTTTATTCTGCCTTGGAGGCTGAGCCCTGTAACATGGTATATTGGGGTGGATAGGAGGTAATTTTGTGTATGGTTCATTGCTGCCCTTTTGATGAAAAGTACCTTGTTGTATTTGGATTCTAAGCTGAAAATAGATCCACAGAATATTGTCTGTATAACATTATGAAACCTTCCTCATTTCACTGATGTGTCCAATGCATGTGAGTTATACTTTCATTTATTAAGGCTTAAGATGTCAAAGTGATAAAGGGCACTTACAAATGTTAAGCATAACAATTTTGTAATCTATTTTTAAACTTTCTTTTTTACCAGCTTTAAGATAAAATGTTCACCACTCATCTGGGAAGAAGGAAGTTTGGGACATTGCCTGACTCACATGGCCAAGGACATGGGTCAGGGCTGAGGTTTGGTCCTGGGGTTTGGAGCTGGGATAAATATCCCATCCAGGGACTGAAAGATGCAGAGGGATAAGATGAGGCCAACATCCTGAGATACATGCAAAGGGAACTCTCCTGGGGCTCAGAGCCTGTGTTGTTAGGATGGGAAGAGGCCCAGCTGTGGGGGAAGAAGGACCAGGTGGTACATGAACTTAGATTTGTCTGGCCTCCCCCAGTCCCCAGCTCGTTGCCATGTCCTGTCTCTATCTTAGTTGCTAATGGCTCCCTGACTGATTCTTCCACTGTCTTGTCTGGCTTCTCTTGTTATACCTTCCAGTAGCTGATCCTGAACATACACGTTGTCCTTCAGCAATACCAAATGCCTGTGAGGTTTGTAGCCTTGCTCCCACTCTCTCTTATCAAGCCTGCACCTTCACTTTGGCATTGATGACTTTATCCCCTGTCACAAGACTGATGGAGGGCCTGTAGGGGCTCAGAAAAATGGATGAAGGAAGATGGGAGAAGCATTTTACAATTTACTAAGATTTAAGTATCACACCTCATCTCCCCAGTCAACTCCCCAAACAGACAAACAGAAGAGCACTGGAAGTGAAGATACCAGGAAAATAATGACAAGTAAGCAACGTACAAAAGTGAGGAAAGAGGCCAGGAGTTGTGGCTCATGCTTGTAATCCCAAGACTTTGGGAGGCTGAGGCATGAGGATTGCTTCCACACAGGAGTTTGAGAACAGCCTGGGCTGTCTCATAGTGAGACCCCATCTCTAAAAATTAAAAAAAAAAAAGTGAGGAAGGGAACTACCGATCCCAAGTGGCTACTCTGTGTCAGGCATTGTGCTAGATATTTCATATAGTAATATATGACCTTAGTTAATTTTCTCAATATTACCTTCTACTGCAAAATAGGTGTGATTATACCCATTGTTCAGATGAGGAAACAAGCTCATGTCAAGTCCCCAAGGTCAGACAGCTAAAAAGTTTTTCACAGAATCACATAAATAAGATTATATACATAAGAGTGCATGTTTCAAATAAATATTGCAGACATTGAATGTCTAAATTCTTCAGGGGAGAGAGAGATCCAGATTGACTTGTATCAGAAAAACACTTCATGAAAGATCTAAGGCTACAGCCCAGTGCAGTGGCTCACGCCTGTAATCCTGGCACTTTAGGAGGCCGAGGCAGGCAGATTCTAATGAGCAACAAGGCAAAACCCCAACTCTACAAAATACAAAAAAATTAGTCGGCTGTGGTGGCACATGCCTGTAGTCCCAGCGACTCAGGAGGCTGAGGTGGGAGGATCACCTGAGCCCAGGGAGGTCGAGGTTCTTAAAAAAAAAAAAGACGACAAAGAAGAAGATCTGAGGCTCCAACAGCAAAGCCTTAAAAGTGAGTAGAACTTGAGACTTGAGTAGAAGAAGAGGTAGAAAGATAAGCCAGGCCCCAAGCGTAGAGACAGAGAATGGATGGGGTATGACCCAGAGGAATGTGTGTGCTAAAAGGTCAGAGGTGATCCTACTGCCTTCTGCTAACAGTTTTGGGTAAGAAATGTTAAAAAAAAAAAAGTGTCATGCACCCAGTGAGGGGCGTCCCTGGCTGCCAGGCTTGAAAGGGTAAGAATTATCTGCCTGTCCTTCCCGGTACTCCATAGCATCACTTCTTTGCCCCTTCCCTCCAGCCGTGGGGTACAGTGGGAAGCCAGCCAGCCCCAGCTTTGTCACTCACTAGATGTGTGAGATTTGGTAAGGTACCTTGCCTTCCTGAGTCTGTTTCTTCATTTGCAAAATGGGACATATTGATGATTGATCACATGAGAGAACAGGTGTTGAGCACCCAGCACTGTTGAATATGAGTTGCTCCTTTTGTAGTCCTTTAATCTTCCTGGGCCTGGTCCAAGTTCTGCAAAGTCTCTGCAGACAACTTATGGGGTGAGCCAGTTCTTGGAAGAAAGGGAAGATCACCTCCCACTTCCTGCACATTATATTCCTGCTTATGCATTCTGATGTCCTGCTTGCTTTTTTAGGCTCTAAGTGCTATCCTGCTGACTCACTTCCGACTTCTCGTTCATCATGCTCAGCTCCTGAAAATGGAACAAAATGGAAAAGGCCGGAAATTGTACTGTCTGATGATATGTTTAAGGGGCCAGCCACTCCACGTGGATGGAATGCTGGGGACGTGAACTGAATGGTGCCCAAAATGATTTCTTCACTGGACACTTGGGACACTTTGCCTTGGATTGTAATACCTGTACTAATAATAACCATCCCACTTACTGCCAGCAAGCCCCAGGCTATGTGCTTTCCATGGATTGTCTCTTTGAATTATCACAACTGCAGATGTCAGGGAACCTCTCTGTTTCACAGACAAAAAAAAAAAAAATTCACACTAAGATAGGTTAAGGAACTTGCCCAAGGTCACACAGCTGGTAAGGGACAGATTAAGGATTCAAACCCATGATCTAGATTTGTGCTGTCTAACATAGTAGCTACTAGCCACATGTGGCTAATGAATTTTCTTTTCCTTTTTTTTTTTTTTTTTGAGATAGGGTCTCACTCTGCTGCTCAGGCTAAAGTGCAGTGGCATGATCACGGCTCACTGCAGCCTTGACCTCCCTGGGTTCAGGTGATCCTCCCACTTCAGCCTCTTGAGTTGCAGGGACTATAGGCACATGCCAGCATGCGTGGTTAATTTTTTTTTTTTTTCAATAGAGATGGGGTTTCACTATGTTGCCCAGGCTGGTCTTGAACTTCTTGGCTCAAGCGATCCTCCCACCTTGGCCTCCCAAATTGCTGGGATTACAGGTGTGAGCCATCACACCTGGCCTCTTTTAACTTAGTGTGACTACTAGAACATAAAATTTCATATGTGGCTCTCATATTTCTCTAGGACAGCACTGATCTAAACCATAAACATTATTAAATGATCATCAGACCAATGATTTCCCAGTGTTTTTGATAAATTTTTGAGCACAACTCCTCAATTTGTATATTCTTATTTATTCATAAATGCTATACATTTGTACTACTCTGTAATATTGTGTACATTATAAAACATTGACAAAATGGATATTTTTAAAATATGAAATAAAAAAAATAGAAACAGAAGAAGTTGTACTAATTTCTTCCAGGAGCCTAGTGGGTCACTTTGTGCACCCCCCACCATGGTGTGCACACACCATTTTGGAAATTCTTGCACCCAGAGAGACTTAGAGCTCCTGGGGGCAGAGATTTTAACACAGATTATCCCTGACTTATGATGGTTTGATTTTTCTAGTTTACCATGATTTGAAAGTGATGCCCATTCAGTAGAAAGTGTACTTTGAGTCCCCTTTCAACCACTCTGCTTCTCTTTTTTTTTCTTTTTTCTTTCTTTCTTTTTTTTTTTTTTTTTTTTGAGATAGTCTCACTCTGTTGCCCAGACTGAAGTACAGTGATGTGCAAGCTCCGCCTCCTGAGTTCACGCCATTCTCCTGCCTCAGCCTCCCAGGCCGGCTAATTTTTTGTATTTTTAGTAGAGACGGGGTTTCACCGTGTTAGCCAGGATGGTCTTGATCTCCTGACCTTGTGGTCTCGCAAAGTACTGGGATTACAGGCCTGAGCCACCGCGCCCAGCCTCAACCATTCAGCTTTCATTTTCACTACAGTATTCAATAAATTATGAGATATTCAACATTTTATTATAAAATAGACTGTGCTAGATGATCTTGCAGAACTGTAGGCTAATGTCAGTGTTCTGCGCACGTTAAGGTAGGTTAGGCTATGATGTTCAGTAGGTTAGGGTATTAAATGCATTTTCAATGTACAATGGGCTTGCTGGGATACAAACACATCATGAGTCCAGGAGCATCTGTACATCTATCTCCTCTCACTCAGAGTTGAAGTTAGCACCGTGCCTAGATATAATCGGTGCTCAATACATGTTTGTGGAAGGAATAAATAACTCTTAATGTACAATTGTTTTCTCGTGGGTTAGATTAATTTATTTATTTCACATGTATCAAGCACTTTCCATGTGTTATTATAGTAGTATACTAAGCGCTGAAAAAGAAAGTTTACAAAGACTAAGCTTCTTTACTCTAGGCCTGTGCTTCTTAAGCTCTAGTGTTTACAAGAATGACCTGGAGAGCTTGTTAAACAGATTCCTCCTCTCCTCCCCCAATTCTTTTCAGTAGGTCTGAGGTGAAACCAGATAATTTGCTGAACATCTAAGAAGCTTTTAGGGAACTACACTTTGGAGGAGAGTGCTGTGCACTGGAAAATTGGAACCGTCTCAAATATTACGTGAGGGTGAGTGTTGAAGAGAATTTATATTGCATTTTCACTATTTGCCAAGCATGTTTAAATATATCACCTCATTTAACCCTTGTATCGACCTCATGAGTCATGTATTATTATTTCAGTTGAGACGACTGAGATTGAGAAAGGTTAGTTAAGTTGTCTAAGCTACAGAGTAAGTAAATGGCAGCGCTTGGGTTTGTACCCACTTCTGCACTCAGTAATTCAGGCAAATCTGTAGCAAGTGTCTTCTTTTTTTCCCAGGCACTGTCCTAAGGAACTGGGCATACAACACTGAGTGAGACAGACAAGCTCTCTGTCCCTGGTCAAACTCAACAAGCACTTAAAATATAGATATGAGGGAGGCAGTGTCATGGAGATATACAACAGAAACATATACTCTAGAACAGAGTTAGAACTTTCCAGGAAAAAAAGTAAAATTTACATGAAGACCTGAGGGATGAATTAGAGCAGTGAAGGATGGGCGGGAAGTGTTTTGGGCTGAAGATATGCATGAAGGCTTGAAAGCATTCAAGGAGCTGCAGGAAGTTCAGAATGTCTGAAGTGTAGAGAGTGGAGGGGAGAGATAAGACCCTTGAGGTAGGTAGGCAGAAACCAGATCATGCCAGGCTATTTAGGGTACAGCCAGCCTTTTTTTTTGGACAGGATCTCACTGTCACCCAGGCTGGAGTGCACTGATGGGATCTCAGCTCACTGCGGCCTCTACCTCCCTGGCTCAAGCTATCCTCCCACTTCAGCCTCTTCAGTAGCTGGGACTAGAGACATGTGTACCACTAATTTTTGTATTTTTTGTAGACACAGGGTTTTGCCACATTGCCCAGACTGATCTTGAACTCCTGAGCTCAAGGGATCCACCTACCTTGGCCTCACAAAGTGCTGGTATTACAGTTGTGAGCCACTGCCCCTGGTCTCAGATTTGTATTTTTTAAAATTTGCTATGCCCCCAGAGGGGGATGGATCAAAGGAGAGCTAGCTTGTAGGCAGGGAAATGGTTAAAGATGTTAGTGGTGTAAATTTGGGTAAATGCTGTGTGACTGGGAAGAAGCAGAAGTGAGAGGGATTTAAAATTGTTTAAGACTTGATGATTCAGCTTGGGCAACATGGCAAAACCCCATCTCTACAAAAAAAATACAAAAATTAGCCAGGTGTGGTGGTGTGTGCCTGCAGCTACTTGGGAGGCTGAGGTGGGAGGATCACCTGAGCCCAAGAGGTAGAGGCTGCAGTGGGCTGTGATCATGCCACTGCACTCCAGCCTGGGCAACAGAGACCATGTCCCCCCACCAAAAAAAAAAAAAAAAAAAAAAGACTTGATGATTGATTGATTGGAAGGGACAACGTGGACAGGCAAAGGAGGAATTGAAGATGACCTCCAAGTTTCTGAGTAAACTATGCAGTTTCAGTAGGGATAAGGTTCTGTAAGCTTATTATTTCACATTTTAAAAGAAGGGTAAATTCAGATAAATCAAGTGATGTAAAGGAAAGATGCTATTTTAGTAAGATTTCAATGACAGAAACTTACTTGATAGAAAATATGGGAGAGGCTGGAGGCGGTGACTCACGCCTGTAATCCTAGCACTTTGGGAGGCCAAGGTGGGAGGTGGGAGGATCTCTTGAGCCTAGGAATTTGAGACCAACCTGGGCAACATATTGAGACTCTGTTTCTAAAAAATTAAAGAATCAGCCGGGCATGGTGGTGCACATCTGTAATCCCAGCTACTTGGGAAGCTGAGGCGGGAAGATTGCTTGAGCCAGGAGTTGGAGGCTGCAACGAGCTAGGACTGTGCCACTGCAGTCTAGCCTGGGTGACAGAACGTAACCCTGTTAAGAAAGAAAGATGGAAGAAAAGTATTATTTTTGTGGTCAAGTTTACTTTTTTGTTTTAATTTGCACCAACAACTTTATCATCTGTTGACAGTGGAGTTCTGAATGCTGGAGATTCCTCCTCTTTTTGCCAAGATCAGGATTAACCATGGAGAGGACCGGCCGTAGACTATGAACTGTCAGTCTACTGAATTTCTTTTGTGACTGTCTTCTTGTTGAGTGACCTTGGACCTTGACTTTCTGAAGCTCAGCATTCCCTTTTTCTTCCCCTATTTTTGCCCCACACTTTACATCTTAAGTGGTATATTAGACGGCTCGGGGATCGGTGGACCAGTGGTGATTTGGGGTCCGCCTTCTTCGTCTAGGTCCCGCCCACTTTAAGACCCCACCCCTTTCCTAAGCCCCGCCCCTGGAAGAGGTTGTCTCGATATGACAGCAAATTCTCCACAATCCTGTCCTAGAGGAGCTATAAAGGGTGGGACTTACATCAATCTTTTTTTCCATTTGTCAGGTCAAGTGTCTATCTGGCCCAGGTGCCCGCCTACTTCATTTTCAACCCAAGGATTGGTTACTCTGTTCTTTGCCTCTGGCTCATGATTGGTTCTTTCATTCCGCCCCTCTCTTCCAGCTTTTGCAGGCGGGATTAGCACGCAGCTTCCTGCTCCTGCCAAAAAATAAATAAATAATAAAAGAAGAAAAAAGAGGAGAGAGGCGAAAGAAAAATGTCACAAAGATCTTTGCTTTTTCATTGGCTTTAAGCCGTGTCGGTCAAGCCAAACTCTGCCTTTGATTGGTCTTTCTATCTGCCCATCCGGGATCGGGGGCGGGATTTCCCCAGAAGACCCACACCTTGTTGCCACTGGCCGAACAGTGCGCCTGTCTGAAGCTCCTGGCCCAGGATTGGAGGCGGTAGCGGACAGGTGGGCGTGGATTGGCTAGGGCAGCCGGTCAGTGCAAGGCGGGGGCGGGGCCTCGGCGGCTGGTTGCGCGTGTCCGCCGCTGGCTCCGGTCTATCCGGCTTTGCTAGGGGAGGTGAGTCCGGCCGCGGCGGCACCGGCGGCTGAGGAGGCGGCGGCTGAGGAGAAAGCGGCCGCGGCGGCTGAGGAGAAAGCGGCCGCGGGGACGGAAGCCGGGTGGGGGGGAGGGGGGGAGACGGAGCAGCCTTGAGCCCTGAGGGGCCGTCGCGCGGGGGACCCACCCGCTCTCCCCCCCAACCCTCCTCAGCAGAAGCAGCCGGCGGCGGGGGCAGGAGTCAGCCCGCTTCCGACCGTACTCCGCCCGCCTCCCGGGGCTCCTATTCTTTGGCCCCGGGACCCTAACCTTCTCCCGGGGCGGTTCCCGCTGTCTGGGCGTCCGAGCGCTGCCCACATCTTTCATTCTTCCTTGCACCTCCTTCCCTTCACTTTTGCCCTAGCTCTCTTTCTCCTCTCTGTCCTGCTGTCGCCTCCTCTCCTCACTCCAGCCTCCTTCCCTGGCTCATTCTGCCCAGGAAAGTTTAGAACCCCCGCCCCCCCCTCCCCAATCAGGTCAACCTGACTAGGAGTAGGGGGAGATGTAGGAAGGCCTGAGAGTTCGAGGGGGGGGGGACGCTGGAAGCTGGTTTCCCAGAAAATTTCCCCCCATCTTCTCCATTTAGGGTAGTGGGAATTTTTTTTAATCCTGTTTTTGAGGAGGTGGTAGGTGTTTAGAAAAGGATGTGGGAATGGAAGGGGTAGATGATTCAACCCTCTTTCAAGATTCCAAGGGTGGTGTGTTACCTGATCCTTTTCGTGTGTGGAGTTCAGGGGGTCGGGAGGTTTGGCCTTTATTCCCACATTCAAAGTTGGAACCTCCCCCAAATTAAGAATGGAGTTTTAGTACCCACTTGTGGCAGGAATCCTGGGGGGAAGGGGTCCTTTTTTCCTTTTTCTTTTCTTTTTTCCTTTTTTTTTTCCTTTTGGCAACCCACACCCTTCCACACACGCTCACCCCAAAATTAAACACCAAGATCCTCTAACTTGTTTGGATTGACTGATGAAGACATAAAGCCAGTTACGCTCTATGTTTTTTGAGGTGGAGTGAGTGGTTTTTCTTCATTTTTAAATGGCCAAATGACAGCTTGACCCAGTTTGCTTTCCAATCAAAGGGCATTTATTTTGAATGTCTCTTTGTGGCGCAAGAGCCAACGCAAAAATGATGGCGGCTTACAATGGCGGTACATCTGCAGCAGCAGCAGGTCACCACCACCACCATCACCACCACCTTCCACACCTCCCTCCTCCTCACCTGCACCACCACCACCACCCTCAACACCATCTTCATCCGGGGTCGGCTGCCGCTGTACACCCTGTACAGCAGCACACGTCTTCGGCAGCTGCGGCAGCCGCAGCAGCGGCTGCAGCTGCAGCCATGTTAAACCCTGGGCAACAACAGCCATATTTCCCATCACCGGCACCGGGGCAGGCTCCTGGACCAGCTGCAGCAGCCCCAGCTCAGGTACAGGCTGCCGCAGCTGCTACAGTTAAGGCGCACCATCATCAGCACTCGCATCATCCACAACAGCAGCTGGATATTGAGCCGGATAGACCTATTGGATATGGAGCCTTTGGTGTTGTCTGGTGAGTATCCAAAGAAAAACACAACCTCTCATGGTTTCTTCTGATGGTTGTGATTGGGTGAGTGCATCCCTCGTGGTTTTCTCCATGTTGACCAAGGTGGAGCAAGCTTCTCAACCCAACTGTAGGAAGCCACCTTCACTAATGTGGTAATGCATTGGCTGTCTAGGCCTAATGCATTGGCTGTCTAGGCTCATGGCAAGTTTTGGTGGAGCACCTTCTCATGAGCAACACACATAAGTTTGCTGTCTACCAAACTTTTCTGTTAGAACCTAAGCAAGCCACTGAACACAGCATCAGTAGATGAATGTATGGAATACTAACTCCTACAAAGACCTTGGTCATTTCGTGTGTTTGATTTAGTTTGGATCGGTTGCCCAATGGCATTAAGTGTTAGCAACTGATCCAAACTGAATTCCTTTATAATACTCTTGTCATTACGATATACTTTGCGTAACTACTTTCCTATCCTTCTGTCTTTTCACTCCTTATTTTGTGATCTTGATCTCGAGCAGAAAGATAGGATTCATAGTTGAACCAGTTAAGATCATTGCTTGAGTGGTTTATTTTAAACCATGCAGCTACAGTTGAGAAGTATGTAGCTGTAGCCTTTTGATAAGAATGCATTAAATATAGCATCACACATGAGTACCACAAATGAGGTTAGTAGACTAGCTATGCAGTGGCCCACATTCAGTGTAATGTTTTAGTGTCATTTAGTGCCTCTTAAGTTCCTATTATCTGTTGGTCAGTTGCTGTAGTAGGAAATAATACTTTTTAAACAAATGACACTGCTTTTGCTAGTGCTAGGACATTTGTAAAAGCCTAAGGGCTTCTTAAATATAACATTTTGGTCTATTTGGTCTAACCTTAAAAAGATTAGTAGTTTATAATAAAATATGTTTATTCCTGTCAAAACTAGAATGAACCGGGTTTTCTCCCAAGGACTAATGATTACACTTTGGATAGATGAATTGATATTTTCAGTGCATTCAAAAATTGATTCTTGTTACTGTCTAGAAAAGCCCCCATTACCACAGGAAAATGAACTCTTTGGAACTGGCCCGGTAAATATCTCCTTTCGTTATTGTTTTTGAGGCTAAAATTGATGGGTGCATCGTTTATGCATTTTAACCGGCCATCTTATTTATATTTCAGATTTGACAATCTAGGCTACTAAGTGATCTCATCCATTTTTTAAAAAAGCTAGTAGAGTCCAGTATTTTCTCAGCTAATCCCCAAGGAAGTTTCTGCTGCAGCGCAGCCCTTTCTCCAAAGTGTGTGGGATTCAAGGTGGGAAAGAGTATAGCTGGTAATGGTGCCTCCGTCATTCTGCTCAGGGACCCGCCTGTTCCTGCCTTCCTCTCTCCCTTCCACAGACTATCTAAGAGATTTAACTGTGAACTTCCTATTCTTGCCTAACTCTTGAGGATTTCCAAGCTTTGGTTGGGGGATGGAGCAGACAGGAAAATGGTTGTTCCTTGGTTTAAATTTTGTCATTGATTTACTAATAACTTTTAGCACTTTTTTGGATCCTTTTAGATGTGGATGCTTGCTGGCTTTTTTAGTGCCTTACATACAATGCTAAAAACTAGGGATACTGAAAGGGAAATGGGTTGCAGCATTCTTGAATATATTCAAAGGGCATTTTTCACTTACATTTCTATCAAAAAGTGATGTGACTTGTAGCAGTTTTAAGTTAGGTGGCAAGGGAAGATTTTTAAATTTTATTTATTTTTTTAAGGAAGGGGGCAATAAAGAACTGGAGTGCTGAAACATCTCACACAGCAAACGTTCTGCTAGTGGGTACTCTGAATCTCTGATATATGAAAGCCCAAATATATTTGATTTGAATCCATTCTAGAGTTATTTGATTGACTGCTCTACCACCTATGGAGTTTGTCTCATGTACTTGAAGTACACCTCTGTGCACCATCTTATTTCAGGTTTGTCTTGTGTCACTGACTACAAGACAAACCTTGTAAGCTCCTTGAGGGTAAGGATTGTCTACTGTAGTAATCCTTTTCTCCTCAGCGCCTAGCACAGTGCTTTGGCATCTTTGCTGCTTGGTTAATTGATCTAGTCAGGTCCTTCTTTGTTTTGGCTTAAACAACAGAAAATTACTTCTCACAGTTCTGGAGGCTAGAAATCCAAGATCAAGGTACAGATTTGGTTTCTTTTGAGGCCTCTCTCCTTGGCTTGTAGATGGCCGCCCTCTTTCTGTGTCCTCACGTGGTTCAGGTCTTTTTTTTAAACCAAGTTTTTCTAGTTAACTATACTGAGTGTGTTCATCAGCTGTAACAGGTGAAATACAATTTGGTGTGAAAAAAGAAAGAGTTCCAGGTGTATGTTTTAGTATGCAAATACTTTTCTATTTTTATATTTACATGTCAATGACCTGCTGTCTGAATTGCTTATTATATTTGAAATTTAACTGTTGTATGACCTAAGTAAGACTGTTCAGAGATTTGAAAACCAAACTACAGGGATTTACACTAGTATTCTGAAACCCAAGGTAAAGATATTAGTGAGGTTTTTTTTACTTTTTAACTGAAACAGAATCTATCTTTTTAATTTAGGAAGTACCTTATGAATTGGAAACAACTTTTTTCTAAAATGATTATAATGGAACATAAAAATATTCTCCCAATATTACATCATTTGATTCAAACCACCACATAACTAACTACCTGGGTATTATAAGATTCACTTAATTCAAACATATATTCATTTAATGCATTTTGCAAGTATTCTTCTGGAATAGCATATGACAAGAAACTGTATTTTGCCCCCATTTCCTTGGGGACATATACCCAGGGGTACTAACTGATGGCTAAAGAAGTGGCATGCAATTTTGAGAGAGATTGTTGTTTCTCCATGTAGACAAGGAGAGATATTTGTAGAAGTGATGCAGCATTTTACCAGATTTATGACTGAACAATTTAGTCTAGCTGACTTGATTTATCTTTCTGTTGAATTTAACTAGTGGAATAACTTATCAGTATTGGATAGTTGTGTAAAAGTAGTGAATTACTCATTAGCTTTCTGGTAAAGATGGTGCTGTGACAGTTCAATTAAGGTTTCATTAGCAACTGTCTGCTGTATTTTATCTCAAAGTAAGAGTTCCAGTTTACCTGGTAATGTGATTGTGGGATAGCGTGAGATAACATTTGTTGCCACTGATAGAACGTTGTTTATGGGTTATCAAAGTATCATATATAATTTGACCTTCTGTGTGAGACATTACAGCCTCCAAACATCTACATGGACATTTTCATAATGTGAAAACAAAACACAAAGCACCCCACAAATAGTAACTTCAGTCATTTGGTGAGTAATATAAATCTACCTTTTTGTCTGCAGTTCACATTTGCCAGAGGAAAATGCTGTGGTTAAAGAGGTAACCACTTTGGGACAAAGAGTTTCAGGGGCTCATAATTTTGAGAGAGAGAGGAAGTTGACCACATGAGAGTGGTTTGAGGATTGCTATGCCTAGACAGTTTTTGACATTGGCAACTTAACATATTAGAGATGGAATTAATGGCACATATTGCCACCTTGGTAAAAGTGAGTCTGGGAAAAGCTTTTTTTTAAAATAAAATTAGCGTTTTGGTTTGTGATTTGCCTGATTAATTAAAAGATCAAAAAGCCTGGGATTCACTTGCTCTGTTGCCTTTGTGTACTCCAAGTAATGTCGGATGTCTTTGGATTTTATTATTCTAATAACTTCAGCAGGTTACTTTTATCTGTCTTTCAAAACTGTAGTAATAGTTACTTACTAGCTCTGTGATCTTGATAAATTATTTGACTTCTCTGTTCCTTATCTATAAAATGGGGATAATAATAGTATTTATCTCAGGATTGGTGTGAAGATTAAGTGAGGTAATTCTTGTAAACCAATGATTACACTGTCTAGCACGCAGTAAGCATCAATAAATGTTAGTTGTTTTTGTTGTAGTTATTGTTGGTAGAAAAATCAAGCTGTTGTGTTAATGTGCATGGAAGTGTCTTCAGAGATTGTCAGATTTATCAGGTGAAATCAGCATGTAGACTATTTTTGGAGGCATGACTCTAAATAACATAGCATGTCCCCTCAGTTGTACTGTATGCCAGGGAGATTTGAAAACGGTTGAATTTAAAGCCAAGGGGAAAATACTCTGTGCTGTCCTGTCAACTAATAAAAAACAAATAAAAATAATACACATTTGTATGGAGTTTGTAGGTGTTTTAGTCAGATCATCTGCACTGTTTTAGAAAGTATTATGGCTTTATATACTGGGAGGGAATTATTTTTTTCATTTCAATGTAACAAGTGAAAGACATCCTTATTGTCGAAGTTCAGCTTTAGTAGAGATTCACTTTGCTTATGTTTGGATGAAAAGGTGTGAATTGCTGAAGATCCCAGTGAGGTGGGAGAAATACAGTGATTTAACAAAAAAATTATTCAGTATAAGCCCTTGTGCATGGTAGAGATTGTCTATCTTGCTCATCTTGTGAACATGAGAAGCATCTTTTTTTCTTATGTTTTCTCTGGTCCTCTTACTCCATATAACAAACTGTAATTTGGAAAAATGGAGAATGCTTTTGGGATGTGTTTGGGGAAAATTCTGGAGTAAGTTATATCAGAAAGAGTAGTATACTAAAGGGCATTTTGTTATTAACTGTGTTTTACAGGTTAAGAATCTATAGCATTGAGAAGTTTCTCCACTATCAGCCAAGATTAACAGCCACAGCTGGATTCTTTGGGGGCTCTGCTTTGTGAAAAGAGCTTTGAAGAAGCAGAGCCTGCACCATAAAAAGGAAACGGTTGCTCTTCTAGACATAACAAAGCATCCGTGTGAAACTAGAAATGTGGAAATCTGTATTGTTAATTTTAACTACAAACGAACTTACTTTTAGAAATTACAGGTTCATGATCATAAAGTAGATAAAGCAAAGAGTAGAGAATAAAAGTAACCATCTAATGATACTGCACCCACTTCCTAGTGGTTGAAACTCCATAGCCTGTAACATTGCAAGTCATTTTGTACTTAGACTCCTGAAAAGATTATCCAAATTATGTTCAAAAAACAAAACCACAGCACAAAAAATAAACTTGTTTTATTCTTGCGGAGAAATTTCATGTTATACTGTGAAATATTAATTTAGAAAAAAAGAGAATTTTTTTTTTTTAAAAGGCATTTCAGAAACCTTGCCCTTTCAAACAAGCTGAAACAATATCCCTCAACATTAAATGCCATCTTTTTAGCTGTCAGTACCACTGGGCATGTGTCCTGAAAGAGAAATGGGGGCAGATGTAGTTCCCTTTCATATGCTATACCAGAGCAAAAACTTTGTAAAATGCATAAGTGCGTTAACTGAATATGTGTTTGAATTTAAATTCTGGGTTTTTACCTTCAAAGCACAGGCAGCTGTAGATACAAAAAGTCCTGTAATGGAGTACTGGAATGTTTCATTGTCTTCACAACTAGGAGTGTCAGAGTTTTCTCTGCCTTCTATATTGTAAAACTGAGTGGCTATTCTTGTGGTTTTTATTAGATTTATTTATGTCCAAGCAATTCAAGAATTAACTGTTCATATACTGTATGTTTCCTTAATATGCTTATTTGGTTTCTTTGGAGATTGTCAAGGCCAAAGAAACTTTTCATTTGTCGTCCAGCCAATAAATGGACAGAAGCTGTTAGAAGCTCTTTAATTATGCATCTGTTTGGGTTTTAGTTCTGAGTCCCTTTGTCTCTATGCTACCCCAGTGAATTATTTGTTGATTGGGTCATCTAATACAGGTCAACAATAACTAAAATAGCTTGTCAGTGTAATCCTGATGTTGCTTAGGGGTAACAGAGTCCCTGAGGCAACAGTTGTAACACTGTCAGTGAGCACATAACAAGTTATGATAGACATAGTCAGTAGTTGTAAGGTACCTAGTGCGGAAACAGAAAAAGCTGGTACTCTGACATTATGGAAAGATGACTTCTAAGTGAACTCTACTGAGATTGAACTTTAACACTTAGTTGTAATGGTGTGAGTAGAGGGAGTATATACGGGGGTGTCTGCCACTGATAATGATTGGTGCTCTTTACCTAAACCCAGTTTTGAAATAATTTGGCTAATTGAGTCGTATCTACTATGAGGCAGTGAAAGTTTTTTACACCTTTGGAACTCACTAGTCTGTATATTTTTATTGTCACTTTGCTGTGGACCAGCACTTTCGCAGGCACCAAATGGGGATATTTAGTCTCATAAATAATTTTGCGAACCTCTATTAAGCTGCTGCTGCTGTTGTCTGTATTGTGCTTAGTACTGAGGTATAGGGATGTTTAAGTCACCATATTGTTTTGGAGGAGTTGACAGTCAAGTAAACAATACGAACAATGACACATGCCTACTCTCAGGGTGTCCTCAGCCTTGGTGGAGAGGTGAAACTAAATTTGAAACCATTAAATAAAAACTTAAGAATATATTATTTTCAGGCTGGGCACAGTGGCTCACACCTGTAATCCCAGCACTTTGGGAGGCCGAGGAGCGGATCACCTGAGGTCAGGAGTTCAAGACCATCCTGACCAGCATGGTGAAATCCCATCTCTACTAAAAATGCAAAATTAGCCAGGCATGGTGGCACATGCCTATAATCCCAGCTACTCGGGAGGCTGAGGCAGGAGAATCGCTTGAACCCGGGAGGCGGAGGTTGCAGTGAGCCAAAATCTGGCTGTTACACTCCAGCCTGGGCAACGAAACTCCATCTCAAAAAATGTGTATATTATTTTCACTTGTTCTTACAATATTCAATTATTGTGTGTTACTATTTGCCGGGCACTGTGCTGGAGATAAGGATTAAAGGTGATTATGACCTACTGGGGGAAATAGATTTGTAAATGGATTATTATCCATTTATAGTGCCATAAATGCAGCAATAGAGATAGTCCCTGGACATTAAGGGAATGTAGAGGAGGGATGTCTATGGAAGGTCAGGATGCTTCCTAAAATAGGTAATTCTTCAATGAGTTTTAAGAATGAGAGTCAACCAATGGGGAAGGGCAGTGTAGGTGGAAGGGCCTAAATGTAGGAGACTACAGGGCTGGAGATGCTGAATGTGCAGTGCAGTGGGTGGTAGGAGGTGTAAGCTAGAGCTCAATCATGGAGAGGTTGGAATGTCATGGTTGAGTTGAGGCACTAAAAACAGCTTTTTATTAATAAAGCATATGTGTACATATAGCACATGAACAGTTAAATGGCGTATCTGTGGTATTAAGATTTTATGAGGGGAATGATTAGGAAAAAAGCCTAAAAAGGCTCCTTAGGCGGTCAATGATGAGAAAAGGTTAAAACTCTGCAAATGGCAACTACTGAAAGTTTTTAAGTAAGAGAGACTTGGTCAGATTTAATTTTTTTTTTTTTTTGGCTACGTAAAATAGAAGAGTAAAGAGAACTGAGATCTGTCTGAGTCTTAGGGAGTGTTCTGTGTTGTAGGTGGAAGAAGCTACTGGAAGCAGAACTAAAGAGCAGTCAGGAAAATGTGTTCACAGTGATTGATAATCTAAGTATGGCAGAAGATTGTTAGGAAAATGGGAGTGATCTTTGGTGCTAATAAAAAGTCAAAGAAGGCCAGCCATGGTGGTTCACACCTGTAAACCCAGCACTTTGGGCAGCTAAGGTGGGCATATCACTTCAGCCCAAGAGTTTGAGACCAGCCTGGACAATATAGTGAAATCCCATCTCTACTAAAAATACAGAAAAAAAAAAAATTAGCCTGGTGCGGTGGCATGCACCTGTAGTCCCAGCTACTCAAGAGGCTGAGGTTGCAGTGAGCTGGTATCGCACCACTGCACTCCAGCCCGGGTGACAGAGTCAGAACCTGTCTCAAAAAAAAAAAAAAAAAAAAAAGTCAGAAAATTAAGATGGAGAAAAGGCCATTGTATTTAGTGAGTACATCATTGACAGCATTTGAGAGAATGATTGTGTTTGATTGTTTTTCCCTATACTGTGTATGTTTGATTCTAAAGAATTCTTAAGTATTCAGTATTACTTTTTACAATTTTTTAAACTTATTAATACAATTCTTCCAAATCTTAAGTTTTTTTTTTTTTTTAGTTCAATAAACCAGAGAACTTAATGTTCAAGGTGCCATTTCCTTGGGAAGGATTTTTTTTTTTTTTTTTTTTTTGAGACAGAGTCTCCCTCTGTCACCAAGCTGGAGTGCAGTGGCGTGATCTTGGCTCATGCAACCTCCACCTCCCAGGTTCAAGGGATTCTCCTGCCTCAGCCTCCTGAGTAGCTGGGATTACAGGTGCACGCCACCACGCCCAGCTAATTTTTGTATTTTTAGTGGAGATGGGGTTTCACCATGTTGGCCAGGATGGTCTCGATCTCTTGACCTTGTGATCGGCCCACCTCGGCCTCCCAAAGTGCTGGGGTTACAGGCATGAGCCACTGTGCCTGGCCTTTTTTTTTTTTTTAAACAATAGGGTAATAGATTACTAAACTAAACTTGTTAGGAGACAAGGTTCTGGTCTTAGCCTTGCTGCCAACAACACTGTGACCTTGGTAAAGTTATCTAAACTTTCTTAGCCTTGGTTTTCTCATTTATAAAATCCTGTGTTTCCTAAGATTCTATTATAAAATGGTATTAATATTTGCACGGCGTAGTGGCATTGGAGTTTGCTGGTGACCACAAGACAACTTTCTCTCTTCAGGACTACAGTGTTGAATAGCTTCTAAAATTGTTTAAAGGAGGAATGAGATAAATGTCACCCTGTTCCAGTGTGGTGACTTTTATAGTTTTCTAATTTGGGATCAGATTTTAAATGTTCATTTTTTTCAAGAGACTTGTTTTCTTCTATTATGAGTTATTGGTAAGGACTATACGTGTAGTTTAGCTGTGGAGAAGAGCAGGCCTATTTGCAAATGAGCAATCAATTTCTTCCTACATGTCCATTTGATACTACTATTTTCTTGATAATATTTACCTTTTTAGTGTTTTAGACTTTAAAAACTTGCTTAGTTTCTTATAAATCTTATAATAGTTTTCTTATAATATTTTGAGTGATTTTTAAATTTTTAAATAAAATTTAATGTTCAGTATTTTGTCATCTTTTGTGTGTGAGTAATCAGGTAAGTTGATTTGGGGGCCAGTGCTTACATTAATTTGCAAGTTTCTTTAAAACAAATATCTTTCCAGGAGTCTCCTTTAAATTCTGAATTTGGGTAAGAGACTTACTAGTTTGCATGTGGGCCTCCCAGAAAATGAGCTTTGACACAGCTTTAAGGCTGTAGTAATTTAGGGCTTACAGTGCCCAAAGAGGGCACTTCCTAAAGCTCTTGTCCAAGTCACCCTCAGCAAACCAGCAGTGCTATCCAGTAAATACATAGTGAAAGTATGCAATCTTAAATTTTCTAGTGGCCACAGTAAAAAAAGTAAAAAGAAACAGGTGACATTAATTTTGGTAATGTATTTTAATTCTATATCCAAAATATTGTCATTTCAACATGTATTCCCTATAAAAATTATTAATGATCTGTATTACTTTTTTTTTCCATACTAAGTCTGCAAAATCACTGTGTATCTTTATGCTTAGAATATGTCTCAGTTTGGTCTAGCCACATTTTAAGTGCTCTGTAGCCACGTGTGGCTATTGACCAGCACCAGCATATTGATCTCTGGCTTTTTTTTTTTTTTTTTTTTTTTTTTGAGACAGTCTTGCTCTGTCACCACACCTGGCTATTTTTTTTGGTTTTTTTTTTGTAGAGATGGGGTCTCACTTTGTTGCCCAGGCTAGTCTCAAACTCCTGGGCTCAAGCAGTCTGCCCACCTTGACCTCCCAGAGTGCTGGGAGTACAGGCGTGAGCCACTGCACCTGGCCTCTCTTTGGCTTTTGTTGGATTACATACTCATTTCTGAACCAATCACTGTCAATGAAGATAAGGTTACTTTTGGAGCAATCAGATCCACTTCTGGACCTGGAGATGGAGTCAGTTTTAAATGGGAGGGATGAATACCAGCAGTGAATGCCAGGAATGCAGTCATTAATGACCAAGATATTGCATTTGTCTGACTTATGTCAGACTCAGAAGAACTTGACTGGGTACATTTATGGAACAAACTGGAATAATGATCTCTATAGAGAAATCCTGTCTGCCCTGAGTTATTTGGAGGCATTTTTCCTTTTCTTTTCTGAAGCTTTGTTTGCCTAAAGTAGCAGAAGGTAAAATTGGTACCTGATCCTTCATGTTTGCTTTCCTTACCAATTAGAGCAGATATCTCCTATTGATTTCTCTTTTTATCCTCTCTGTGTTGTGGTTTTGTTATCCGGATAAGGTTCTCAGTCTTGCTTTCAATGTAAGTAGTATAGAGCTCAGTAGTGTCAAGCAGCAGACTTCTTACAGGGGAGTGGACAACACAGAAACTTTTTGTTTATCCATTCTTTGACCTAAAATTCTTGCTCTGAGCTACAGAGAAAAGGTGAAAAGAGACATTTGAACAAATAGATAAAATTAGTTATTTGACCCAGATTGCAGCTTTTCTTCCCGTCTGCATGGATAAAAATCATCCTCCAATTTACATAAGCAGGTGATTTTTCTTACATGCTAATTTTCTTAATGTACCATGGTAGGGAGTTGCAGATTTGCAAATTGTGTAAGTTAATTGAAATAAGCCAGGTGACTTTATTTCACTGTATTATCTTACCAGTACAAAAGTAACCAAAGGGTGCGATTATCAGGTGATTGTCTCATTGCACATCTAAATTAACAGGCAGCGTGGTGCAGAGGTTTTTCCCCACCTTCTCCACTTCCCTCTCTTTTCTAATTTTTTAAAATAGGAAACTATTGATTTCTGTATTTACTTCACTAGAGCTGGAAATTTAGTAGTACAGTTGTGGAGGAAATTTGGACTTTATTAAAAGTAATCCAGAAGCTATAAAAAATTGGCAAGTAATGTGGATATTGTGCAGAAGAAGGGGCTTGATTTGAGTTTGAATTGCCTCAGAGAATTATGTGAGCATCTTCAACCATGTTTAATTGATTGGCTTCCTCTGTTCATTTTCCCAGGTTCTGCATGTTATAGTAATTGGGGTTATTCTGAAGTTAACTGGGTGTATACCATAGCCAGTGTTCAAAGTAAATATCGACAGGCATTCTTTTAAAAACACAAGCTAATTGATTATAACAATGTTTAAAACATTTTAATAAAATATAAATTTTAGAAAGGCACAACAGTTGGTTGTAGGGATTCTTTGCAGAAGATTTATGAGGACAAATAATGTCAACCAACAAAGCACCTTTCTTTATTAAGACTTTCCAATATTAAACTTAATAATTAATGTTACTTAATTTCTCAGATGTTATAATATTATTCACTTAGTGATATGTACAGGGAATAAATCATACTCCTTATGCTTTGAAATAATGACTTAGAAAAGAATCATAATTTTAAGCTAGTAAAAGTTGGGCCAGTCTTTTTTCAGACGGTGTCTTGCTCTGTCACCAGGCTGGAGTGCTGTGGCATGATCTTGGCTCACTGCAGCCTCTGCCTCCCGGGTTCAAGCAATTCTCCTGCCTCATCCTCCCGAGTAGCTGGGACTGCAGGCACACGCCTCTATGCCCAGCTAATTCTTGTATTTTTAGTAGAGACGGGGTTTCATCATGTTGGCCAGGATGGTCTCAATCTCTTGACTTCGTGATTCGCCCACCTCAGGCCCCCAAAGTGCTGGGATTATAGGCATGAGCCATCGTGCCAGGTTGGATTTATTTTTATTTATTTTTATTTTTAGTATAGTGGTGCCTTGAACTCCTGGGCTCAAGTGATCCTCCCACCTCAGCCTCCTGAGTAAGCTGGGACCGTAGGTGTAACCCACTACACCCAGCTGATTTTTTTATTTTTTAAGAGGTGGTGGTCCTGGGAGTCTTGCCATGTTGTCCAGGCTGGTCTCAAACTGCTGTCCTCGAGCAGTTCTCCCACCTCAGCCTCCCAAGTAGCTGGGATTACAGACATGAGCCAGTGTGTCTGGCTGTTGTGGGGATTAAATGAATTATTATATATTTAAAGTCTTAGAGCTATGTTTGGCATTATGTAAATGGTAGCTATCATAATTATTATTACTGGTTTCAGTGTAAGTGAAAAAAAATAGTACCTCCTGAAAACTTACTAATTTAGGGAAAATAAACAGCTTTTGTGTGATGGTTGACAGGTATCAGGTATGTGACTTCACTAGAGATTTTTTTTCTGATTAACTCCAACTGTTTTTGAAAAATTCATTCAAATTCTAGAATGCTTTCCAAATGTAAAATTTTCTTTAGCACATAAAAGGAAGGTTTTTTTCTTTGTTTTTCACCCTCCTCCCTATTATCAGAGTAATAGTATGTTTATTGTAGGACCCTTAAAAAACACAGAAGAGCCGAAAGGAAAACCAGTCATTTGTAACCTACAACTCAGAGATAACCACTGATAGCATTTTGGTGTATTGTTTACAAGACTTTTACCTGGAATGTGTGGGTGTGTTTGTAGATTTAGAGTTGGGATCATGATCACACTGTATTTACAATTTTGTATCCTGTTTGTTTCACTAACATTGCAGAATGAGATTTTGGTCTTTTGAGGGCTTTTTCATTCTCACAAGCCTAGAGCTCTGCCTCAAAGAAACTGGAGAGTTGTAAGATACTTTAGAATGCATCTAGTCTAGCTGCCTCATTTTATAAATGGGAAAATTGAGACACAGAGAAGCTAAGAGATTTGTTCAACGCTGCAAAGCTGGTTGGGGGCTGAGCCAGAGATTTTGCTGTTTTGCTACTTTACCAGTAATATCTGTCCAACTAAATGCCTATTGAAAATGGAGGAAGTGTTCTTATAAAAACAAAACAAATAAAAAATGAAAACTATATATAAATGAAACCAGGAACATGCATCTGAGAAAAACCATGGAATATTTAGATTAATCTGTTGGTTATTTTGTGTGGGCCAGTGACTGATTAAATGTTGTCTGATTAAATGTCACAGACTACAAGATTTTTGTTGAAGAACAACTCAGTCTTTTCATGTAATATGTAACTAAGATGTATATCTATTTTGAGCATATCATTCTCCCACATATTTTTTGAAAAGTTTTAAAACCTCAGGAAATTTGAGAGAATTATATGATATATCCGGAAACCACTCTTCTAGATTAACATTTTGTGACTTTTGCATTACCTACTTTTTTTTTTCTTTTTTTTCGAGACGAAGTTTTGCTCTTGTTGCCCAGGCTGGAGTCCAATGGCGCGATCTCGGCTCCCTGCAACCTCTGCCTCCCAGGTTCAAGCGATTCTCCTGCCTCAGCCTCCCGAGTAGCTGGGATTACAGGCGCGCTCCACCACACCTGACTAGTTTTTGTATTTTTAGTAGAGACGGTGTTTTGCCATGTTGGCCAGCCTGGTCTCGAACTCCTGACGTCAGGTGATCCGCCCACCTTGGCCTCCCGAAGTGTTGGGATTACAGGCGTGAGCCACCACACCCGGCTGCGTTACCTACTTTCAGGCTATTTCTACAGAACTTGCGGAGATTGGGTTATGATTAATTTAAGACTTATACAGTGTTAAGAAATTTGTGGTCACTGCATCAACTCACTGTTCCATGTAATGAGTTTTGTAAGCTCTCCAACTAGAGAAGGAAGTTGAAGTTTTAAAGCTTGTGACTATTTTGGAATGCTGTTTATTCTCTTAATAATTAAAACAAAATTCAGTGTGAATCAAATGTGTAAATGAAACATGTGCCAGTCAAAACTAAGCTTCAGGCAGTATGGAAATATTCCATTCTACAAACTTTTTTGTGTGTGTGTGGTTTTTATCTCAGGTTGAGACTTAAGGTAACATTTTCAAAATAGTCTAAGATCTGGTTTCACAATTCTATGACAGAGGGTATGATTTTATTGTTGAAGTTAAATTTTAAGTTGTAGGTTTCTTTTAAAGTAAATTAACCTAATGCAGTCATATGAGCTGATGATGCTGTGATTTGTGTCACCCAATTCACTGCTCTGTATTTTCAGTACGAAATAATTCCTTTGTTAAACTCATTTTCAGTAAATGAGCCATTGTTTCCCCAAGGGTAATGATTATTTCCCCTATATATAGTACAAAGCCTTAAGAAATAGATTTTTAAATCTGAAATATTAGTTAATGATTGGAAAAGGCTGAAATCGTCACTGTATCAACTGTATGTGTGAAAAGGGCAACTGCTGTGTTTGCTGCCTAGGCTATAATATAAGATACTATGTTTACAAGAAATCAAATGACAGCAAGCCTTTAAAAGTGAGGTCTTTCGGCTTAGACGCAAAAAGGGTGGTTCTGTTGAGTCAGCCCAGCTATTTCATTGCATAGTTTCGTAATGTAAACACCTAGAATGAGGTAGCTGGAATGTAAATCTAAATGGCTCATGACAGGTAAGGAAGTACATAGGCAGCGGTTACTGGTGTTCTTGATGCAGTTGATATCAGTATCTGCAAATAAATCACTGACTTAAAGTACCTCAGCAGGAAAGACATTAAATAGGGACACTGTAATGTTTAACTGGTATAGGTGCTGAAGGTCCAGTTATCAGAATGTATCAGCTTATCTCGGTAGGTGGGCAAACTTTAACTAGTTTTTGTACCCTGATTTTCTTTTCCTCTTAAAGTAGATACTCATTCTTGAAGACAATCTGTTTCTCTCAATGCTAATGAAAGTGCTTATAACCACTTGTGACACATTCTCAACCCACTGATCCACTAAAAATGATGAGAGATTCAAAGATTGGGGTCATGTCTTAGTTGCTTCTTCAGAGCCTAGCATGGTCCCATGGCTGGTGCTTGTTGGTTGTTGAATTGGAAGTTTCTAGGCTGGACATGGTGGCCCATGTGTGTATTCTCAGCTACTCCGCCTACTTAAGAGGCTAAGGCAGGAGGAGCTTTTGAGCCCAGGAGTTTGCGATTTTGGTATGCAATGATTGCTCCTGTGAATAGCCACTGCATCTAGCCTTGTTGACATAGCAAGACCCATCTCTATGTAAAAAAGGAAGAAAGTTTCCAATGCTGAGTTTGTATGTGATGCTGACTCTCAAAGAAGAGTACCGTCAGCAGCCAGGCGCCGTGATTTACACCTGTAATCCCAGCGCTTTGGGAGGCCAAGGCAGGTGGATTGCTTGAGCTCACGAGGTCAAGACCAGCCTGGGCAACATGACAAAACCCCATTTCTACTGAAAACACAAAAATTAACTGGACTGGTGGTGTGTGCCTGTAGTCCCAGCTACTTGGGAGGCTGAGGTGGGAGCATGGCTTGAGGCCAAGGGGCAGAGTTTGTAGTGAGCTGAGATTGTGCCACTGCACTCTAGCTTGGACAACAGAGCCAGATCGTGTCTCAAAAAAAAACAAAAACAAAAACAAAAACAAAAAAACAAAAAAGTACTATAGTTGGTTCTTGCCATTATGTATTAAAAGATCACCATTTCTTCACACACTGGCAGAATTTTTATGAGAGAACACTTATTATTTACTATTTATTATTATTATTATTTAGACCCACCCCATGGTAGAAGTTTTGTTTTCTTATGTTTGGATTCTTTGTTTTTTTTAAGAGTAAGAGCCCTAATCTAAAAATAGTGTATGGCAACCAACTATGTGTCCAGAAATAGTCCTTTATTTTGAAAAGAAATAGTCCTTTATGTATACTGTTTTCTATAATCTACATAAAGTTAAGAATGCTATTGAATTGTTTAGGGAAAATATGCTTTTCTTTGCAGTACTGTGATCTATGTTGGAAAAATAGATATCCAGTTAATAGAAACTGTGTCCAAAGTCTTATCTAATATAATGAAACATACCAAAGTAGTCTGTGATGCTCGAGGAGAAAAAAAAGTTCAATTCTAAGCTCTTTATTCTGTTTTATAAACTTAAGAATAAATAGCAATTTAGTATACACTAGAGATCCTTTTTCAAATTAGTGAGCAAAGAATGGCTTATTCCAGTGGTAAGGTGGCATATGTTTAACAAAAGGCTCTCTGAAAAATAAAAAAGCTGTGGTTTGTAGGGTTTGCTGATCTCTGTGGTATAAATACTATAATGGCCAATTTCAAGCCACTAATGTGAAGTCATTAAATGCTGAATTGGAGAAAGATATGCACTAGCACGTCCTTATGTAGTATTTTCACCATATAGATAAAATAGGTGTTAGATAACCTTAACAGCATCAATCATAATAAAATAACTAGGGAGTGATGATTCCTGAGTATTTGTTACCTTAGTTTTAAATATGATTTATTTTATTCTAAGTTTATATAACATAGGTTTTTATGGTTATGTTTCACAGTCAGCTTACAAAATTCCAGAAAAATGTAACTGTCATGAGCAGTATGCACCAGTTCCAGCACACTAGTTTATTTTGTACCTTTGTTGGGATACTTAGCAAGCAGTGGGGAAGAAATACAAAAATGAAGTCCAAGTGGATTAAAGATTTTAAAAAACAAAGCCAAAAAATAAGAAAATATAACTTTTTATAAGATTGGAGGGAAAGACACTATTGACTTCAAAGCAAGAAAAGAACATCAGATTTCTCTATGAAGACATCTAAGATGTGTATTTGGTGAAATACACCATAAGAAAATGCCTAAAAGAAAAAGCAAAAACTAGGGGGAGGATATTAGCAATATATGTGAAAAATAGAAGTTAATATCTTTAATGTTAAAAGAGCTCTCTTTTTTACTTTTTAGAATTAGAGACAGGATTTCACTATGCTGCCCAGACTGGTCTCTAACTCCTGAGCCCAAGTGATCCTCCTGCCTCCGTCTTCCAAAGTGCCAGGATTACAAGCATGAGCCACCACACCCAGCCTAAAGAGCTCTTAAAATCAACAAGAAATAAACTTGAAGAACCCAGCAGGCAAAAGCTAGAGAATGAGCACATAGAAGAAATACAAATTGTTGAAACACATTAAAGGATTTTCACTTTCATTAATAAAAATACAGAAATAACACTTTTAAACTGCTAGATATTTTAAAGTAATAATCCCTCTAGTTGTTGCAGATGTAGTGAAACACCCACACACACTCAAGTTTTTTATGATAGCATGGATGGATGGAGAGCAGTTTCTCAAAATTGAATGCACATGCTCTTTGGAGAAATCATTGACCTTAGATACAAAGATGTATTTATAAGGATGTTCATTTACTGTTATTTATAATCTTCCCAGATTAAAAGCAACCTAAAGGTCTATGAGTAGTAGAGTGGTCATCTTTGAAATATACCCACAATTTATTAAATGAAAATCTGTGTCAGTGACCCCTTAAGATGGGGTCTGGCTCTGACACGCAGGCTGGAGTTCAGTGGTGTGATCATAGCTCACTGCAGCCTTGAACTCAGGCTCAAGCGATCCTCCTGCCTCAGCCTCCTGAGGGCCAGTTGGTTTTAAATAGACTCCTCTAGTAATCAAGTTGCTGAGAGTTGGAGGTTGATGTGCTAGTTTATCCAGTTTCAGTGTTTTACCATTCTGTAATTCTATGAGCTATTTTAAAAAGGTGTCTGTAACCTTATAGTTAGAAGCAAATTGGAAAAAAGACATTAAAAGAAAAATGGTCTTGAACGAACCCAGAGATGATTTTTCTGCTGCCTTAGTTATGATTCAACAGTGCTAGTGACAAAAGTAGCACTAGCTAATGTGTGTGATATTTCAGTGTCACTTGAGTTTCTAACGTGAATTTGAGAGTAATACAAGTTATTACATGGTTTGTGGAGGCCTCAACTGTAAGACACTTCATGGTATCTGGATGTATTCTAAATACCAAGAATATGAAAGTGGCTGAGAGTCTGTTATTCCTTAAAACTAGAAATGCATTTTTATTTCCTTAGAAGTTTTATTTTGTGGCTTGAAGATAGAGGAGACACAAAGAGATCATTTTGTCTGGTATACTAGATTAATGCCCTAGTAATTGGTGATTTCTATCTCCAGTTTTTCTGTACATGGGATGTATTTCTCAAATCATTTTATATATGTGTGTGTGCATATATATATATATAAAAATATATAAATTTTTTTTAAGAAAACAATGCCACCATGTCAGCTTTAGTTCAAGCAGTTCCTTCCCCTTGCTGGACTTTCCATCCATCTAATCCCTGAGCTCGGGTTCCAGACCTGCAGGTGCCTTCTGACCCTTAAAAAAATGCCATGTACTTTAGTGGGGAAAGTTTAGGAAGTGTTGCCTATTGAAACTGCATAAGTAACACTGGGATATTAAAGTGCCAAAAAGAGCAAGAGTTATAGATGGAGCAGCCTGTTGGCATTTTTCTGAGGATGTCTAGAATGGTGACTCCATAGTCCTCATTTAGTGGCTTAATTCACAGTTTTATTGCCCTCATGATCAAAAGAGTTCTGTGTCTAATACTCACTTTTTGACCATTTCCTATCATTTGGTTCTCTTTTTCTTAATGTAAATACCATTATTGAGCTTCATATAACACTTAGGAAGCTGCTCAAGATGACTGAAGAGTCTTGAAATGAATGTATAGGTTTTTAGTCCTTTTAAAAATCAAAACCTGGAATTGTACAGTGTTTTAAGAAAACATTTTTAAAATTTACTATAAAGTGTGCTGTTCAGATAATGATGAAAAGTTTAATATTAAAGCCATGTGTATTATAATCTGAGTCACACAACAAATCATAGGATAAATAACGTTTTTCTTTTTTGAGACAGAGTCTCGTTCTGTTGCCCAGGCTGGAGTACAGTGGCGCAGTCTCAGCTCACTGCAACCTCTGCCTCCCAGGTTCAAGCGATTCTCCTGCCTCAGCCTCTTGCATAGCTGGGACTACAGGTGTGTGCCACCACACCTGGCTAATTTTTGTATTTTTAGTAGAGATGGGGTTTCACCATGTTGGCCAGGCCGGTCTCAAACTCCTGACCTCAAGTGATCCACCCTCTCAGCCTCCCAAAGTGTTGGGATTACAGGCATGAGCCACTGCACCCTGCTGGGATAAATAACTTTTATCAAAAATTATTAAATTAAGACAGATTGCCTATATTTTTATTTTTTATTTTTGTTTTTGAGACAACTATATCGCCCAGGCTGGAGTGCAGTGGCACACGGTCATGTCTCACTGTAGCCTCAACCTCCCCGGGCTCAGGTGATCTTCCCATCTCAGTCTCCCAAGTAGCTGGGACTATAGGCCTACACCACCATGTCTGGCTAATTTTTTTTGTATTTTGTAGAGATGGGGTTTCACCATGTTGTCCAGGGTGGTCTCAAACTCTTGGGATCAAGCTATCCGCCCACCTTGGCCTCCCAAAGTGCTGGGATTACAGGCATAAGCCATGGCAACTGGCAACATTTTTATTTTTAAGGAGTCATTTCTTATCTTTTTCTCTTTGTTACATTGTTAGTTTGATAACGCAGTGAGAACATCTTAACCCCAAATAAACATTGGCGAGCACTCTCAATGTTGGCTTATAGCATACTTCAGTTTAGTTTAATATGGCATCCAAGAGGAAAAGGAATTTAAAATCGAGGATGATTTATATATATACACAATGTTTTCATCAGTCTATTCATTTTCTCATCTCATTTCTCAGGGTTTGGGTTTTAAAAACAATACATTTTTTGAACTGTTTTGTAAAAAGTATTCACTAAAATTTAGCTCTCCTAAGGGGAGGTAATTTTACTGTCTGATAGTTCTTTTATGTTTTGTCTCTGTTTACATAAAGTTCCTAATTCCCTTTCTCCAAAGATACTGTTTATATAGTCAAACTTGTAGAAGTTTTATTCCCTCACCCTCATAAAAATTCAGTTAGTAATATGGAACACCTTATTCCTTACTCTTTATTCTCTGGAGCTTTGCAGCAAATAGGAGGTTAGCAGAAGAGAATTGTGACAAAATGAGAAAGGCTTAGAAGTGCATTTGGAAGCTAAGAATAATTAAACTGAATGAAATGAGACAAGAGTGTTGATTTACCTGTTGAAAAACTGCAAGCCTTGACAAAAGGTAAAATAATGTTTTATGGAAAACCTACCAAAGTAACGGGTCTGTTCTTTAGCCATTTGAATAGTTTAAATAGCTGTGATTTCAGTTAAGTAGTTGGGTGAATGTTCAGGTTTGAGATGTCAAAATAATTTACTGAACATAAATATAGGAGTTTGCAACACTTTTATTGATAATTTGTCAGGAACATAGTAGGCTTATCACATTTACTGATCAGAGGAAGTCAAGAAGGATGGCTAACATAGTAGATAACAGGTATTCAGAGAGCTGAATTTAGAGTCATCTTTAAGTTAGCAAACTTTTTTTTTTTTTTTAAAGAGACAAGGCCTCACTGTCTTGAACTCCTGGGCTCAAGTAATCTTCCCACCTTGGTCTCATGAGTAACTAGGGCTTACAGGCATGTAACACCAAGCCTGGCTAATTTTTTAATTTTAAAATACTTTTTGTAGAGATGAGGTCTCTCTATATTACCCAAGCTGCTGTCAGACTCCTGACCTCAAGTGATCCTCCTGCCTCATTTTCCCAAAGTGTTGGGATTAGATAGGCTTGAGCCACTGCCCCTGGTAGTTAGCAGACATATTTATTGAAGGCCTGTATACTAGGCTTTGAGTCCTGAGGGTAGACTGGGAATAAAATTAATATCATACAAAGCAGGTAAGGCAGACATTTAACACATTATTTTTTAAAAAATATTTTTCAGGGATGGGGTCTCATTATGTTGCCTAGGCTGTCCTTGAACTCCTGGGCTCAAGCAGTCCTCTCGACTCAGCCTCCCAAGTAGCTGGGACTACAGGTCTATGGAACTGAGCCTGGCTTAAACAAAACATTTTAAATGTGCAGTCTCTTAAGATAGTCTACCTAGATTCACATTCTGCTGTTTTTTATTGGCCATGTGCCATTTGGCAAGTTGCTGTACTGCTTTGTGTCTCAGCTTTCTCTTCTATAACATACAGGTTATAATAGTACCTATCAGAGGTTCTTATAAAATTAAATGTGATAATGTATATAAAATGCTACAGTGGCTTACCTGTAGTCAGCATTCAAATATTAACTGTTTTAATTGTTATCTCTTAGCACTTTCCATCTTTGTTTTATGGAGAAAAACAGAGTGATTAATTAGAAAATCCTAATTTAACCTAGTCCAAATTATAAGGTCAAGGAAGCTTCCTTGACATAATTCCTACCCGGGGGAAACTTATACTTGAATATTTATAAACAAATTGCAATTAGCATATACATACAGATATGTACAGAATGGTTACTGTGGCAAGATATAGATAGGATACGAAGGGCCTCAGTTTGTACAATTCTGATGAGACAATTTTTACATTATGTTATGAATGGTACCCCCTGCAGTTGGCAGTGTAGTTTTTTTCTAGGCAGTGTAGGCCTGATTAGGGGAGTGATATTTGAGTTAAATTTTGATGATGACAGGGGATGAGGGGGAAGGGCACCTCAAGCAGAGGGAATTTCATGTACAAAGTCAGTGAATAAGAGATGACAGTATTTGGGGACCTGAAATTGGTTTATTATGGTTAGAGTGTAGGATGAGTGTGATTGCTAAGAGAGGAGAACAAGAGGTTAGATTATGAAGGACCCTCTTTGCTATATTAATACCTTGAGATTTTATCTGAATCTGGGAAGCTATTGAATGACTTAAAGAAATGATTAAAATGATCAGATTTATTTTTTAAAAGTGGCTCAGGCAATACTAAGAAGAATAGTTTGGAGTAGCAACAGGTCTAGAAGCTGGGAGAAGGTAGTTGTAGTAGTCTAGGTGAATGCTACTCCTATTGTGGACCCGAACTTTATTACAAGTTGGCAGCACAAGATAAATAAATACATTTCTCCTTATCCCATAACTTGCTTGAGGCTCATCCCCAGATATTTAGAAACTTTTATGGCAGTTTGACATGGTTCATGGTATATAACATTTGTTGGGCCTTCAGTGTTCTCTAGCAAGTCTTAGACTTGTCCCAAGTCAGCTCATTTCTCCACTGCTCACACAGGTATTTCAAACTGCTACCACTTTCCTCAAGTTCCTACTCCACCTCTTCCTCAGTTTCTACAGATGACTTCATTCCCCTATTTCACAGAGAAGATAAAGCCAAAGGATGCAGGAACTGGGTAACTTCCTGGTACACCCACAGACGAAGTTATGTCAATGTAGCTTTCCTCTACTTTTCAGTCTCCAGATCTTGTTCTCTTCCAGTTTTTCCAGAGGCTCCACTATTATCTTCTTTCAGGTGTTCAACCTCTGCCCCTCTCCCTTTCATCTTACCCTGTAAACTTGCTCAAACCACCACATCCCTAAATTCAACACTTATCCTCTAGATTACCAACCTAACCTCTTTCTTTCCCTTCACAGCCAAGGTCCTTGAAAGTGTATTTGTCCATCGCTGTTTCTACCTCTTCATTTCTCATTTATTCACAGTCCACTGTGCAATAATTTCTACATATACCATACAGCTCAAACTGCTCTGACAAATACATGACCTGTTATTAACTAACAGTTAACTACCAAATCCAGTGGGCACATTTCAGTCCTTACGATTTATGTTGCATGTACTAATAGTTTGTTCTTGTTCATTGTATTAATATATCACAACTTTAAAAGCCTCTTCACCTGTTGATGGACATTTAGATCATTTCTAGTTTTTGGTTATTACGAATAAAGTTGGAATGAATATTCATTTACAATATTTCTGTGGACATAGGCTTTCATATCTCTTGGGTGAATACCTAGGAGTGGAATGACTGGTTCAAATTACATGTTCAAGCTTAAAAGAAACTACCAAATTGTTTTCCAAAGTGATTGCAATTTGCATTCCCACCAACAAGGTTATAAAAGTTCTAGTTGCTTATGAGCATTTGTTAGTATCCATTTTTTTCTTCCTAATTTTAGCCATTTTAATAGGTATGTAATACTGTTTAATATTGCATTTCCCTAATAACTCAAGATGTTGAGCATCTTTTCAAGTGCTTATTAGCTATCTCTGTGTCCTTTTTTGTAAAATATCTGTTCAAGCCTTTGCCCATTTTTTAATTGGGTGGCTTTCTTAATAGTAGGTTTTGAATGAGCTTTACATATTCTGGATGTAAATCCTCTTTCAGATAAGTGGCTTGCAAATATTTTCTCCCAGTCTGTAGTTCTTTTTTAAAAAATTCTCCTTAATATCTTTTGCAATACAAATGTTGTTGAAGTCCAGTTGATCCACTTTTTCTTTTCAGACCATAACTTTTGGTGTTAAATCTAGAAACTCTTTGCCTGACCCAGGTCATGAAGAATTCTACGTTTTCTTCTAAAAGTTGTATAGTTTAATGGTTTACATTGAAGTCTGTATTTCATGTTTGGGTTAGTTTTTGTACTAGGTGTGAAGTTTAGGTAGACCTTTATTTTTTATGTTTTTTACAAAAAGCACATCTATTCATTTATTGAGGTTTTAACAGTTTTTATGTACATGCAAAATGCTTGCACACAAAGTCAGCATTCTGATAATGCACTTTCATGGAGTCAAATTTGCAAAACATGCATAAAACAAGTTAGAACTCTCTAAAAGTCTCTATACAATTTATACCTCCAGTATTGGAAATGATGGGAAGATTAATCATGGCACAAAGAAGTGTTAAAAACTGAAAAAATTCAATGTATTTTAAAAAACTGATATTAGGGATAGATCTGGGCAGTTTGCATGGAAATAGTTCATAAGATCTGGTCAAACATGATGCAACTATCCTGTGATGATGACTTTTGGGATCTTAGATGTTAGGGATTTAGACTGGGGATTTTGCTCTTTTGGGATTTCAACATTGAGGATTATGGCATTCAAAATTGTGTGTTTTGGTATTATGATCCAAACTGTAGGTAGACCTTCTTTAAAAAAAAAAAAATTGTATGGTCCGGGCGTGGTGGTTTACGCCTATAATCCCAGAACTTTGGGAGGCCACGGCGGGCAAATCACCTGAGGTCAAGAGTTTGAGACCAGCCTGGCCAACATGGTGAAACCCCATCTGTACTAAAAATACAAAAATTAGCAGGACATGGTGGCACACGCCTGTAATCCCAGCTACTCTGGAGGCTGAGGTAGGAGAACTGCTTGAAGCCAAGAGGTGGAGGTTGCAGTGAGCCGAGATGGAGCCACTACACTTCAGCCTGGGCTACAGAGCGAGACTCCGTCTCAGAAAAAAAAAAAAAAAAAAAGTATGGATGTTCACTTGTTCCAGTACCATTTGTTGAAAAGTTTGTCCTTTCTCCATTGATTTGACAGAAGTATAACTTTTCTCAAAAAATTAATTGGCCATATTTGTGTGTCTCATTTCTTCTTCAACCTATAGATTATTTAGAAGTGTGTTTTTAATTTTCTTTTTTTCTTTTTAGTCAAGTGCAGTAGTCAGAAAGGGGAAGGAGTAAAATAAGGAGTTGTATTTGGAACTGACTGAACAGTCGGGAGAACTTTTAATACCTTCAAATGAGCCTGTTTTTAATTTTCAAAAATGATATTTGTTTTTAGGTTACTATCTTGTGAGATAATTTTGTTGTGAATAGAATATGTGGTTTGCATGATTGATACCATTTTGGGGGCAGAATTTGTTGAGATTTACCTTGTGGTCTTGTATGTGACCACTTTTTATATATATCCTTTTGAACGGGCCGGGCAATCCCAGTACTTTGGGAGGCTGAGGCAGGCGGATCACGAGGTCAGGAGATCAAGACCATTCTGGCTAACATGGTGAAACCCCGTCTCTACTAAAAATACAAAACATTAGCCGGGCTTGGGGGTGGACGCCTGTAGTCCCAGCTACTTGGAAGCCTGAGGCAGGAGAATGGTGCAAACTCGGGAGGTGGAGCTTGCAGTGAGCCAAGATCGCGCCACTGCACTCCAGCCTGGGCAACAGAGCAAGACTCTGTCTAAAAAATAATAATAATAATAAATAAGTAAATAAATATCTTTTTGTGTTTAAAATGTATATTTATTCTGCAGTTGATTAATGTTTTGTATATGTCCACTAGATAAAGTTTGCTAATTGTATTTTAATTTTTGAAATTTTTTCTATTTTTTAGAGACAAGATCTCTTTCTGTTGCCCAAGCTGGAATGCAGTGGTGTGATCGTAGCTCACTGTAACCTCAAAATTCTGAGTTCAAGTGATCCCCTGCTGCAGCCTTCAGAGTAGCTGGGACTATAGGCATGTGCTAATTTTAAATACACCAGGCTAATTTTAAAAATTTTTATAGAGATGGGATCTCACTATGTTGCCCAAGCTGGTCTTGGACTCCTGGGCTCAAGTGATCCTCACGCCTCAGCCTCCCAATGTGCTGGGGTTACAGGTGTAAGCCACCACACCTAATCTTTTTTGATGTGTTTCTACTATAGTAAGCACCACCCAATCAAGATACAGAACATTTTATCACCGCAGAAAGTTCACTCAAGTAAATTCTACCATACATCCCCCTTCCCCTGCCCTAGGCAGCCACTATTATGGTTTCTATCATCTTTGATTAGTTTTGCTTGTTCTTAGGTTTTATATAGATAGAATCATACAATATGTATGTACTCTTACGTGCGAGGCTTCTTTCACTCTACATAATATTTTTGAAATTCATCCATGTTGCTTGCACATATCAGTGTTTTCTTCTCTTTTTATTACTGAATCATATTTCAGTGTATGAATATAGCACAGTTTGTTTATCCATCCTTCTGTTCTTTCCAGTTTTAGATTATTCTTACATAATGTCTTTTTGTGGATATAAGTTTTTATTTCTCTAAGGATAAATATCTAAGGATGGAATTGCTGGGTTGTAGAGTACATATGTATTTAACTTTATTAAGATTGCCAGAGCAGTTTTCCAAAGCGGCTTTACCACGTTGTACTACTACCAGCAAAGATGAGAGTTCTAACTCACTTGCAAATCCTTGCAAAATTTGATGGTCTTTGAATGTAGCTATTTTAGTGAGTGTGATGTAGTATCTCATTTTAGTTTTAATTTGCATTACCATGATGGCTAATGGTGTTTGCCACATTTTCATGTATTTATTGGCTGTTGGCATGTCTTTTTTTTTTTTTTCCTGAAAATTCTGTTGAAGTTTCCTACCCATTTAAATGATTGTTTTGTCATTATTATACTGTAGGAGTCTTATTTTTTTTTTCTGAATACCAGCCTTTTGACAGATCAATCTATTGTATTTTCTCCTCCTGTAACTTACCTTTTCATTTTGTAAATGATGTCTTTTGATGAACAGAAAATTCTATTTCGAGAAGTTAAGTTTATCAATTTTTTCTTTTATTATTGGTACATTTTTTTGGTTCAGTGTAAGAAATCTTTGTCTAGCTGGGCACGGTGGCTTGTGCCTGTAATCCTAGCATCCTGCGAGGCCGAGGCGGGCGGATCACCGGAGGTCAGGAGTTCGAGATCAACCTGGCCAACATGGTGAAACCCTGTCTCTGCTAGAAATACAAAAATTAGTGAGGCATGGTGGCCTGTGCCTGTAATCCCAGCTACTCAGGAGGCTGAGGCATGAGAATCACTTGAATCCGGGAGGCAGAGGTTGCAGTGAGCCAAGATTGCACCACTGCACTCCAGCCTGGGTGACAAAGCAAGACTGTGTCTCAGAAAAAAGAAGAAATTTTTGTCTAGTGCCAACGTCATGAAACTATTCTCTTTTGTTTTTTCTAGAAGTTTTAGGGTTTTAGTGTTTATGTTTAGGTAAGTTTTCCATCTGAAATTAATTTTTTTTTTTTTTTGAGACTGAATCTCGTCCTGTTGCCAGGCTTGAGTGCAGTGGCGCGATCTTGACTCACTGCAGCCTCCACCTTCCAGGTTCAAGGATTCTCCTATCTCACTTCCCGAGTAGCTGGGACTACAGGCACGCGCCACCATGCCCAGCTAATTATTTTTATATTTTTAGTAGAGACGGGTTTCACCATGTTGGCCAGAATGGCTTGATCTCTTGACCTCAGAATCCTCCCACCTTGGCCTTCCAAAGTGCTGGGATTACAGGCATGAGCTACCATGCTGAGCCTGAAATTAATTTTTGTATGTGGACTAAGATAAAGAGTTGAGGCATTTTTGTTGTTTTGTTTTTTAAAATGCTAATTTTAAAGTAAAATACTATTTGTAAAATACTAATTTTACCTATTCTCACAACGTCTTTCGTTAAAAAGATTTTTTTCACCCTTGTTGAATAGCCTTGCTTCACTGTGGAAAATCAATTGACTGTGTAAATACAGTGAAATTCTAAGCTTTTCTGTTTCATTAGTCTTTTTGTCTAGTCTTATGTTAATGCCACATTATCTTTATATATTGTAGCTTTAGAGCAGGATTTTTCCATCTCAGCACTATTGTGTGATAATCAAAAAATTTCTACAGACAATGCCAAATGTCCCCTAGGGAACAAAGTCACCTTCAGTTGAGAAACATTATTTTAAAGTAATTCTAGAAGTCAGATAATGTAAGTCTTTCAACTTACTTGTTTTAATCAAGGTTATTTTGGCTATTCTAGAAGGCTTTGTGTTTTCATATCATTGCAGAATTAGCTTGTCAGTTTCTATAAAAATCTGTTGGGATATTTATTGGAAGATGTCAACTCTATAGATCAAATAGAAGACAATTCTTAAGGAAGTTGAGTGTTCCAATCCATGAACATGGTAAATCTCTCCACTGTTTTTTTGTTTTTTTAACAACCTTTGTCAGCCACTCTGATCTCCATTATTTATGTCTTTAGTTTCTCTTGGCAGTGTTTGGGAGCTGCATTTTAGAGGTCTTGCACATGTTATCACTGAGTGTTTAATATTTTTCAATGCCATTAGAGGTGGTATTTTTATTTTCAGTTTCACTGTCCAATGTCATTGACTAGTTGTAGGCCCTCCTGTCCTGCCTTCAACCTTACATTCACTTAAGGCACCATGTTACTTGAGGGTGATCCCTCTCAGCAATCTGGCTGTATCCTACATGAAGGCTTCATCAGAAAGAATTGGCAGAACAGGTCTGGAGAGCCTCAGATTTTAATTAATTAAGTCAACTCTCTTCAGCCAATGAAAGGTTGGTAAAAGGTTATTTTGGTTTCTCTTCCCCTGCTTTCAGCATCCAGTTTGCTCTTCTTTCCACTGTGGCCCAGGGATGAAAGGAGCTTAGAGTGTTTTCTCTTAGCAAGGGCTTCTCTCTCTCTGGAGTTTAGTTCATTTACATTCTTTGAGTTCTCAGTTTTCTTACATACAACCAGCCAACTAACCAACCAACCACCCAACAAAAAGTATGATTTCATTGCTTATCTCACCTTTCTCCTTGTTATGCAAAGTATCATATTTCTATGTTCTAACTGGAAGTGGGTAACCGGTTTTCTTTGTTCTGTCTTTTGGTAGATGTTTTAACTTCTTTTTTATTTTTTTTACTTTCAGCTTTACTGTTCTTATATTTTATATGTCTCTGGTATATAGCATACATTTAAATTCAGCTTTTTAATCTAGTCTGACAATCTTTTAAGGGGAAACACTTAATTCATTTCCACCAGTCGTGTGTACTGATCTTTCTTCTTTTTTTTTTTTTTTTTTTTTTTGAGACAGGATTTTGCTTGGTCACCCAGGCTGGAGTGCAGATGTGCGGTTTACGGCTCACTACAGCCTCCAGCTGCTGTGCTCAAGCGATCCTCCCACTTCAGCCTCCCAAGTAGCTGGGACCACAGTCACGTGCCACCACGCTCAACTAATTTTTTAAAACTTTTTGTAGAGACGGTCTCACTGTGTTGCCCAGGCTGGTCTCAGACTGCTGAGATGAGTGCTCTGATCTTTTTAAATTTGTCCCTACTACCTTATTTATATATTTCATATGTTCTGCTTCTCCTATTTTTCTCTTTATTTGCCTTCTTTTGAATTGCTTGAGATTTTCCACTCCTTATTTGTAAGTTTCATACCTTATTTTGTTCTTTTAGTGTTCTTTTAGTTGCCCTTGAAATTTTAGCATGCATGCTTAAATTCCATGGGTAATAAATATTGTTTATTTTCGAATCTGCCTGGTCCATTTTAATAGTCTCCTATTCTGTCATACTTGTTCCCCCTTTTATATTTTTTCACATTAAAAATATTTTATGTTTGCATCTGATAATACTTTTATCTGCTGTCTTTGTTGGTCCAGTACATTGGCTCTTACTCATAGGTGCTTGTTTCTTTGGTGATTTTTTAAAAATTGTGAGCTCATGACATTAGAACTTTATTTTTTGTGATTTTTTTGAAGCAGGGTATTAGGTTTTTTTTTTTCCAGAGATGATTTGAGTGTCTAGTGTTACTATCTACTTTTAAGCGAATTTTTGACTTGAGTTTTTCAGGCCACACAACTAGTTTGAATTTAGTCACAAAGGGTGCAGACTTATTAAGAATTCACAGTGGGGACATATTTCTGTTTCACTCTTCTAGCCAAGAACCAAAGCCAATAAAGACCCTTATTCTCATTATCTCCCTCTGCAGAATGAGCTTGTACCTATTTCACTTGCTAAGGATGCAGACTTTTGGGAGACTTCTAGTATATTTGTAAAGGTATAGTTAATCCAGTCTCCTGGGAAAGGCCCCAGGTGGCCTCCTGTCAATCTCAGCAAGTAGCCCATTAAAACCTAGGCTTTTGTCCACCAAGGATTGGCCAATAACTCCAGGGAAAACTGTCTATAGTGTTACTCACCTTTGTGAATGTATGTTTCTTTCTTGTTTCTGCTCTCCAGGAATTTCTTTGCTTCCCCCTCAAGGTTAACCATATATTTTATCCAGCATCTTTGGATGCTTTTCCATCTAATTTACTTTTACTCTCTACTCATATCTTTAGGAATTACCTCTAGCTGTTTTTGAAATGTGGCAAGGGGAAAAATAAAGTCCATAATCAGTCCTGTCTCCCAGTTTAGAATGTCTTTTCCTGTTTCAACTGTGATAAATACATCCTCCTCTTCACTCACTTCAGATGTTCTTCTCTTTAGGTATTCTCCCCATCTGGCTCAACTCCTACCCCTATATATACCCCTGGTAGAATGAATTACTCTCTTACGTTTGTTTCTGTACTTCTTTATATATATATATATATATATATATATATATATATATATATATATATACACACACACACACACATATATATATATAGAGAGAGAGAGAGAGAGAGAGACTGGATTCTATTTATTTCTATGTTGCTAGCATGTAATATGCATTCACTAAAGTTTGTTGAATTGAGTTTTCAAAGTGTTTATAACCAACTCTTGAAATTTTAAGCTTCTAGCTAGGACGGTTATGACTTAATTTGCTAGTTTTAGAAAATAACTTTTAAAGCAATTAAAGCTTATTCAACACTTTGAAGATAAAGTAATTTAATTTGGTATTTGGTAAATTCCTTGGGCTAGTCCTATTTAAGGACAGATTAAAATATGATAGAAGTGTTATCTTACAATCTCCAGATGGGCTGGGGTGATGTAATTTTGGAGCAAATGAACATTCACATCCCAATTCTAAATCTGAGCTCACTTTAAAATTATATACTTATGGGATGATCTGTGCCACAAACCACCGTAACACACGTTTACCTATGTAACAAACCTGCACATCCTGCGCATGTACCCCTGAACTTAAAAGTTGGAGAAAAAAGTTATGCACTTTGTATCTGGAACATCGAGGGGAATTTTTGCCTTTGGGTTACTACTTTTAAAAAATAATTTTAAAAAGTGGATGCAGTGATAGATTTTAGAGCATAACAATTACAAATGGAGAAGTTTCCCAAATGACCTTGATTACTTTGTGTGTGTTGGGGTAGGGGGTTAAGGAGGTTGTTTTTCTCCTGTTGCCTGAATTTAAATGTTTTTTCTATGGTGAATTACATAATTATTTTGTGGCCGTTATATATTTGTCCTGCAATTTTTGTTTATTTATTACGAAAAGAGATCTAAGGGCCTTTAGGTGTCCATTGGTGAAGCTGATTTTGTAAACATGTATTTCTTTTGCCTAGCATCTTTTCACATATTTGAAGATATATAGATGGGAAAAGAGCAGTAGGATGAGAAAGGGAGGTGAGAAGAATACTTCGTAGAGAGCAAAAACAGGTAAGGAAAGTAACTAGTGCGGTGGTCAGGATGACTTAACAATAGAGGGAAGGCACAGGTCAGAGAAGAAGGCAAGAGGAGGTGCCAGCACCAGAGGTTGGGAGATGGACACCAAGCTGGCTCATGATGAAACAAGCTGGCATATTTCACTTGTAAATGTTTTTATAATATGCACTTTTCATTTTAACATCTCCAAAATTAGTATGTTTCTTAAAATTGTTTGCTTTTTCTTTTTGTTGGTACATAAAATAATGGCACATTTACCATTAGTGGCATTTTACAGTTAATGAAACATGTTATAATTTTACATTGCTCACAAGGAGTATTGGCTGTAGTTTACATTATGTGATCTGGCAGACAAACTAGTTTTTAAAAACATTCAGAAACAGACTCAGCATTCAACTGATTTGGACAACTGATTGATGTTATTCCAATAGCAACCTCTCTCTAGGGTGATTCATGTGAAACTAGCAACTTCTTTTTGTAAAAGGTCTGACACTGGACAGGCTGTGTTTGCAGTTGCCACAAATTCTGAATCAAAGGCAAGTAATCATTAGGTGGAAATCAAAGTAACCTTTCTCTATCCCTGTCATTTGAGGGGCTATTTCCCTGAAGCATGTGCAAATTATTTGTTAGGCAAGAACAACTTGTATGGCAACTTCTTAGCATTGCTTAGACAACATCTCTGTACAATTTGTGCCTCAAGTTCATCTCTGTTTTGTATTCTTGAGTCTCTTTGGAATTTTGACACAGCAATTGAACTCTCAGACTTACTTATTTTACAAAATTGGGCATTTGAGTGAAAAATGCCTCAACTTAAAAACTATTCTTAAGTTTTCTTCTTTTGCTTTGGCTACTCTAAAGCCTAGAGTCAAATGTGCAGCCTCCTCAGTTAAGGTGTGTAGAATTTCTTAGCTTATGTTTTGGGTACAGACCACCTTTTTGGTCCCTTCACCCCCACTTCATAAGCTTCCTACCCCTTTTTCCCCCCTTCCTCAAACCCTTATTCCTCCTCTTCCTCCACCCTTCAATCTTATATTGTATGATTCCGTCATAGCTACCTCCCATCTGTTTTGGAATGGGGTGGGATATAGATAAAAGCTAAAAACATAAACAGATAAAATCTATCTTTAAAAAACATTTGCCCATACAGTTAAAACAGCACATTGAAATGGTGAAGTGAAAAGCCCAGTTTTGTTGTCCTTTTTTTGTATATGTCTTAAATGAGGTGAGTTGTTTTGAGGAAAAGCGAATTTTGTTTTGCCAACATTTGTGATGGCTTTAGTGTGTTGGAGCTAAAAAGGATTGTGAGCTCTTTGAAGTTATTTCTAAGTTAGAGACACTAGATTTTTAAAGAAAAGGATAAAAATTTGGATAACTTTAAAAGATGTAATTACTGTCAAAATACCATAGACTAGGTAGCTTATAAACAACAAAAGTTTATTTCTCACAATTAGGGAGACTTGGAAGTCCAAGATCAAAGCTTCTGTAGATTTGGTGTCTGCTGAGGGCCCATTTCCTGGTTCATGGATGATACCTTCTCAATGTGTTCTCATCTGGTGGAAACTGGAAGGCAGGTCTTTGGGGCCTTCCAGTTTTATAAAGGGCCCTAATCCCATTCATGAGGGCTTCACCCTGATGATATAATCACCTCTCCCAAGGTCCCACTTCCTAATACCATCATATTGGTAATTAGGATTTCAACATACAAATTTTCAGGGGACTCACATATTCAGTCCAAAGCAGTTACTGTTGATTAGCTGAAATAATGTGACAGAGCTATACTCTTTTCTAACAGAAAAGGTACTTTTAACTTTTCTGTTAGTAATTTTAGTGTTTTTCCTGAGAATGGAGAAGGTAAAAGAGTATCCCCATTTTTGTGCATCTGTGTATTAAATTGGTATGTGACTAAAAGAGGGCCTATGGTTTATAAAACAGTGAAAACAAAGAAGTGGAGTAGAGAGGGTTAGTATCATTGGTTCATGCAGTTTTTTAAACATCTGTCCTAATCTAACCAAATTAAGTGCAATGTAGTAATTGGACTTGTATTACCATATTTTGCCTCTTCCTATTTCTTCTGCCTCTGAAGTAACATTGCAGCTTGTAAGATTGACAATTATATTCGGTGTGATATAAGTAAAATTTGCTAATTTAATGCTGTATGTCATGCCATTTTTTTTTATTGTTTCTTCTTCATGATGCTTTCTTTAGTTAGTACTCTTGTTCCTTTTACTTTTTCTCTTTCTTTGCTTTGTACTTCTCTTTTATTTTGGCTTTGTACTTCTTTCCCTGCCTTCTTTTCTTATCATTGCTGATAAAGACGTGCTTGAGACTGGGAAGAAAAAGAGGTTTAATGGGACTTACAGTTCCATGTGGCTTGGAAGGCCTCAGAATCATGGTGGGAGGCAAAAGGCACCTCTTACATGGTGGTGGCAAGAGAAAATGAGGAAGATACAGAAGCAGAATCCCCTGATAAAACCATCAGATCTCGTGAGACTTATTCACCACCACGAGAACAATATGGGGGAAACTGCCCTCATAATTCAAATTATCTCCCACTGGGTCCCTCCCACAACATGTAGGAATTATGAGAGTAGAATTCAAGATGAGATTTGGGTGGGGACACAGCCAAACCATATCACGAGCCCTTGAGGATAAAAGTCATTCCTGAGAATTAGTTGTTTTGGAATACTTAAATTATAAACAATTTCTAAGGCTATTAGGCATCTGACACTATCAGTTAATGCAAAACATTAATCTGGAGATCAGGCATCTTGATCAGTTTGATGCCAAGAATGCCATTATATTAAACTTTGCATTAATATGGAGGGAATTAATAAGAAAATGTTTGGAAACTTTAGCTTGTTTTGCCAGTGATGTGTTATAATTCATTCATACTGGAAATAATAAACTAACTCTAGATTTTCATGTTTTTATAGTATTAACCTTACCTTAAATTCCTATCTTAGGTCTCTCTCATAAGTTTCGAAGAAAGAGTAATTCTTTTTAACAAATATATAGATGCACAGAAAGTTCTGCTTCTTTCTCAAGCATGTTATAGTTACAGAAAAATATGAAACAGAATTCTTAAAAGGATGTTCTTCCTTAAGGTATGCATTTGTTATTTCACCAATAAAAAGAATTCGTAAAAAAAGTGGTATTGATTGAAGCTTATAAATGCCTCTACTCATTCCATCAGCTAAAATTATGAAATGGTATGCTGCTTTAATCCAGAAAGTACTGTACATTATTTTTTTCTCCCAGAAAACATATGTGATTATTTTTTGTAATGGCAGCTGAATAGGGGTTTAGATCATTGCATATCCAGTAGGAGGAAATTAAAATTTAATTGTCAGAAGGTTTCCTGAAATAATATGCCCTTTTTGAAGCATTGAAATAAAAATGACTGTAAAACCTCTTTTGATTATATGATAAATTAGATCTTTTACCATTAAAAAAATTAACAGACTTTATTTTTTAAGTCAGTTTTAGGTTTACAGCAAAATTTGGAAAGTACGGAGTTCCTGCCTATCTCCCCTGTGCCACACACACAGTCTTCCTCTTGGTAGCAGTATTGAACCTGGCCCAGGAAATTGTTGAAGACTTTGTTGGGGGTCATTCCATCTGTGGCACCAGTAAATTCTATCACTGTTATCTCTTTCTGCCAGGATTGCTAACCGTGTTCTTATTGTAGTTGGTCACCTTATAGCCACTTTCACCCACTTTCCATTTTATTTTGCATTCATTTTCAGGCTTATTGGAAGATTAAATAAGATGATACATGTAGTGTGCCCCAGTACAGTGCCAGACTCAGAGTAGTCAATTTGGTTTATATCACCCTCTCTATAAACTACAGGGTTTATAAACCATGGTTTATAGCACCCATTCTCTCAATTGTGAATAAAGTTCATCTGTAGTCCTAGCAAGGCATTAAAGGACCCTTAAAAAAAGACCTTAGCCTCCCTTCTCAGATTTATTGTACTCTTATGGATTCTTTTTATTGTTAAAAAAAAATTGACCATTGTAACCGTTTAAAAATTATACAGTATAGTTGTGTTAGCTATATGCACATTGTTGTGCAACAGATCTCTAGAACTTTTTCGTCTTGCGAAACTGAAACTACCCATTGAATAACAACTTCCCATCCTCCCTATCAACTCCTGGAAACCACAGTCTACTTTCTATTTATATTCATTTGACTACTTTAGATACCTCAGTAAGTGAAATCATGCAATATTTGTCTTTTTGTGACTGGAATATTTCACTTAGCATGATATGCTCAACGTTCATCTATGATGTAGCATATGATAGGATTTCCTTTTTTAAGGCTGAATAACATTTCATTGTATGTATATACCACATTTTGTTTATTTATTCATTGATAGACAAATGTTTCCACCTCTTGGCTTTTGTGAATCTTGCTGTAATGAACAGAGATATGCAAATATCTCTTTGAGATCCTGGCTTCAGTTCTTTTGGATATATGTCAATAAGTAGGATTGCTGAATTATATAGTAATCCTATTTTTAAGTTTTTGAAGAGCCTTCATACTGTTTTCCATAGCAACTGGACCATTTTATATTCACATCAGCAGTGTACATGGGGGGTTCCAGTATTTTCACATTTTTGCCAGCACATGTTATTTTATTTTATTCTATTTTTGATAGTGGCCATCCTAATGGGTGTGGGGCAATACCTCATTGTGGTTTTCATTTGCATTTTCCTGATGATTAGTAAGGTTGAGCATCTTTTCATATGCTTGTTGGCCATTTGTGTATCTTCTCTTTTGCCGATTTAAAAAATCAGGTTATTTTGTTTTTGTTGAGTTGTTAAGAGTTCCTTGTGTATTCTAGGAAGTAACCATATATGATTTGCAAATTTTTTTTCCCATTCTATAGGTTGCGTTATCACTCTGTTGATTGTTTCCTTCGCTGGGCAAAAGTTTGTGAGTCCCATTCATCTGTTTTTGCTTTTGTTGTCTGTGCTTTTGGTATCATATCCAAGAAATAATTGTCAAATCCAATGTCATGAAGCTTTTCCCCAATATTTTCTTCTAGGAACTTTATTGTTTCAGGTCTTATGTTTAGATCTTTAATCCATTTTGAGTTGGTTTTTGTATGTGGTATAAGCTAAGGATCCAACTTCATTCTTTTGCATGTGGCTATCTAGTTTCCCCAGTATTATTCTTAATCTCCAGGTAAACGACTTCAGATCTACAAACTGCTGAAATTATGTGCAATATTTTGTGCATGTTTGTGTATGTCTGCGTGTGTCTGTCATTTTTAAAGAAGAGCTTCCAGTCAGGCACAGTTGCTCATGCCTGTAATCCCGGCACTTTGGGAGGCCAAGGCAGGAAGATTGCTTGAGCCCAGGAGTTTGCGACCAGCCTTGGCAACATAGTGAGACCCTATCTCTACAAAAAGTTAGACCGGGCACAGTGGCTCATGCCTGTAATCCCAGCACTTTGGGAGGTTGAGACAGGAAGGTTGCTTGAGCCCAGGAGTTCAAGACCAGCCTGGCAACATAGTGAGACCCCCATCTCTACCAAAAAAAAAGAGAGATCATTAACTTTCATCAGATTCTGAAAGTGATTCCCAACCCTTACCCCCAAAGACTAGGACTATGGCAATCTAAAACAGGTAATTACTTAAATTTACTATAGGGCCTGGCTAGGGGAAACTGTGGTTGTTATTGGTACAGAGCACACTTATGAATGAAAGGTAAGTTCATGCTGCCAATGAAGTGAGAAGCAGGATGGGACCAATATCACATGTAGCATTTGGAGGCACTGGAGCATTTGAAGTTTGTTTGCAGTTTCTCATGGACAAGGTTATCAGCTTAGTGCGTAATCATGTCAAATATTTTGAAAGTTTGTTGAAAACAGAAAACCAAACATCCAAAATGTTAGAACTAGTTGCTTGTAAAAGATTTATTTGGTGTAAGTTAATGTTTTTAATTGTGTGCCTTTTGTTCAAGGAGCTTAGTTCCTTGAAGTAATTAGTTTAGCTTTCAGATCTGTTTGTGGTTTTTTTTTTTTTCAGACAGGGTGTTGCTCTATCACCCAGGCTGGAGTGGAGTGGCCCATTCATGGCTCACTGCAGCCTCAACCTCTGGGCTCAATCGATCCACCCACTTCACCCTCCTGAGCAGCTGGGACTACAGGCACAGGCCACCACACACCTGGCTTTTTTTTTTTTTTTGTAAAGACAGAGTTTCACCATGTTGCCTGGGGTGGTCTTGAACTCCTGGGCTCAAATGATCCACCCGCCTCAGGCTCCCAAAGTGTTCAGATTAGAGGCATGGGCCACCATGCCAGTCCTAGACCTGGTTTGTTGTTGTTGTTGTTGTTGTTGTTGTTTTGAGACGGAATCTTGCTCTGTTGCCCAGGCTGGAGTGCAATGGTGTGATCTTGCCTCACTGCAAGCTCCGCCTCCCGGGTTCACGCCATTCTCCTGCCTCAGCCTCCGAGTAGCTGGGACTACTGGCGCGCACCACCATGCCCGGCTAATTTTTTGTATTTTTAGTAGAGACGGGGTTTCACCGTGTTAGCCAGGATGGTCTCGATCTCCTGACCTCGTGATCCGCCTGCCTTGGCCTCCCAAAGTGCTGGGATTACAGGCGTGAGCCACCGCGCCCGGCCGTTTTTGTTGTTTTTGAAACAGGGTCTCACTTTGTTGCCTAGGCTGGAGTGCGTGGCGTGATCACAGCTCACTTCAGCCTTGACCTTCCAGGCTCAAGTCTCCTGAATAACTGGGACTATAGGTGTATGCCACATGCCCAGCTAATTTAAAAATTAAAAAAATTTTTTTAGAGATAGGGTCTCACTGTGTTACCCAGGCTCACTTTTTAATGAATAAGTGATACTGGTTATATGTTTTTGATAGGTGTTAGTAATTATAATACAATATTAAATAAATTTTAGAAATGACAGTGTGTCCACCTCTCCCCACCACTCTTTAGGAAAAAAATAACAAATATAAATTAAAAGAACTGGAAGAAAGTCTCTTTCATTGTGGGGCAAGATTGACTAAAAGCTTACCTTTGAGCTTTATTACCTGAAGCCTCTGTTGTTAACCCTTCACATGGGCCAATGATGTGTACACTGGGGTAACAAAGGTAATCAGGTTTTGTATTCATTTTAATGTTACCTGTTACCAGGTTTGCATTTGATATTGACATCTCCAGGCAAATTCCCTGTCCCTAAGAAAATCAACCTGCAGGAGCATGTGTTAGGAATGCTTTTATACCCCTCATCACTGAACACTTGACAGTTGCCCAAAGGGACACTTCTCCCCTCTGAAATTCATGGATTTTGTTTTGTTTCCTTTTGAGATAGAGTGTCTCTAGGCCACCCAGGCCAGAGTGCAGTGGAGCGATCTCGGCTCACTGTAACCTCTACTTCCTAGGTTCAAGCAATTCTCTTGCCTTATCCTCCTGAGTAGCTGGGATTACAGGGGCCCACCATTATGTCCGGCTAGTTTTTTTATTTTTAGTAGAGATGGGGTTTTGCCATGTTGGCCAGACTGGTCTCGAACTCCTGACCTCACATGATCCACCCTCCTCGGCCTCCCAAAGTGCTGGGATTACAGGCATGAGCCACTGCGCCTGGCCTGAAATTCATGTTGTTTTTTAAGTAACTCCTTAAATAGAAATGTTCCATCTGCAACTTATTAAGACTGGCTTCTTCTGACAGACCTGGCCAAAGAAAATAGCTTTCTGTGTAATCTTGTGTTTCAAGAACATTATTAGCTGTTAAAAGGGGGGAAAAGGGAGGGATATGTGTGCTAGCATAGCATAAAACTTTAATTTGACTTACCTAAATTATAAGGAAATACTTTGGCAAAGTGCATGTTTATATGTCCCAGCAGCCTGAATGTGAGTTTCTGCTAATACGTTCATCCCCTTTTTATCAGTTCCCTTTGTCTGAAATCGGGGTGCCTCCCTGTCCTTGTGAATAGGAAGCTGGGAAAAAGAGTAGGTGGGGTTAAAAGGGAAGCACAATCCCCTGTGTTTCCCACAGCTTTTCTTATTGCAGGATCAGTTTGGATTGTGAGCTGAAATTGAAGAGCAGAATTTGATGTTGACCTCTAAAGTTGATGCCCAAAAGGGTTTATTTGTCTTCACTAAAGCCTGTCTTTTTGAATTGAGTAGAGTGCTTTGGCTGTAAAAGCTTTGAAATGTAAACACTTAGGAAATAACATGCTTGTAATGTCTTAAGTAATATAACATGCAGGTGCACATTTTAGAATTTTCTCATTTATCCTAAAAGATACCTAAATAGACATTTAGGAGGGAATTTTTAGCCATAAGAATCGGCTATACTATGTAGTATAATGCCAAGGTTTCCATTGTGGCCCTTCCTAAAAAGTATTTTGGTTGGTCATAAAAACTATATGCAGAAGACTATTTGGAATAATAGTCATCACATGGTTTAGAAATAAGTAGAGTAAAAATCTGTTGTTATGTTATTAAATCTACATTTTCCCACACTGTCCTTATGATACCATTCCTTCTGCTGCTTGACATGTAGAAATCAGCTTGTGCATTTGTTTTCAGAATTACGAGCACCTGTGAAGCAGCTTGATCTGTAGAATCTAATTTTATTTGTTTAATTATTAGATGAAAAGTTCTGGATATCAGGATGGGTGTCTGTCCCTTTTGTATCTATGACAGTGCCTAACATAGCACCTTGTAGGTGATTGATAAATATTTGCTGAGTGAATAAGTATGTATCATCCTTCTTTGAAAAATACATGAATTTGTGGAGACTTTGATTACTTTTTAACCAAATATGTTTTTGGAACACAGAAGAATATTATTTACATTATACTGACAGGATGTTACTATTATATCACATTAGGAAAGGCAAAGCTTCCTGTACTCGATTACATAAATTTAAAATATAGTGTCTGAGCCTTTGTAGTGAATGCTAACCAGGAGTGTATATCAGATGTCTAAGTTCCCAACCCAGAACTGCTAAACCCAAGTCACAGCAGATAGAGACATCCATTTTTTAAAAGTTCTACCAATAACTCTAACGGATTGAGGGTACATTTTATGATTGTTTTTGTTGTTGTTGTTGTTGTTGTTGGTTTATATGTTTGTTGTTCGCAGTTAACCATTCTTTGACATGGATTTATAAATATTTGACATTTTGAACATAAGTCTTGTGAACATTGTTTTAAATCTCTGGCCATTCAATAGATGCTGCTTTAATTTTCTTTTAGAGGTGGGATTTTCATACTCCCAGATAACCATGAAAATTATTTGTATGACCCTTAAATAATATATAGGCATGAAGACACTATACAGAAGTAATCACAGAGGAGTGGTTTAAGTTATGTTAAGTAGTCCTCAAAATCTCACCCCACTCCCACTAGAAAGCAAACTTCCACGAGTCCTGCTTGTGCCTACCACACATGAAAGGAATGAGCCATATCATGATAACAGCTGTGAGGGCTGTGTGGACGACCCATTAGCCCAGTATTCAAGAAGACTAAGGCCCACTTGAGTTAAGTATAGTGGGTTTAACACTGGACTCAGAGGCAGCAACCTAGCTTGCCTCCTAAATTCTGCATTTAATAGTTGTGTGACTATGAACACCTTCTTTTAAGTACCTGTGAGTATTGTTTCCTCGTCTGCAAAGTGAAAGACCCTACATTACATGGTTATCATAAAGATTAAATGAGATAATCTTTGATGTAAAAAGGTTTAACACAAGGCAGGTAGTCAGAAAATGTTGCAGCAAACACTTATTGATAACCTTCACTGGTTTATTAAGATGAAATAAGTTTCTTGAGTTAGGAAATACTGTTTTGTTAAGTGTCTAACTCAAAGTCTGAAAGCTAGTGAGTGATAGAACCAGGAACAAAAAGAATGCAACCTTCTAAGTGCCAATGCAAAAAGAGGTAGTAATGGGGGTAAGTCTTCCAGGCTTCTGAATTGGCCTGGGCGGTGACTTGTCAACAGTGCTATACATTCTGTCCCATTACCTTTTCTTTTCTTTTTTTTTTTTTCCTTCAAGATGGAGTCGTGCTCTCTCACCCAGGCTGGAGTGCAGTGGTGCAATCTTGGCTCACTGCAACCTCTGCCTCCCAGGTTCAAGTGATTCTCCTGCCTCAGCCTCCTGAGTAGCTGGGATTACAGGCACCTGCTACCATACCCAGCTAAGTTTTGTATTTTTCGTAGAGATGGGGTTTCACCATGTTGGCCAGGCTGGTCTTGAACTCCTAACCTCATGGTCTGCCCGCTTTGGTCTCCCAAAGTGCTGGGATTACAGGCATAAGCCACCACGCCCGGCCCCTGTCCCACTACCTTTTCTATTTTTTGCAGTATTGTTCCATGCTGCACAAAAGTTTGTGAAAAAACACAGATCAGTACATCAAGTTTCAGTATATGACTAATCTAATTTTAGCCATTAGAATCAGCTGTACAGTATAGTCCAATGCCAAGGTTTCTATTGTGGCCCTTCCTAAAAAGTGTTTTGGTTGGTCATAAAAACTGTATGTAGAGGACTGTTTATTTGAAAGCATAGTCACATGGTTTAGAAATAAGCAGATGAAAGTCTATCTTTATTTCAGGTGCCCAAGATTTGTAATCCATCAGGTTAGGTAAAAATTACCACATTTTATGCCTTTTCCCCTCCCCTACCTTAGCCCCTGGTGACACTATTCTGTTGGCACATGGAGTGAATAAAGTTTACATCAACCAGCAGAAAAGAGGTTTCCATTATCATCCCCCAACCCAGAGCATTTTTTGGAGTATTCTTCACAAATAAGTAATTAAATTTAAACTTAAACTAGAGAAGAAAGTACATACAGTCATGCACTGCATAATGATGTTTCAGTCAATGTCGGACCACATACACAATAGTGATCCATTAAAATTATAACAGCTGAAGGCTGGGCGTGGTGGCTCATGCTTGTAATCCCAGCACTTTGGGAGGCCCAGTTGGGTGTGTCAGTTGAGGCCAAGAGTTCGAGACAAGCCTGGCCAACATGGTGAAACCCTGTCTCTACTAAAAATACAAAAAATAGCCAGGCGTGGTGGCGTGCAGCTGTAATCCCAGCTACTCAGAAGGCAGAGACAGGAGAACCGCTTGAACTCAGGAGGCGGAGGCATCAGTGAGCTGAGATGGTGCCACTGCACTCCACCCTGGATGACAGAGCAAGACCCTGTCTCAAAAAAAAAAAAAAAAAAAAAGGTAGAACTGAAAGATCCTATTACCCAGAGCCATCATAGCCATCATAAAGTCATAGTGCAACGCCATTACATTTTGGCTGTTTAGATCTGTTAGATACACAAATTTGTCACAGTAACATGCTGTACAGGTTTGTAGCCTAGGAGCAATAGGTTATACCATCTAGGTTTGTGTAAGTACACTCTGTGATATCTATGACATCATATGACAAAAATCACCTAATGACACATTTCTTAGAATGTATCCCTGTTGTTAAGTGACACATGACTAGTGAAATTGCCACTTTTTCCCCCAAACCAGTAATACTTTTAAAAGGTAACTGTAGTTTTTTAAATCATGTGTGTGTGTTTTAATAAATAAGACATTTACGTAATTCAAAATTCAAAAGATACAGAAGGATTTACAGGTTTTCTGTTTCATCTCTCTCCCAGTTACCAACTGTCACCCAGTTACCCCTTTTAGAGGCAGTGAAAAACAGGTTACTAGTTTCCTTTTAAGGATCCTTGCTGGAAATCACGTAACAATTTCTTTTATGTTCCATGGGCTAAAATTGAATAATATGGGCATAATAGCTGCGGAAGAAAAGGAAAACACTGTCTTTTAGTTGAATGCATTGCTACTTTGAAAAAAATTGAAGTTCTGTTTCTGAGGAAGGGGGAGAGAATGTGCTGCTAGATGGCATCTAGAAGTCTTTGCCTAAGATTAAGAGCTGATGTATACTCACCAATGATGTATGAAAATACAGTTTTATAGTATTATTGTTATTTTTTTTACCAAACATACATAAATGAACTTTTATAAATTAAAGATTTTGTTTTTTGCCTTAACTTCATTTTTAAAAATATCTTAAAATTTATTTTTCAAGATCTCATGAGGTTGCATTGCCTTCACTTTAATATCTAACTCCAGCATAAGTCAGTATAAGTGACTTTGTGATGAGTCACTTACATCTCATTTAAAATTGAGAGTTAAGGCTGAGAGTGGTGGCTCACGCCTATAATCCCAGCACTTTTAAGAGGTGGGAGGATTACTTGAGACTAGAATTTCGAGACCAGCCTGGGCGACAAAATGAGACTTCATCTCTAAAAAAATATATATATAAAATATTTTAGCTGGTTGTGGTGGCGTGCACCTGTAGTCCCAGCTACTCTGGAGGCTGAGGTAAGAAGATCACTTGAGCTCAGAAGTTCAAGGCTGCAGTGAGCTAAGATCACATCACTGCACTCCAGCCTGGGTGACACCCCGTGACCTTGTCTCTAAAAAAAAAAAAAAAAAAAAAAAAAATTGATATTGAGTATATGGCAAACAAAATAATTTTGTAAGGATTATGAGTGAATCTTTTGCTGTTAGATAAAATAAATGAGTTTTCAGAAATGGTAAAGTTAACCACCTTACATTTATGTGAAAATTACCAGTACATTCTAACATGCTTCGAGTTTGTAATTTCAAATATTATCTGATTTAATTTTTTTAACTTTTATATAGGCTGTCTATATGTGCCAAATTAGGGAAAATTTGGGAAATGTGGGTCAGAGATGAGTTAGAGCTATGTGTAGGTATTAACAAGTGGTATTTGAATTGGACTTGGTGAGAAAGATTTGGTTGTATCTTGGTTCTTTTGAGTATTTTATACTTGATCTTGAATATCAGAGATACTGTAGAAATGCTAATCATTCACCACTGTTGTATAGAGGGGTGTAAATCAGAACAGAAAATCATTATCTCACCAATGGGAATATTTCAGCTAATGGAAATAGTAGATGGGGCTATGGTATGGAAACAGATTAGGTAAGAGCATACAGGCATATTTGGGGAATAGCTATTGTCTAGTTTGTCAGTGGAGTAGAATATATGTAGAAGAGAAGGAAAATAAAACTAGAAAGAGGGATTGGGCTTTGAATGTTAGGAAATTTGGATTTTATTTATTTTTTGTTCAAAAATTTGCTCCACGTTTTTTAAAGTGACCTTGTTTGTATTAGATCAGTATATTAGGTAGATGGTTAGCTTGGATGATTTCTAAGATTCCTTTTGGTCCTGTGAATCTGTAACCCATGATGAGGCTGAGCTTTAGACATGTCACCTCTTCGGTGTCATCATGAGAGATTTGATAATCAGTCATAAAGTTTATAGCTTAATATGGTGAATGAAGTCACCAAGGAGGAAAGGAAAGAGAAATAAAAAGGTTGAACATGAGAATGTCAGCATCTAGGAAGTGGTTCCCTCTCCACATCTCTCCCCCTTGGAATTTAGTTTTGAAGAATTCAGGTGGCTTTGTCTTAGAGTTTACCACAATCTGTATTTTACTGTTGCATCCATGTGGTATAGCATGTTATTCTGCTCTCTCTTCTGTTCATTGGTATTTTAATCTGGAGGCTTGATCACATTCGTGTTTCTGTTTATTTGCTTGTTTGTTTTTTGATGGGTGACTATGACTACTTCACTAGATAGTGCAAGCGACCTGTACTTAATCAGGAGGCACATAATGTTGGATCATCTCTTCTTTTTGATATATATTTTTTAAAATTTATTTATTATTATTATACTGTAAGTTGTAGGGTACATGTGCATAACGTGCAGGTTTGTTACATATGTATACTTGTGCCTTGTTGGTGTGCTGCACCCATCAACTCGTCATTTACATCAGGTATAACTCCCAATGCAATCCCTCCTCCCTCCCCCCTCCCCATGATAGGCCCCGGTGTGTGATGTTCCCCTTCCTGAGTCCAAGTGATCTCATTGTTCAGTTCCCACCTATGAGTGAGAACATGCGGTGTTTGGTTTTCTGTTCTTGTGATAGTTTGCTAAGAATGATGGATTCCAGCTGCATCCATGTCCCTACAAAGGACACAAACTCATCCTTTTTTATGGCTGCATAGTATTCCATGGTGTATATGTGCCACATTTTCTTAATCCAATCGGTCACTGATGGACATTTGGGTTGATTCCAAGTCTTTGCTATTGTGAATAGTGCTGCAATAAACATACGTGTGCATGTGTCTTTATAGCAGCATAATTTATAATCCTTTGGGTATATACCCAGTAATGGGATGGCTGGGTCATATGGTACATCTAGTTCTAGATCCTTGAGGAATCGCCATACTGTTTTCCATAATGGTTGAACTAGTTTACAATCCCACCAACAGTGTAAAAGCGTTCCTATTTCTCCACATCCTCTCCAGCACCTGTTGTTTCCTGACTTTTTAATGATTGCCATTCTAACTGGTGTGAGATGGTATCTCATTGTGGTTTTGGTTTGCATTTCTCTGATGGCCAGTGATGATGAGCATTTTTTCATGTGTTTGTTGGCTGTATGAATGTCTTCTTTTGAGAAATGTCTGTTCATATCCTTTGCCCACTTTTTGATGGGGTTGTTTGTTTTTTTCTTGTAAATGTGTTTGAGTTCTTTGTAGGTTCTGGATATTAGCCCTTTGTCAGATGAGTAGATTGCAAAAATTTTCTCCCATTCTGTAGGTTGCCTGTTCACTCTGATGGTAGTTTCTTTTGCTGTGCAGAAGCTCTTTAGTTTAATGAGATCCCATTTGTCAATTTTGGCTTTTGCTGCCGTTGCTTTTGGTGTTTTAGACATGAAGTCTTTGCCCATGCCTATGTTCTGAATGGTACTACCTAGGTTTTCCTCTAGGATTTTTATGGTGTTAGGTCTAACATTTAAGTCTCTAATCCATCTTGAATTAATTTTCGTATAAGGAGTAAGGAAAGGATCCAGTTTCAGCTTTCTACTTATGGCTAGCCAATTTTCCCAGCACCATTTATTAAATAGGGAATCCTTTCCCCATTTCTTGTTTCTCTCAGGTTTGTCAAAGATCAGTTGGCTATAGATGTGTGGTATTATTTCTGAGGACTCTGTTCTGTTCCATTGGTCTATATCTCTGTTTTGGTACCAGTACCATGCTGTTTTGGTTACTGTAGCCTTGTAGTATAGTTTGAAGTCAGGTAGCGTGATGCCTCCAGCTTTGTTCTTTTGACTTAGGATTGTCTTGGAGATGCGGGCTCTTTTTTGGTTCCATATGAACTTTAAAGCAGTTTTTTCCAATTCTGTGAAGAAACTCATTGGTAGCTTGATGGGGATGGCATTGAATCTATAAATTACCTTGGGCAGTATGGCCATTTTCACGATATTGATTCTTCCTATCCATGAGCATGGTATGTTCTTCCATTTGTTTGTGTCCTCTTTTATTTCACTGAGCAGTGGTTTGTAGTTCTCCTTGAAGAGGTCCTTTACATCCCTTGTAAGTTGGATTCCTAGGTATTTGATTCTCTTTGAAGCAATTGTGAATGGAAGTTCATTCATGATTTGGCTCTCTGTTTGTCTGTTACTGGTGTATAAGAATGCTTGTGATTTTTGCACATTAATTTTGTATCCTGAGACTTTGCTGAAGTTGCTTATCAGCTTAAGGAGATTTTGGGCTGAGACAATGGGGTTTTCTAAATATACAATCATGTCATCTGCAAACAGGGACAATTTGACTTCTTCTTTTCCTAACTGAATACCCCTGATTTCTTTCTCTTGCCTAATTGCCCTAGCCAGAACTTCCAACACTATGTTGAATAGGAGTGGTGAGAGAGGGCATCCCTGTCTTGTGCCAGTTTTCAAAGGGAATTTTTCCAGTTTTTGCCCATTCAGTATGATATTGGCTGTGGGTTTGTCATAAATAGCTCTTATTATTTTGAGGTACGTTCCATCAATACCGAATTTATTGAGCGTTTTTAGCATGAAGGGCTGTTGAATTTTGTCAAAAGCCTTTTCTGCATCTATTGAGATAATCATGTGGTTCTTGTCTTTGGTTCTGTTTATATGCTGGATTATGTTTATTGATTTGCGAATGTTGAACCAGCCTTGCATCCCAGGGATGAAGCCCACTTGATCATGGTGGATAAGCTTTTTGATGTGTTGCTGAATCCGGTTTGCCAGTATTTTATTGAGGATTTTTGCATCGATGTTCATCAGGGATATTGGTCTAAAATTCTCTTTTTTTGTTGTGTCTCTGCCAGGCTTTGGTATCAGGATGATGTTGGCCTCATAAAATGAGTTAGGGAGGATTCCCTCTTTTTCTATTGATTGGAATAGTTTCAGAAGGAATGGTACCAACTCCTCCTTGTACCTCTGGTAGAATTCAGCTGTGAATCCATCTGGTCCTGGACTTTTTTTGGTTGGTAGGCTATTAATTGTTGCCTCAATTTCAGAGCCTGCTATTGGTCTATTCAGGGATTCAACTTCTTCCTGGTTTAGTCTTGGAAGAGTGTAAGTGTCCAGGAAATTATCCATTTCTTCTAGATTTTCCAGTTTATTTGCGTAGAGGTGTTTATAGTATTCTCTGATGGTAGTTTGTATTTCTGTGGGGTCGGTGGTGATATCCCCTTTATCATTTTTAATTGCGTCGATTTGATTCTTCTCTCTTTTCTTCTTTATTAGTCTTGCTAGTGGTCTGTCAATTTTGTTGATCTTTTCAAAAAACCAACTCCTGGATTCATTGATTTTTTGGAGGGTTTTTTGTGTCTCTATCTCCTTCAGTTCTGCTCTGATCTTAGTTATTTCTTGCCTTCTGCTAGCTTTCGAATGTGTTTGCTCTTGCTTCTCTAGTTCTTTTAATTGCGATGTTAGAGTGTCAATTTTAGATCTTTCCTGCTTTCTCTTGTGGGCATTTAGTGCTATAAATTTCCCTCTACACACTGCTTTAAATGTGTCCCAGAGATTCTGGTATGTTGTATCTTTGTTCTCATTGGTTTCAAAGAACATCTTTATTTCTGCCTTCATTTCGTTATGTACCCAGTAGTCATTCAGGAGCAGGTTGTTCAGTTTCCATGTAGTTGAGCGGTTTTGATTGAGTTTCTTAGTCCTGAGTTCTAGTTTGATTGCACTGTGGTCTGAGAGACAGTTTGTTATAATTTCTGTTCTTGTACATTTGCTGAGGAGTGCTTTACTTCCAATTACATGGTCAATTTTGGAGTAAGTACGATGTGGTGCTGAGAAGAATGTATATTCTGTTGATTTGGGGTGGAGAGTTCTATAGATGTCTATTAGGTCTGCTTGCTGCAGAGATGAGTTCAATTCCTGGATATCCTTGTTCACTTTCTGTCTCGTTGATCTGTCTAATGTTGACAGTGGAGTGTTGAAGTCTCCCATTATTATTGTATGGGAGTCTAAGTCTCTTTGTAAGTCTCTAAGGACTTGCTTTATGAATCTGGGTGCTCCTGTATTGGGTGCATATATATTTAGGATAGTTAGCTCTTCCTGTTGAATTGATCCCTTTACCATTATGTAATGGCCTTCTTTGTCTCTTTTGATCTTTGATGGTTTAAAGTCTGTTTTATCAGAGACTAGTATTGCAACCCCCGCTTTTTTTTGTTCTCCATTTGCTTGGTAAATCTTCCTCCATCCCTTTATTTTGAGCCTATGTATGTCTCTGCGTGTGAGATGGGTCTCCTGAATACAGCAGACTGATGGGTCTTGACTCTTTATCCAGTTTGCCAGTCTGTGTCTTTTAATTGGAGCATTTAGTCCATTTACATTTAAGGTTAAGATTGTTATGTGTGAACTTGATCCTGCCATTATGATATTAACTGGTTATTTTGCTCGTTAGTTGATGCAGTTTCTTCCTAGCCTCGATGGTCTTTACATTTTGGCATGTTTTTGCAATGGCTGGTACCGGTTGTTCCTTTCCATGTTGAGTGCTTCCTTCAGGGTCTCTTGTAAGGCAGGCCTGGTGGTGACAAAATCTCTAAGCATTTGCTTATCTGTAAAGGATTTTATTTCTCCTTCACTTATGAAACTTAGTTTGGCTGGATATGAAATTCTGGGTTTAAAATTCTTTTCTTTAAGAATGTTGAATATTGGCCCCCACTCTCTTCTGGCTTGTAGAGTTTCTGCCGAGAGATCTGCTGTTAGTCTGATGGGCTTCCCTTTGTGGGTAACCCGACCTTTCTCTCTGGCTGCCCTTAAGATTTTTTCCTTCATTTCAACTTTGGTGAATCTGGCAATTATGTGTCTTGGAGTTGCTCTTCTCGAGGAGTATCTTTGTGGCGTTCTCTGTATTTCCTGGATTTGAATGTTGGCCTGCCCTACTAGGTTGGGGAAGTTCTCCTGGATGATATCCTGAAGAGTGTTTTCCAACTTGGTTCCATTTTCCCCCTCACTTTCAGGTACCCCAATCAGACGTAGATTTGGTCTTTTTACATAATCCCATACTTCTTGCAGGCTTTGTTCATTTCTTTTTCTTCTTTTTTCTTTTGGTTTCTCTTCTCGCTTCATTTCATTCATTTGATCCTCAATCGCTGATACTCTTTCTTCCAGTTGATCGAGTCGGTTACTGAAGCTTGTGCATTTGTCACGTATTTCTCGTGTCATGGTTTTCATCTCTTTCATTTCGTTTATGACCTTCTCTGCATTAATTACTCTAGCCATCAATTCTTCCACTTTTTTTTCAAGATTTTTAGTTTCTTTGTGCTGGGTACGTAATTCCTCCTTTAGCTCTGAGAAATTTGATGGACTGAAGCCTTCTTCTCTCATCTCGTCAAAGTCATTCTCCGTCCAGCTTTGATCCGTTGCTGGCGATGAGCTGCGCTCCTTTGCCGGGGGAGATGTGCTCTTATTTTTTGAATTTCCAGCTTTTCTGCCCTGCTTTTTCCCCATCTTTGTGGTTTTATCTGCCTCTGGTCTTTGATGATGGTGATGTACTGATGGGGTTTTGGTGTAGGTGTCCTTCCTGTTTGATAGTTTTCCTTCTAACAGTCAGGACCCTCAGCTGTAGGTCTGTTGGAGATTGCTTGAGGTCCACTCCAGACCCTGTTTGCCTGGGTGTCAGCAGCAGAGGCTGCAGAAGATAGAATATTTCTGAAGCGAGTGTACCTGTCTGATTCTTGCTTTGGAAGCTTCCTCTCAGGGGTGTACTCCACTCTGTGAGGTGTGGGGTGTCAGACTGCCCCTAGTGGGGGATGTCTCCCAGTTAGGCTACTTAGGGGTCAGGGACCCGCTTGAGCAGGGAGTCTATCCCTTCTCAGATCTCAACCTCCGTGTTGGGACATCCACTGCTCTCTTCAAAGCTGTCAGACAGAGTCGTTTGCGTCTGCAGAGGTGTCTGCTGCTTTGTTATTGTTTACTGTGCCCTGCCCCCAGAGGTGGAGTCTACAGAGACAGGCAGGTTTCCTTGAGCTGCTGTGAGCTCCACCCTGTTCGAGCTTCCCAGCAGCTTTGTTTACCTACTTAAGCCTCAGCAATGGCGGGCGCCCCTCCCCCAGCCTCGCTGCTGCCTTGCCGGTAGATCACAGACTGCTGTGATAGCAATGAGGGAGGCTCCGTGGGTGTGGGATCCTCCCGGCCAGGTGTGGGATATGATCTCCTGGTGTGCCTGTTTGCTCAAAGCGCAGTATTGGGATGGGAGTTACCCGATTCTCCAGGTGTTGTGTGTCTCAGTTCCCCTGGCTAGGAAAAGGGATTCCCTTCCCCCTTGCGCTTCCCAGGTGAGGCGATGCCTCGCCCTGCTTCAGCTCTCGCTGGTCGGGCTGCAGCAGCTGACCAGTACCGATCGTCCGGCACTCCCCAGTGAGATGAACCCAGTACCTCAGTTGAAAATGCCGAAATCACCGGTCTTCTGTGTCGCTGGCGCTGGGAGTTGGAGACTGGAGCTGCTCCTATTCGGCCATCTTGCTCCGCCCCCCTCTTTTTGATATTATAGATGTTGATGATTAATACCTAGATCCATTAATTTGTTAAGGTTTGCAAAATGATGATAATCTAATTCTGCCATTTCTTCTGTATTTATTAGCTGAACAGTTCTATAAAGTGAAACTTCATTTTCTATTTGATTACTTTTTGGTAGGTATGGTTTCTATAAATGATGGGATAAACGAATAATTTGCTTTATTCATTTTCAAAATAATGAATTGATCCATTAGCATCCTCTGACAGTGACCAGTTAATTAACTTATGGATTTAAGTTATATTTCATATCGAAAAATATTTCTTACTTTTCAAATATAAAAATATTTGGTATTTTGTTTCACTGAAATCATTGTCTTCATTGGTATGCAAATTGTTATTTTGGCCACTGGGCTCCTGAGTCCTTTTGACATAATCTTGGTTGCTTAGATTTGACAACATGTTCCAGGCTCATCTGTACGTTTTCTAACCCAGACCTGGAATCAGCCATTTCTCCAAGGTTCCCTTAGCACTAAGGTACTCATTGCTTGGGTTTGTCATTGTTTCTAGGCTTTTTTTAGTGGGCAAATCTTTAGGATAAAATGATACCAGGAGTTCATACTGATACTTCAAATTCAAGTGATTAAAATTCTGGTCTTGAATCACCTTTTTCCCATACAAAGTATTGGGTACCTTGGTTTTCAGTGGTGCCGGAAATGATAGAATTAGAACTTCACATAAGTATTCATTTGTTCACCTCACAGTGAATACACAGTACTCAGAATACCAGCACCAACAATGTGATTAATGAAAACAGGTTTAGATTATGTAAAGAACTTTGTTAAAACCATATGGTTTGGTAAGTTTGATGTACGTATGCACATGAAACTATTGCCTCAGTCAAGATTCTGAACATATTCATCACCACAAATTCCTCTACCCCTTTGTAATGTTTTCTTTTTACACCTTTCTCCTCCCACTGTCATCTGTAGGCTTTTTGTCACTATAGATTAGTTTTCATTTCCTAGACTTTTATGTAAATAGAATCATATAAAATGAACTCTTTTTCATCTGGCTTCTTTCACGCAGCTTATTTATTTTGAGATCTATCTATGTTGTTGCATTAATTAATAGTTCATTCCTTTTTTATTGCTTAGTAATCTGTTGTAGGGATATACTATAGTTTTTTTGGTTTTGTTTTTGTTTTTTTCATTACTGATGAACATTTGAGTTATTTCTAGTTTAGAGCTATTAGAAATAAAACTCCTTGGACATTCATGTATAAGTCTTTGCATGGACATATGCTTTCATTTCACCTGGAATGAAATGGCTGGATAATAAGCTAGGTGTGTGCATAATTTTTTTAAGTTAAATTGTTTTCCAAAGTGGTTTTACCACCTCACATTTCCACCAATGGTTTGTGAGTTCCAGTACCTCCATATCACTGCTGTTACTTAGTATGGTTAGTTTTTTAAATTTTAGATATTTTAATGTTTGTGTAGTGTTACTTGTGGTTATAATTTGCATTTTGCTGACGACTAGTAATCTGCCATCTGTATGTCTTTTTTGGTGAAGTATCTGTTCAAGTCTTCTCTCTACTTTTAAAAAAATTGTGTGTGTTTTTTTAATTGAGCTTTGAGGGTTTTCTGATGTCTGAATACAAATCCTTTATCAGCGACATCATTTGCAAATAAGTACTCCTAGTTTGTGGCTTGTGTTTTTATCCTTTTAACAGTGTCTTTTGAAGAGCAGAAGTTTCTAATTTTAATGACTTCCAATTTATCAGAATTTTTAAACTGAGTCATGCATGTTATACCCCCATTTTATCTTTCTTGTTGGCTTTTTAGTTGTAACTGTTTGCTATATTGTTTTAATGATTGCTTTACGGTATATGGTATACATCTTTAACCTATCACAGTATACCTTCAATTGGTATACTATTTTATGCATAGCATAAGAACCTTACAGTAGTCTATATCCATTTCTCACCTTCCAGCCTTTGTGCTACTGTTGTCATACATTTCACTCTTACATATGTTTTAAGCCCCACACTACATTGTTATTTTGCTTTAAACAGTTATCTTTTAAGGATATTTAAATAATACCAAAAGTCTTTATATTTACCTGTATTGTTGTTGTTTCCTGTGCTTGTTATTATTTTCATGCTCTTCATTTCTTTGTAGATATACAGCTTTTCATCTGTTAGTCATTTTACTTCCTTTATGACTACTTATAGTGCCAGTCTGCTGGTGATAAATTCTTTTAATTTTTTTTAATGTCTGAAAAAGTCTTTATAACATCTCCATTTTTGAAAGTTTTTTTTAGCCACATGTGGTAGCTCACATCTGTAATCTCAACACTTTGGGAGGCTGAGAAGTGGGAGGATCACTTGAGGCCAGGAGTTTGAGATCTCCTGGTGGAAACTTGTTAAAAACATAGTGGGAGCTTGTTAAAAAATAATAATAATAATGGAAGTTATATTTGCTGGGTATGCAATTTTAGGGTGATTTCCTTTAAGTACTTCAAAGATGTTACTCTGTTATTTTCTAGGTTGTTTTGTTTTCAATGAGAAATATGCTATAATCCTTATCTTTGTTCCTCTGTGTGTAATATGTCTTTTTTTCCTCTGGCAGCTTTTAAGATTTTTCTCTTTATCAGTGGTTTTGAGCAATTTGATTGTGATGTCTAAATGTAATTTTCTTCATGTTTCCTCTTGGGATTCAGTGAGTTTCTTGAATCTGTGGGCTTATAGTGTATTGATATAGTGGAATACTATACTATATATATGAAATAAATGTACCAGATCTAGATATGTTAACATGGATCAATTTTATTTCATTTTATTTATTTACTTGTCACTGACTTGAAGCACATCAACATGGATAGATTGTAAAAATAAGGCTGATTTGGGAGAAAGCAAGTTATATATAAAAGCTTAGGCCAGTGTGAGCCATTTATGTACATTTTAAAAACATAAAACAACCATATTTTTGTGGCTACTGTCATATGTATCAAAATTTAAAGTATGAGTATCAAGGATTCACACCAGAGCCAGAATAATGGTAAACTCTGGGACAGATTCAGTTAAAGATGCAGTCTTTGGATGGATCTGTAGTAGCATTATGTCTTAATAAAATGTATCTGAAGCAGATGTGGTAAACACTTTATCTGAACAGTGAGTACACAGCGTTTAATTTCTACATTTACACACGTCTAAAATATATAATTATATTTATATATATACACACACACATACACAAACACACACATATATAAAATCATTGATTTGAAAAAGGTCAATACAGTTCTTGTAGCTTCTATTGCTTTATTAGACATAAAATAACCCCTTCCACATAGTTACATTTCAGTAATCTACCAAATAAAAGTTATTGCCATAGATGTAAGACCTGTTTCCTTAGAATGTCATGACCAGAATTTCCACAGTAATCTCTAAAATGAGACTCCAGTGAGACAATCTGATCTGTGGGTCATTTCCTTTATTGTTAAGAGACCCTCGTTAATTTCATTTTGCGGTGTCCCAGAAGAAATATCGCAGGTGTGCAACTAATCCAACTAAGACAGATAATACTGGGTAATGCTCCCTTCGTACTCCTTCTTTTTATTAATGTACTTGTTACCCATCTTCCAAAATAAAGAGTCTTTGTCATACTGGCATCTGATTTTTTTTTTCTTTTGACAACCAGCTTGTCTTCTGTCTCTTGCATTTCATTTTAGCATCTTTTGATATGTTGCCAGGTAGGCACCCCTTGTTGAACAAGAAAGACCTGGAAATCATTAGAGCTAACAATATACAAGTTTTTCTTAAATGTGCTGCCAAAGGGCATAACCTTTTTGGATTGGTGACATGTAACACTTGCACAGCAGCTTTTTCCTCCCATTTCTAATGGTAAAAAGTAAAATAGCCTTCTGTCAGGACCAACTTTTCTTTGGTCGCATGCTTCTAATCTTAATGCATTAAGACTGGTGTGTTGCTCAGAGCTTTTTTTAAAGAAACCAAAAAAAAAAGGGGGGGGGGTTTGGGGGGACAAGGAAAGGTAAGGAAAGCCTACTCAGCATTTTCATTTGTCTTCCAAAAAGAATTTACATTGAAATGTAATGTTAACAGTTTCAGAAAACTTGTGGATATACACATTTCTTTACAGCAAATGGAAACAAATTTAGAACATTTAGTTAATATGTGGGAGCTCTTCCATTTTGGTAATACTTATTTTTCTTTTTAGAGGAAGCCATAGTTTGTGAGGGAATTTTCTTGTTCCCATTAACTATATAAATATTTTAGAATGGTCTTTTAGTATTTCTGTTTCCTGTCTTAAAGCTGTTCCACCCTCAGGCTCAGGCAACTGTGTAACTGCTTGATTTCTAACCAGATTTAAGTTAGTAAAGCCTTCCCCTTCAACAGTCACCTATAGTGTAACAAGTTCAGGGAGATAATAGTCAAACAAAACAGACTGTATCCTGCCTCAAAGTAGAAAGAGCTAAGCAACTAAGTGACTTGTTTTTATTTTATTTTATTTATTGAGACGGAGTCTCACTTGCCCAGGCTGGAGTACAGTGGCACCATCTTGGCTCACTGCAACCTCTGCCTCCTGGGTTCAAACGATGCTCCTGCCTCAGCCTCCCGAGTAGCCGGGACTACAGGTGCGTGCCACCATGCCCAGCTAATTTTTATATTTTAGTAGAGACGGGGTTTCACCATGTTGACCAGGACGGTCTCGATCTCCTGACCTCCTGATCCACCCACCTCAGCCCCGCAAAGTGCTAGTATTACAGGCGTGAGCTACCGCACCCGGCCTAGTGCCTTGTTTTCTTGTTTTATTTTTAAAGTTTTCCTAAACCAGGTTTCTGAGACTAAGAGTAACTTCATTAGTTGGGAAGGTAGTTGCAGGGAGGAGGGGACATGCATTAACGAAACAAAGGGCTTTCCTTTCTTTGAAATATTCTTATGACCAGATGCTGGAAAAATATACAATGGATTTCTTAAATATAATTCTGGCTCTGAAGTACATACATACTTAATGAAACCAAAATTGAATGCTCCTAAAGTAGGCTGATCTATATATAATGGCATTTCCAAAAGTAGACCTTTTGTGGGCGATCTCCATTAACTCTCCCTCAGTATCTTAACTGCATATTCACCTTACTCCATAGGCATTCCAAGAGGAATAATTTATAATAAAAAAAATTCTGTGAAATATGATTGTCATCAAAGGGTTCCTTGGAAGATATGGTGGGAAAGCTTTGTAATTGCTGCTTCACAGAACTTCACAGTTGAGGGAGAGCAGTCTGGTATAGTAAAAAGAACATACACTGTAGAGTCCAACAGACTTTAATCCATTCCCAGTTCTGCCCCTTATTCTTAGGATGGAAGCAATCTGACATCAGCTCTCAAACTACTTGAGAGTTGCTTGTAACACGTGGCAAGTTCGTTAACTTCTCTGTGCATTAGTTTCCCTGTTTGAAAAATGAAGGTAACAATTCTTCCCATGAAAATTGCACACTAAATTCTCACCATATATTTCATTTGTTCACCTCATTTATTTGCGTTTTACTGTACTAATGGTTTCTGCTACTGTTAACAATTGATGAACATTGTGTCAGGACTTATTCTATTGTCAGACTGCCCTAGTCAGGATATGATCTGCATTATAACATTAGAATTTCAATCCAACATCTCTAGAAAGAGTATGACAAAAGTTTGCAAAAAAAAGACTATTATTTAATAGTGTAGCAGAAAGAAGCTGTAATATTTTTACTAGAATATGATTATTCACAGATGCTGATGAGCCATTATATTCTCATCAGATGATACTTAATAACTTGTGAACAAATAAGATAACTTGTTTTTATTCATGTGAGATGATATTAAGCTCTCTAGAAAGGCTGTAATTCTTCAGAACGTCCTAGAATTTACTATGTAGGGAATGGTTAGATTCTTAAGATTTCTGAGCAAAAACAACCCCCAAAACAAAACCAAATTACCCAAGTAGTTTGAGAGATCATGTCAGATTGCTTCTGTCCTAAGAACCTAAAAGCAAGAACACATTTCAATAAGGCTGCCTTTTTCTTTTGCACCTTTGAAATTACTGCCATGGATATATTTACTATTAGTGCATTATTAACCCAGCTATGGCCACTTGCCTTTTGCTGACCAAGTTCAAAGCTTATGTACCAGAGAGGGAGGTAGTACTGGGAGGGAGTTCTTGACAAAGTAGCTACTGATTTGCATCTATGGTAATATATAATGTAAAGTCAGTCATCAAAAGATTAAGTATCTGAAAATGATTATTTCAAACATTGCCATCCCTAGGGGTTTGCTGTAGAGGCAAATTATAGTCTTTGAGGCAGGTGGGTGCGGGGGAAGAGAGACAAAAGCTAGTATTTTTATACAGGTGAAAATAAGCATCTGGTAAAGGGAGGTTAAGAGTTGGAATTCTTGGATTACAAAAGTTCAACTTATACTGGCTAAAAAGTGGGTATGTTGGCTTCAAGATGGATAGAGTAGAACTAGGCTTTGATAGTGCAAGACTTGAATATTGTCAAGACTCTTGACTCCTTTCTCTGACTTTCTCTGCAAATTTGTGTTTATTTTTTAAATTGTTTTCTTCACATGGCAGAGGTAGTTCTCAGTCCACATATTTACAGCTCTTCTTTAACCAAAGTGGAAAGGGACCTGACCTAGCTCCAGTTTTCATAATATCTAAGTCTTTTTTGATGGTGGAGAATGTAATTTCCTTACCAGAATAAAATTAGAAGGAAAAATTGGGAAGATACAAATAATTGCCACCTCATGTGGAAGTCATAAGTGCTAGAAAAGGATTGTCATCATGAGCAAAGAGACCATGAGTTAATACACGGTGCTAGCAAATGTTACATGATACTATTGTTGCTGCCTTCCTGTGCTAGTCCTCCTGCTTTATCCCCATACTTCCCCTCCATAGTGCAGTACTCCCTCAAACTGGGAGGGTAGTCAACTTGGACAGCGGCCTGGACCCTAGGGAAGAGTTTGCTGAAAAGTCTACATGGCCATGTTATCAGATTCATTCCATTCCTAATTCAGATTAACAGCTTCTACATGTGATGGAATTGTATTACTTTCTAAAAAAAATTTCAGACTGTAACTCAGCATAGTTGTGGAAGAAATTCAGAGCTTGTGGGAAAAGATGCATCTCTCTATCCAAGTCTCACTTCTAGAGGCAAGGATCCCACTACTCAGGATTGTAGTATAATTGTACACTTTAATCTTCAAGGGCTTTATTGTAAAGCAAGGTACCAGTATTATTATTGGTGCAGATTATCCTATGATTCCAGATTTCTGCAATTACAATATATATAGTTGAAATGATTATTCCATTAAGCAATCCACTTGCCTCCTGCTGTGACCCTTGCTATGGTGTAACTTTTAATGTTTCTGGTTTTGCAAAAGAAAATCTGCATCAATCCTTAAAGTTACATTTAAAATTTACATCAACAGTACAACCAGATGGCATTCTGACACTCACGTAAGTA